>NC_048225.1:10533363-10632239 GCF_002007445.2 Ailuropoda melanoleuca | reverse complement strand
AGGGTCACCCTGATACTGATGGGTGGCCAATGGGTGACTCAATGGAAAACTAGAGGAACATTTTGCTTTGTCCTTTGGGGCTTCATTCAGTTAATCTGTGTGCCTCTTCCCTTGCCACACTGAGACCTGAGAGGGTAGGCCAGGATTATGGCTTCTTCGTTTTCATATCCCTACTGCCTATTAAGGTGATACACCTTCAATATAAAAGAGTTTTGAACAGAATTGATTATGAGGCTGACTTTCCCCCATTTACAGAGGAACAATCAGGCTTCCTGTCAACTGCATCACGATTGAATATGTTTGCTGTTTAGATGTCCAAAATCTTGCAAAAATGCCTGGACCCCATTGTATCTATCTTTGTGGTTTAAACTTGGCAGTCCTATATCTTCCACCCTGTAATCCACCTTTCTTCTGTCCTTCATTATGTCTCTCTTCAAAATGTCTTTTGAAGTGCAGCATCATTATAACATTTTCACGGATACGAATCTCAGGACCAGTTTGCCCTCTGGCAGTTTCCTTAATTGATGATTTGGCAACATTGGGTTTTTTTCTTCCAACCTGCCAGTTTCCTTCATTTAAAGCAAATTCTGTCAAATGAATAAGTGCCCATAGCACAATTACCAAGCACAAAACAAAACCGCAAATATGCATTAGCTTACCAGGGTAGTGCCTGGTATATTAAAAAGAAAGAGACGAGCATGTGAGATTGACAAGAGAACGGAGCATTTCATTTTTTCATTCTGTTTTATTGCTGCAATATCCCATTTGATGGCCTCCAGCTTTCACAGCATCAGCTTCCTGCAATGACACTAATGAAGAAATGCTGCTTTTTATTCATTCTTTAACCAACTGTGTTGCTATTTAATGGGAATATGGCACTTTCTCCCCATTCATGCAGCGTTATGAGCAGTTGAGTCTCTAGGGGACCTCTGATATGTACAGCGCTCTTTTCCCTTTAAGATTTCTCTGATTAGATGGTAAGTACACTTTCTGCCAATAAATTCAACATCCTAGATATTTCAAATTATGGGAAGAAACAAGGATATTTTTCCAGCTTGGAAAAAAAATTAAGAAGTCCAAGAGGGAAGTGTGATCACTTCATTGTGCATCACATTTCTCTGTGCGACATGCTGTTTTAATTACTTCCTAATCATTTTTTTCAGTCTGTTCTTTATGAAGGCACCCACATTGACAACCATTTTGGTAAATCATTCACATGTAACTGACTTCTAAGTAGTTTCTTATTTAAGCAGAAAGTTATTCTGCCACTTAGCCAGAATGTCCACTCTGGCTTGATCTCCCATGGGGCTCATTTAGTTTCTTCCCTGTTTTCTTCTTTAGATTCCTTCTGCTTGCCCAGAAGCCTGGAATTTGATCTTATGTCAGTTCTCTGAGACTCCAGGATAATTGAGGGCTGGGTTTAAGCTGTCAGGATGGTGAAGGCAGTGAGGTGCATGTACTGTTTCCAACTTGAGTCTCATCTCCTATCATGAAATGTAACTGAGTCCTAGGTTAGGTCCAAACGAGCTGGGACATAACCTAAAATCACTCACAGAGCAGATCTGTTTCAAGATCCAGGAGCAAAGGGACTATCTTCTGGAGAGTAAGAAACAAAATGAGTATCCGTTCTACCACGCCTCACCTTCGGGAACATTTTATTTCTGCAGGATACTGGACAGATTTTGATGTTACCACATAACAAATGAATCTATCACACAGAGCATTGGACTGAATAGAAATGGATAAGTATTTCAAGTGAAGCTTCTCACATTACATTAGAGATTAAGAAATTTCAGTCATGGGAAAAAACTGTTACAATGTTTTTAATTTTAAAAACTTCGTTTTTCAATTATTACTGAAACTGTTGAGTATCAATGCCTAGCAAAGCCTTGCTAACATTGCTGTCATGATTACTATTGCTGTTATTAGCAATTTAAACCAATAGTTACTAAGACACTGTTATAAAGATGGGAGCAAAAAAACAAAACAAAACAAAACAAAATTAAATGACATCCTCGATTTGAGGCAGGCAAGACCATAGGAGAAAGACACCTGTAACTGGCTAGCAAGGTGGAAGCGCCGAAGTTCTAAGCAGGCAATCCAGCGGAAGGAGCAGGTAATTCTGACTTGGGGTAGTGGGGAAAGAAGTCATTGGTAAGATTGGCGCTGAGATATGCAAAGAGTTGTGGGTAGTGAAAAATTGCTGGGTGTTTAAATTGAGAGAACTGCATAATTAAAGCCACAAGGGTAGGAAAGTGAATCCACATGTTCCGGGAAAAATGAGAAGCCTGGTGTGCCTGAAGCAGAGGGTTATAGAAGAATGTGTAGGGAATCAAGGCTGGAGACAAAGCTTAGGGTTGGCCTGAATGCCATTCCAGTATTTCCTATTTTAAGGAGGTGCTGTGGTGTGCTACAGGAGTATAGCACAGTGATGAAGACTTCACGTTCCAACTCTGACATTTGATAGCTTCGCGAACTTGGGCACCACTTTTTGTATTCCTAAAATGAAGATGACAGTAGTTACCACCTAATGTGAAGATCGAACCATGTGAAAGAACGTAGCACATTTCCAGGTGCAAGGGTATCATGCAAGAAAGGGTAGCTTTGTTACTATAAGTACTTTAGTAAGATAGATTGTTGTAGCTGATAACCAGAGTTCATTGGAAAGAGAAGAAAGGTGAAGAAAAAGAATGACTTTGGAAGTTGTCATAATGGCCAAGATGTTAGAAAGAAAGTTGAAGAGAGGATAGAGTTAACACGGTTTGGTGGCTCACAGGGTGTGAAGGATGAAGGCAAGTATAAGATAAATCCAAGTCTCTAGCTTGGATGATCGAGAAGACTGTAGACTGAAATGCTATTATTTGAAAACAGAACTTAGTAGAAGAGGAGCAATAGTGTTGCTGGCGCCCAAAGGGGACATTCGGTTCATTTTGGGCATGACAACAGAGAGTATTCGTTTCTTAGAGCTGCCATAACAAAGGACCACAAACAAGGTGGCTTAGCACAACAGAAATATATTTTCTCATAGTTCTGGAGCCTAAATCAAAAATCAAAATGTCAGCAGGGTCATGCCGGGAGAACCCTTCTTTGCCTCTTCTAGATCCTCTTCTTGGCTGGCAACCCTCTCGTGCCTTGGCTGGTAGCTCCATAGCTCTAATCTCCACCTCCTTTGTCACTGGCTGTCCGCTACCACATCTCCTGTGTCTATGTCTCTTCTCTTCTAAGGACGTCAGACTATTGGATTAAAGACCCACCCTCCTCCAGTATGACCTTACCTTAACTAATTACATCTTTAATGACACTATTTCCACAGATGGTTACATTTACACATACTGGGACTTAGGACTTCAACCTATTGTTTAGGGGAACTCGGTGCACCCCATAACAGTGACTCCGTTAGTTTTCCCTAAGGTCACTCTACCCTAAATAGACAAGTAACTTAAAATAGTCCTGCAAAGAAAGTGCGCACTCAACTTTAATTGCAACAGTATACGTAGAAAGGAAAAGCAGAAAGTGGGAGAGGCAGCTTAGTTCAGTAGACAGGAATAAGAATTCTGGAACCATCTACCTAGCAACTGTGTAACTTCGAGCAAGCAACCTAACCTCTTGATGCTACAGTTTTCAAACATGTAAAAAGGGGATAACAACAGTACCCACCCCACAGGGGTTTTTTGAAAATTAAATGTTAATATTTTTTTAAACACTTAGGATAGTGCCTAGCACAGGGCAAACAACATGAGTTCGTTGAAGTCGAAAAATAGTTTGAATTCTTTGCCAGCAACGTTACAAAATAAAATTAAGATGTATTTGGGTCCAGTGAGTTACCAAAAAAGCTTTGAAATTATCAAGACTATTTGAATTATGGATTTAATTCCACCAACTGTGAACCTAGACCTCAGTATATATTGCATTTTTAAATCTTAAATCTTTTATTTCTTAAATCTTAGGTGATGACAGTAAGAAGTTATTTCAATTAAAATTATATTTGAAAGCATTATTGCATCTCTCTCTCTCTCTCTCTTTTTTTTTTTTTTAAGTAGGCTCCATGCATGGAGCCTAATGCAGGGCCTGAATTCATGACCCTGAGATCAAGACCTGAGCTGAGATGAAGAGTCAGGTGCTTAACTGATGGAGCTACCCAGGCGCCCCTATAACTCATTTGTTAAAAAGTTCTATTCATATGCGTGCTGTTGGGGATATGTATTTTTAAATGTTTTGTTTTTACTGATAGTATACACAATCAAAAAACTTAAAAGACAACTCCTACAGAGCAGGAAAGTGTTGACACACTATACCCAGGGGCGAAATTTAGCCCACTGCCAATTTTTGTAAATAAAATTAATTGCAACACAGCCATACTCATTATCTATAGAAATTTTTGCTCTACAATGGCAGAACTCAGTAGTTGCAACAGAAACCATATATCCCACAAAGCTGAAAATATTTACTATCCCTCTTTGCAGAAAAAGTTAGCTAAGTGCTTGCCTGGACCACTTTTGCCTGCTGGCAGTTTAGCTGAATTGCAGACATCAAATCTAGGATGCATCAGATAACCTCAGAAAATCAAGCTTTGTTGCAAGGACAAGCCTGCAAATCTGTGGTAGACATCACATCCACCAGAGGTTAAGCTGTGATATCCTGGCAGAGAACACAAACATCGCCTGTCTCCAAGCACCAGCTTCTCCATGGGGAGGAGAGGTACTCCAGCAACTAGTAAATTGCAAAAGAGAGTTCTGCACCACACCAGGCTTTCCCCTAGGGTTGGGAATGTGCTCCCTAAGGATGGCTTTTACATTTGGTCTGCAGGCTTTCAGCCTCACTACAGGGATCTGCTTGAACCACATATAAAAGGAAGAGTTCAAAACAGATGTGGTCTGTTGGCAGAAGGAAGACTTGTGCCTGTCATTATTAGGGCATGGGAGGCATCAGACTGGAAAAACATTGCTAATCCTTTGGGTCACTTATTAATAAGACAGTGCAGATCACAGATAAAATGTTCCACCACGATTTACAGATGATCAAAGATAAACCAGAAAGATAGGTAGTAAGATGCTTGGCCATGTCTCTGTGTGTTTTATGGAATCCCCCAAAATTGGAGCCATTTTTGGTTTCTCAATGGTCTTGGCCTAAGAAACCAATCAAACACAATGCAAATATGAGCTAGTTGGTAAAAACGGATTGACAGTTCAGTAATCGATGGATTGCTTGGCAATGTGAACTTTAGGTGACTGGGAAGATGAAGGAGCTGCTGGACTCCACTCGATGATGTTACATCCACAGTCCAACTCCTCAGAATCTGCTCTCTCGGCACTCAGATCAAACCCCAGGAAATTCACTTGAGAAAGTCGCCACTACTTGGAATTGTTCTTAATTACATCCCTCAAATGCTAGCAACAGAGTGGTTTGAACATTTTTTTTAAGATTTATTTTTTATTACTTTATTACTTTATTTATTTATTTATTTATTTTTAATGTTTTTTAAAATTATATTATGTTAGTCACCATACAGTACATCCCTGGTTTCTGATGTAAAGTTCGATGATTCATTAGTTGCGTATAACACCCAGTGCACCATGCAATACTGCCCTCCTTACTACCCATCACCAGTCTATCCCATTCCCCCACTCCCCTCCCCTCTGAAGCCCTCAGTTTTTCTCAGAGGCCATAGACTTAATTTATATGAGAGAGAGCACGCGCACACACACACACACACACACACCCACACACGAATGTGGGGGGGGCAAAGGGAGAGGGACAAGCAGACCCCCTGCTGAGCACAGAGCTCGACATGGGGCCTGATGTGGGGCTCAGTCCTAGGACCTTGAGATCATGACCTGAGCTGAACTCAGACACTTAACCGGCTGAGCCACCCAGGAGCCCCTAGTTTGATCTTTATTGTTAAAATCCATCATTGATTAGATAGCAGATCTACTACAGAGCTTTTTACAAATATATACTTAAAAAAATCAGCTATATAAATTGAAATGTTGACAACCCAGACTTCACTTAGCCTCCGAATGCCACAGATGAGATTGTCCATGACATCACAACAACCCGATACAGCTAAGATTCACAGAAAGATAACTCTGGGACTCCCAAGTCCTGGTAGTGAGAAGAATACTGCTTGTGAATCTTACGAACTTCTTGTCCACTGGCGTAGGGACTCGTTGTCTCAACTCAGGAGAATATACCGGAGCCAGTGGAAGAGAAAGCCCAAGTATCAGGTGTAAAGAGCACCTAGAAGGAGCTCCATCTCTTGGGCTCCGTCAGTGCAGAAATGGGCTTTGCTCCTGAGAAAAGCTGTTTGCTGTTTGTTCCTAATGATGGTTAATGTATGAACAAACCCAGCTCCCAGCGCTATAACTGATATCATCAGTGATGCTGGTACACAAACAGAGACACTAATGAAGCGAAGCCCTGCGGCTCGTGCTTTGAAAACGCCGGGGGCGGGCAAGGGCAGAGCTGGCTAAATGAAGTCATTTCCAGAGCAGTAGATAAAAGGGTCGTGCTAGAACAAGGCGACTGCTGAAAACAATTGCATATTTAAAAATCCCTTCACCTCGTGTGGCAGGAAAATTTTATCGCTTTCTCCTCTGACATGTCAAAATACATACGCTTTCACGTCCTTAGGGCCTCTGTTCTCGGGTAAAAATATAAGAGGCCGGATATCCAAGGGGGCATCTGGCACCAGGTGACGGACAGGTAGGACGTTGAGCAAACAGCTCTGTCACCCCTCTTTCCTCCGTCCACAGGGCTGATTGCACTTGTCATCTGTGTCGTCTCTCTGCTTGGTTACCCTCACGTTCCATTTTGCAGCTTCTGCCTCAGTGCCTGACTCTGCCCGAAGACCATTAACATTCTGAGGGCTACAGAAACGGAGCCACTCTAGGGGGGGATGGGGTGGGGGGGTGGAGAACAGCCCAAATCTCTGCATGTTTTGCCACCCTCAAGAAAATGGCTGTCCTGGGGCACCTGGGCGGCACAGCGGTTAAGCGTCTGCCTTCGGCTCAGGGCGTGATCCCCGCGTTGTGGGATCGAGCCCCACGTCAGGCTCCTCCGCTATGAGCCTGCTTCTTCCTCTCCCACTCCCCCTGCTTGTGTTCCCTCTCTCGCTGGCTGTCTCTATCTCTGTTAGATAAATAAATAAAAATCTTTAAAAAAAAAAAAAAGAAAATGGCTGTCCTTAATCACACAAAATGATAGAGCATTTGACTGAAACCACCACAAATGACCGTTATTTTTCTGAAGAGCCTAGAAGAACGGCTCACCCTAGCTAACACACTAACAGCACACTTTTGTGTATGCAATTCCCGTCACATTCTCCGAATGCTTGGGTGCTGACTGACATCTGCCCCGAGCAGGGAAAACAGCTTTTTGGGTCTTCCTGTGGAAACTTCTAGCAATGTGTTTATGTCTGGACTCTGTGATTTGTTCTAGCAAGTGAGTCATGCGTTTGTGGTAGGGAGAAGGAAGACAGGTTTGAGCTAGAAATGGGGCGTGTATGGGCACAGACGTAGCTGTCTCCACTACAAAACCTAAGGAGCTAAGAGGGGAAGGCGTGCACCTTCTCCCTGTGCAGCACTCCGTGCACGAGGCGGTCTGGAACTGACAATCAGTGTTGGCTCCACTCTGTCGCCAGGTGTTTCAGCCCCTCTCATTTTAATTTACTGGACAAGCGAGTAAGAATTATGCTGAAAAGCTGGCCGTTGATCGCTTCCATTATCATCTGAACTACAGATGCCCCACTGCGCCAAGTTTCTGGGTGTGCTACTAGATCGGAACCTGGCTAGAATCGAGCAAAATCCAGTTGTATTTGTCACGGAAAATGCAGTGGAGATGAGGGGCTGGGGAGCCTAGCTCTTGTCCTCTGTAGGTCAGTGGCTTCATCTCTAGGAGCCTTAGGCTGTGGGCTAGCTCACAGGGGGACATCCTTGTTCCTGGGGATGCAGGGTGGGGGTAAGAGAGAAGCCTCTTCCATCCCCGGAGAAGGTGCCATGGAAACCCCTCTAGGAGGGCAGCTGCTACTCTTCAGAGTTGCACAACAGGACCGCGGGGGTAGTGTTTATTACAGGCCAATGCAGTTCGACAAACACGTACGAGCATCTGTAATGGGCTAGGGTTGGCCAAGGATGAAAACAATAAGTATGTTCTTAAGATAGTGCTTCTCAAGAGGGGGGGAGGGCATATCCCACACACTCCCAACATGCAACCCTGTTGAGCAAAGGAAACCTGTTAGGGGAGGTGTTGCACTGAGCAGAGGATCACAGAGCATAACAATGCCTGCCACCAGGAACAGCAGTCCTGATGGCGACCCACTGCATCGTTTGCAGGTTTTGGGGTCACCAAAAAAGATGTGACTCACATAGGCATTTATTCACACAGAAGAGAGACAGACCAAGATCAGTTTTAATCATGAGCACGGGTCCCCCACTCGAGTCCCATCCCACAGCCAATACAGGGAGATGCTGTGTGTACACCCTTCTTGTGCTGCAGGCAAAGGACCTTATTTTTTCCCACCAGGAACAGATGTAGCCTCAGGACTGGCACGCTGCCAGACAATGCACGCACTTACACAAACGAAGGACCCGGAACAGGATAAGATTCTCCCAAACAAGATAATAAGCCCAGCAGAGGCTGTGAAGTCTCCTTATCTCCATGTAAGGGAATGTTCCAGGCCCCAGCACCCTTACACAGCCACCAAGGGTCAGGCAAGCTGTGTGTGATGGCCTTCCCGACAACCCCCCCAGCTGGAGTGGTAGGTTACTGGAGCAGAATATATGTAAAAAACTACCCGTTGTGTTCATAATACAAACAGCAGAAAGTGAAGTTCGATATAAGTTCCTTAATGGTGGGGACATACACAAAACGCAGTGATGCTCAAGGGTGGTGATCTGTCCAAAGCTGGAGGGAGACCGTCTCGTGCGGGAATCTAATAAATAAACCAACGTGAGACCGACGGAGATCAATGCAGTCACTGCTATCAAGAAAGATGTACGATTATCAAGAAGTTGCCTTTTACGGTGGTTTTTAATAGCCAATTTTCCGACGATCATACTCATAAGGAAAAAAAATCTGTGCACTAAAATAGAAGTAATTCTGATGAGTTTGTAAGAATAACTATAAATCCTCTCTAGTTTTCAAACACATCTGTAATCTCAAGGACATTATAACTAACATCGAATTTCTGGGGTCTATCCCTGAAAGAAAGAGGGGGAATGAGAGGCAAGACATAGCCTGTTAAGGGTATTTGAACCCAAAATTCCAGTCCCTGTGGTGTCCAATGTGTCCCTGATTCCAGAGATCTGTCCTCAATTCTGTGAACGACTCCATAGCCTTCCAATAAATGCCATTTGGGGTTTAAACTAGTTTGCATTGGGTTTCTTTCTTGTCTTTCAAACAATAAATCCTCACAGATAAGCCTTTTAATCAAACATCTTCATAGATAAGTCTGTTAATTCTGAATGGGGAGTTAGGACATCCAAATCCTAGTTCTGGGAGCCCCTTCCTGGTTATAGATCCTTACAAGTCATCCAACCTGTCTGACAAAGTCTGTTGGCTCTGTTTCTTCCAGATCTGTAATTATATCCTTGGGAAGCCTTCTCTACATATTTAGTCAAGAAATGCTGACAGGTCAGCAGGTCAGGATTTATTAAGGTAAGGCCCCAGGACACTGGTGGGTTGATGGGCCTGGGAGAAAGATGCTTTTTGAATGTGAAGCTGTGTAGCTTCTCACAGACGTCCTTTGATCAGATCAAAGGGGGTTTGTCCCAAGTTTCTTGATGGAGGAGACTACAGGAAAATGGGAAAACAAAGCTACTCTCTAGGGAAGCCTCCTATGTAAAACCACCCTGCCAAGAAGAGAACCCTTCCCCACCTCTGGAGGCTGATACTGACAAGGCAAGGCGCCTCCAGCAACACAAGGCCAATCCACAAGGCGGAAGTCGTAAGATTCTTATAGAACCAAACAGGCCCAATAAAGTGCATTCTTCCCTCCCAACTAATTTCTGAACCAACTGGAAAAACAGGAAGAGTGAGGGAGATGAAGAGCAAATGACCGCCTTTACTGCCAATAAAGTTGATATCTGAAGAATGTGAGTTTTAACTGGAGGTGAGTGGGGGTCCTAAAACTGAATTCCAGAAGTACACAGAATTGCCTACATGGGCCCAGGTAGCCTGGACCAAAAACTGTTTTTATAATTCAACTCCTTTGTCTAGCCTCCTTACTACAGTCTGGGAAAGCAAGGGCCACAACTTTTAATTTTTTTGTTGTTATGGGAAGTATAAAACATAGCCACTGTAAAGAAAGGAGTGTAATAAACCTTCGTGTGCCCATCATTCAGCCTCAGCAATTACTAACATTTTGCCATTTTTATTGTATATAGATTTTATTATACATATGTATAAATACTCCCTGTTCCCAGTTAAATAATGATTATTTTATAGTTTTTTAAAGGATTTTATTTATTAATTTTGAGAGAGAGAGAGAGTGCAAGCACAGGGAGGGGCAGAGGCAGAGGGAGAGAATCTCAAGCAGATTCCTCGCTGAGCGTGGACCTCAATGCAGGGCTTGTTCTCACAGCCCTGAGATCATGACCTGAGCCAATATCAAGAGTTGCACGCTCAACCAACTAAGCCACCCAGGTGCCCTACAGTTCTTTTTTTAAGTAAAGTTTACATATGTTGAAATGTACAAATCTTAATTTTGCACTTTTGACAGAAGGATACACGTGTGTAACCCACATTTCCATCATAATCTCCGTCTCTCCAGAAGTTCTACTTGTGTCCCTCCTAAGTCACGCACTGACCTCCTAACATCAGAGAACCACTACGATGGTTTTTCTCCTCCTTATCCCAATTTATTTTGCCTGTTCTAGAATATTTTATAAATGGAGTCAAACAATATGGCCTCTTTTGTGACTGGTCTCCTTCACTCAGCTTAATGTCCACAAGATTCATCCACACAGCTGTGCTTATCAGCTCACCTTGTTGTTTTGCTAAGTGGGACTCCATGGTAGAATATAGCCCAATTTGTTTATCCATTCGCTGCTGGTGGGCATTGGTTTGTTTCTGCTATTTGAAATTAGGTTGCTATGAACAAGTCATTTTGAACACACATATTTCACTTCTTTTGAATAAATAGGAGAAGGAGTGCTGGGTAAAGTTGTATATTTAATATATACATATATAGATATAGATACAGATAGATCTCAAAACCTTTCCAAAGTAGTTGTACCATTGTCCATCCCCACTAGCAATGTGTGAGAATGTCATTTCTTCCCCACATTTGCTATCATCAGTCATTCTCTTTTACAGCCTTCTAGTAGGCATGTAGGCTTAATCTAACTGTGGTTTTAACCTGCCAATCTCAGATGATGAACGATTTTAGGCACTTTTTCATGCGTTTATTGATCCGTATGTATTTCTTTGCAAAGTATCCGTTTTACTCTTTTGCCCATTTAAAAAATTGGGCTGCTTGCTCCCCCCCGCCCCATTTTACTGAGATATAATTGGCATATACCACGGTGTGAGTTTAAAGTGTACAGCATCATGACTTCACTTAGGTAAGTATGAAGTGATGAGCACAATCAGTTTAGTTAGCATCTGTCATCATACAGATACAAAGAAAAAGAGTTTTTTCCTTGTGATGAGAACTCTTAGGATGTACTCTCTTAGCAACTTTCCAATATGCCAAACAGCACTGTGAACTACAGAAACCATGTAATCCCATCCCCAGGATTTACTTATCTTATATTATCTGTGTAACTGGAAGTCTGTGCTTTTTGACCACCTTCTTCCAATTCCCCTTCCTCCCCACCCTCTGCCTCCAGTAACCACAAATCTGACTTCTTTTTCTGAGTTTGATTTTTGTTTTTTTAGATTCCACATATAAGTGACATCACACAGTATTTGTCTTTCTTGTTTGACCTTTTTATTCCATTGTAGGTTTGCTAGATATACGTCCTTTGAAAACATATTTCCCAGTCTGTAGCTTGCCTTTTCATTTTCTTAACCTTTTGATGAACATAATTGTTTCAGTCTGATGAAGTCTTAGTCACCAATATTTTTCTTTAATGGTTATTGCTTTCTGCGTCCTGTTACATACTTACTTCCTGGTCATGAAGATATTATCCTGTGTTTCCTACTAAAAATATCATTGTTTTCATTCTTATATTTAGGTTTACAACCAACCTCAATTTCATTTTTGTACAGCATAAGGTATAATTGAAAGTTAATCTTTTTTTCTTCTCTATAGATATCCAGTTGTTCCAGCATCACTTGTTGAACAAGCTTTCCTTTTTCTGTTGAATTTATTTGGCATCTTTGTTTAAAATCAACTGACTATATAAGTACAGATCTCTTTGGGGACTCTGACTCTGCTCCATTGATCTCTTTGTCTATGTCTGGTTGTGATTAGTGTGGCTTTATAAGTCTTGAAGTCAGGTAGTATGTCTTCTAGATTTGTTTTTCTTTTCTAAGATTGTTTTGGCACTCTAGATTCCTTGCATCTTCGTATAAATTTTAGAGTGGACCTGTTGTTTTCTGTTTTTAAAAAACAGCCTGCTGGTATTATCACTGAGTCTGCGTTGGCTGCATAAATCAGTACGGGAAGAAGTGACATCTTAATGCTATTGAGTTTCTGCTCCATGAACATGATATATCTCTCTGTTGTTTAAGATTTCTTTGACTTCTCCAAGTCGTGTTTTATAACTCTCAACATGGATATTCTGCGCGTCTTTATTCAATTTATTCCTATTTTATTTATTTTTGACACAATTGGAAATGGATTGAAAATTTTCCCAATTATTTGCAGCCAGCATACAGAAATATAATTGATTTTTTTTTTTACCATGTTGACCTTGTATGTTGAGACTTTGCTAAACTTGTTTTAGCTCTAGCAGTTTTTTTGTTTGTTTCCATTCCTTAGGGTTTTCTCCATAAACAATCATGTTGCCTGCAAATAGAGAATGTTTTATTTGTCCTTTTCTGGCATTTGTGTCTTTTCTTTCCTCTTCTTGTCTTTTTTGCATTGATTAGGACCTCTGGTACAATGCTGAATTCAAGTGGTAGGAGCGGACATCCTTGCCTTGTTCCCACCTTAGTGACAAAGCATTCAGACTCCAGCTGATTTGATGTGAGGTGTCGGTTTTTCATAGACACCATTCATCAGATTGACGAAGTTCCCTTCTATTCCTAGTTTTGGGGGAATTTTTATCACGGAGGATGTAGAATTTTGCTAACTGCTTTTTCCTCATCTACTGAGATAATCATTTGTGTTTCTCTTGTATTCTGTTAGCATGATGGAGCACAATGATTGATTTCAAATGTTAAACTAACCTGTATTCCTAGAATGAACCCCACTTTCTCATTATATGTTATTCTTTATTTATATTGCTGGATTTGATGTGTTATTTTTTTAGCATTTTTGCATTTATGCATGAAGAATTTTAGTCTATAGTTTTGTTATAATAAGGGCTATGTTTTTATGAATCAGTAATATGGGAGTGACTGAGCCTGTGGGGAAGTATATTGAGGTTGGCGTGCTTTTTGGTGACTCTCAAATTATACTAGTAGACGAATCACCCTCTCTGTTTTAAGACATGATGTATCTATGTGTCTGTAGGATTTGTTTAAACATTGCCATAAAAATATAATTGGTATAGTGTCTTAGGTGATTTCAATGACTCAGTGCGACTGACTGCACGGATTTGATAAACTGTGCATAAAAATGTCACTAAATCGGCAAAAGAAAGGATTCACCCACATACACATTTAAATATATATACAGATGAGGGAGGCTTGGGTTTTTTCTTCCCATTTCACTAGCATTTTCTGGCACTTAGATTTGTAAATTTCAAAATGAGGAAATCCAATTTCTTGGCATTGGAAGAGAAAGTGTTTGGGTCATCTCATTTAATCCTTTCTCAGAGAAGCATCTAAACTATTGGCAAATTCTGGCTGGCAGGTCCTTACTAATGACAAGTCTGGATGGAGTCTGGGTTTTTATGTTTTATTTTGGGTTTCTGGGTTTTTTTTGGAGAGTTCTTTGGATTAGCTTTCATTTGAGGACAACCTTTTAAAGGTCACTATCCCACACCACTATTTTAACTGCGGAAAAATACTTATATTTGGCTAAGAACTATCAGAAGGATAAAAACAAACAAATGGATGGAAAAGAGACAAGATAAGTGTCTCATGTTGTTTTCAGATGTGAACACGGTAAGAAGAATACAGCATTAACGTGTTAAAAAAACACACACATTTTGACAAAACTGACACAAAACCTTTGAAGAGGGCTGCCTCCTATGACAAAAAGCATCCTTGTCCTTACTTAGGAAGGACGATTTTGAAATCAGAGCTATGGATAAATACATATGGACAAGGCTGTGCTTTGAGAATGGAATTATAATGGCAAATTGTCCACCCAGAGCAGAATTGTTGCATATGTACAGAGCCGTGTGATGGAACACAAGGCAACCACTGGAGGTCCCATTCATGAGGCATAGAGCATGCAACGTCATAGGAAACACCCATGGTAAGATGGAAACAAAATACAGATACATGTACCTTCAATTACGGCAGGCTCACCGAAAAACAATGAATTAGAGGTACTGAAAGAGAACAACCTCAGACCCTAGATAAATGCACGGAACAAACGCTGGAACAAAGTTACTAAACTGGCAATGGGATGATCTCTGTGCGAGGAGAACATAGGTGATTTTGTTTTTCTTGCTCTAGTTGTCTGTGCTTTTGAATTCTTTAACACCTGTATTATTTTCTGATCAGAACAAATATAGAAAAACAGATTTTTTAAGACTTGGTTTAGGAAGTGTGTCACATGTCATATACGATATAAGAGAATGATTTTCCACTCAGCTTTAGAGGTGTCCTTGCGAAACAGCCAGGGATTTAAATCAAAGGATAGCCATGTCTCCCTACAGACAATTTACTTGGTCTCTTGGCATTTTGGTGATAGTTCCCAGGAGCAGGTTTGGTGTTTGAAGGCAGGTTCGGGCAGCCACATCCTAACAGCTTGACCACTCTCATTTCTGGCCCACCAGGCTGCTGGCTTCCTCACTTCCTGTCCTCTGAACACCATGAGCTGTCAGTTTCCCAGCCATGCCCCAGTGTCTCTAGCTTTGTAAGCAGGCTGCTGCATGGCAGACCCGTGTCCCTGATAAATGCTGGGTACTGATTTGCACACAGGCCAAATATGCACTACACAATCAACTCATTTTGAAGCCAGCAAATACACATAATTAATCCTGCTATCTAGACATATAGTAGTGAGGGGGGGCTTGGCGACAGAAGCTTTGGATTTGAGTCTTGGCCTGACACTGGGCAACTCTCTAACTGCCCAGGGCTCACTCAGTTTCATCAGTGAATGGGTAAATGGCATTTTCCTACCTGTGCATCAGAACTACTGTGAATGTCAAAAAGTGTATGTGTGTTATCAACAAGCTGATCCTAAATTTTATCCAGAGAGGCAAAAAAACAAAAACAAAAACAAAAACCCCAAAACAAAACAGAATAGCAAACACAATATTGAAAGAGAAGAACACAGCCAGAAGCCTGATACTCCCGGACTTCAAGGCTTACTATAAAACTAAGTGATCAAGACAGGGTAGTATTGGGCGCCTGGGTGGCTCACTTGCTTAAGTGTCTGCCTTCAGCTCAGGTCATGATCCCAGAGTCCTGGGATCAAGGCCTACAATGGGCTCCCTACTCAGCCAGGAGTCTGCTTCTCCCTCTGCCCTGTCTCCCACCTCTCATGTTCGCGATCTCCCCCTCCCTCTCTCTCCCTCTCTGTCTCTTGCAAAAATAAATAAAATCTTTTTAAAAAGACAGGGTAGTATTGGCAAAAGAACAGACAAATGAAACAATGGAACAGGACAGAGAGGCCACAAACAGACCCATACAAAATAGTCAACTGCTCTTTGACAAAGGAGCAAAGGTAATAAAATGGAGAAAGGACAGTCTTTTCAACAAATGGTGCTGGAACAACTGGACATCTTCATGCAGAAAAATTAAAGAATTTCAATACACACGTTACATCTTTCACAAAACTTAACTCAGAATGGATCATAGATGTAAATATAAAATGCAAAACCATAAAGCTCCTAGAAGACACCTTAGCAGAAAATCTAGGTGACCTTGGGTTTGGCAATGACTTTTTACATACAACAACAAAAGCATAAGCCATGAAAATACTTGATAAATTTAAAACTTCTGCTCTGTGAAAGACACTGCTAAGAAAATGAAAAGACAAGCTTCAGACTAGGAGAAAATATTTGCAAAACACAAATCTAATGAAGGACTGTAATCTAATCTAAAATACACAAAGAACGGCTAAAACTCAATAATAACAAAACAAACAACTCAATTTAAAAACAGACAAAAAATCTAAACAGACACCTCACCAAAGAAGATGCACAGGAAATGGCCATAAGCATATGAAAAGGTGCTCGACATCATGTTTCATTATGAAATTGCGAACTGAAACAACAAGGAGATACCACAACACACTTATTCGGATGGCTGAAATCCAGAGCACTGACAACACCCAGTGCTGGGGAGGCTGTAGAGCAACAGACACTCTCGTTCTCTGCTGGCGGGAGCGCAAAACGGGGCAGCCACAGGGGAAGACGGTTTAGTGGTTTCTCACAGAACTAAACATACTCTCATCGTACGATCCAGCAATCGTGCTCTTTCAAAGGAGTTGAAAACATACGTCCACACAAAAACCTGCAGCTAAATGCTTACAGCAGCTTTACTTTTAATTGTCAAACTTGAAAGCAACTAAAGTGTTCTCCGTGAGGTGGACGGAGAAGCAAACTGTAGTACATCCAGACAATGGAATATTATTCAGTGATGAAAAGATATTCGCTTTAAAAAAGTGAGCTATCTGGCCATGAAAAGACATGGAGAAACTTACATGCATATTGCTAAGTCAGAGAAGCCAGTCTGAAAAGGTTGCATACTTTTTCATTCCAACTATATGACATTCTGGAAAAGGCAAAGAGTAAAGTGAAAAGATCAGTGGTTGTCAGTAGTGAGGAGGAAGGAGAGATTTATAGGAAGAGCACAGAGGATTTTTAGGCCAGTGGAACTATAGTGTATGACACTAGAATGATGGATACGTGTGATTATACCTTTGTCAAAATCCATAGAATAGTGTGAGATAATAGAAAAATATATCTTGGCCTCCGCCCCCCGTTCCTGACATAGAACCCCCAAAACCTTTGTAATTTCCCAATAAGAGCACTAGAAACATCTTTTGTCCTATTGAGGAAACTCCGGGTGGGCTCCTGGATGGGGGCTGATCTCCAGAAAGACCAAGCCATGATTAGAAGCTTGGAACTTTCAGCCCCACCTCCACCCCCACCCTCCAGAAAGGGGAAATGGAGTTACAATCGATCTTGACTACACGAGGAAGCCTCTATATAAATCACAATGCAGGATTCGAGGAGCTTCTAGGTTGGGGAACCGTCCACACGCCAGGAGGGTGAGGCACCCCAACTCCACAGAGACAGAAACTCCTGTGCTCAGGACCGTCCCAGACTTTGCCCTACGTATCTCTTCATCTGACTGTTCATCTGTCTCCTTTATCATATCCTTTAATAAAGTGGTAAATTTAAGTGTTTCCCTGCACCTGACAAAGGAGTCAGGGGAACCTCTAATTTGTAGCCAAGTCAGACAGAAGTTGTGAATAACCTGACGGCCTCCTACTTGCAGGTGGGGGCATGTGAGGGAGGGTAGGAGCCGTCTTGTGGGACTGAGCCCTTGACCTGGGTGTAGGGAGACACCACAACCCATTTGGTGACCAGACATACCAGTAGTGAAGTGTCCTGTGTGAAAGTAAAGGAGACACACGGGAGGAGGATGAGAAGAGTGGGTTTTTCCAACACGAATGTACTACACAGAGAGTGAACTTCATGTAAACTCTGGCCTTTCGTTCAATAATAATGTATCAGTATTGGCTCATTAAGTATAACAAATATACCAGGCTGTGCAAGGTGTTGTAATAGGGAAAACTGCAGGGGTGGGGCGGGGGTTGAGGGGAGATGAAGGGGCGTTCGGGAACTCTGTGCTTTTGGTTCAATTTTCTGTAAACCTAAAACTGCTCTCAAAAATAAAGTCCATTGATAAAAAAAAAAAAGTATACGTGAAAGCCATTTCTAAGTAAAGCACTACATGTGGATATTTTGATTGCAAATAAAAGACGACCCATTAAAAAAAGTAGCTTAAACCAGTGGTTTTACAGATTTTTGTATTGTACATGCCCAACAGTAAAGATGTTTGAGAATGCACTCAACAATTTATATAATACATATATTTACTTATATATAAAGTATATATAGTATTGTACCAATGTAATCTGTATAATTTGTAAATATATACAAAAATAGATTTTTAACAATATATTAAAAATAATCTTTTAAATGATTATTATACTTTATTGCTGGTATTTTGAGCAGAAGCACTCTGCTATATTTTTTTAAAACTTGAAAAATATTATTTTGAAATTCTTGGAAAACTACTTGGAGGTCTCATTTTGAGTGTTTTGTTTTTATATTAGATTTTAGTGGTTGTTGGGAGTAGAAAGTGATCTGTCACAAATATTCATAAAAGTTTATAACTGAGTCTGCTTTCTAAAGCATGATGCCCTATTTCAATCCATACCTGAATTGTAAAACTGGGTAATATATTCAAACTTTCCTAATGAAAATCTTTGTTCTTAAATACTGATTGAAATTTTAGTTTTTACTTTTAACAAATGGGTCCAAAACCTACCAAAATGTTCCTTTAAAAAAAATTTTTTTAAGTTGGATAACTTTAGGCGGTCCTGGGTGGCTCATTCAGTTGAATGCCCAGCTCTTGGTTTCGGATCAGGTTTGAGCTCATGGGTGGTGGGATCCAGCCCCAGGCCAGCTCAGCATGCTTAGCTGCTCAGCGGGGGAGTCTGCTTGACGATTCTCTCCCTTGCCCCCTCCACCCCACTCACGCACCCACATTTTCTCTCTCTCTAAAATAAATAAATCTATTTTAAAAAAATTGGATAACTTTATGTTCTTATGGGTGATGACACACTGACATAATTTTTAGCAACAAAATAACAATGAAAACATTTCAAACATCTGTTTTAAAAACACTCTCTCAAAGTTTTGAAAAAGTTCTTTTAGGGTAGTGTAATTCTTGTATCTACTTAACTGGGCATGGTGTAAATTACAATCTGTTAGAATATACTGAAAGCAAACCAAAAAAAATGGAGGGAAGCACCATTCTGGTTTCTAGAACTCCCACTCCTGTCCCCAGGGTCCCACTGGGAGACACAGCTGTCTAGCAAATGATGAACTAAGTAAAGCCACTGATTTCAATTTGTATTTTAAACATACTTTTAAAATCTTGTGTGTTAAGTTGAAATCAATGTTCTATTATCTTCTTTCTTCCATTTTGGAGACAGCTGGCTTAAATTACAAGGACTTTACTCTCTCAGACTTGGAATCAGAGTGCTTCCAAAATGGCTAAACCAATGGCCAAAAGGGCACGGTTACCCCGCCATCCTCCATATGGTTTTTATTTTTTGTCCTCAGGTCTGTCCTCTCATGGCTGCAAGATGGAAACTTCAAGCATCCCATCCTCATCCCGTAATATTCAAAGGTAGAAAAGAAATTGGTTTTACCCTCTCCCTTTGAGAGTGCAGAAATCCCTCCCAGAAGCCCCCATGTAAATTTCTCCTCATCTCTCATTGGCCAGATTACACCAAGTGTTCATGCCGCCTAAACCAATCACTGGCAAAGAGGATGAGATCATAGGCTAATCATGATTCATTTCTTAGGCTCGGAAGGAACCACCCAAGGAAAGGAACGATTCTATCAGCAAGGAAGAACAAAGGGAATGCTGTTGAGCAGGGAACCATCTGCCAGGATGGTGATGCAGAAATGATACGATTACAGAGCAAATGCACGCAGTAACAAATATGAATAGCACTCAAGTACTGAAGGAAAACTTACTGGGTTTTGCATGAAATTATGGATCATTTTTTTTTCTTCTTGCGTTAATAAAATATGTCAGGTGAGATGTGTGGTTATTTCAAGAATAAGCATTTTTGGAGAATAATCTCTAAACACTGTCAAATTGCATTTAAAAATTCAGAGTATCCCTTTGAAGTTGACTGTTTTCCACCTGTCACTAAAAAAATAACAATAAAAACAACAACAAAACAAAACAAAACCAAAAACAACAAAACCAGCCTGGTCATGAAGTCTGCCATATTTATTTGTATGTTATTGACAATGGCTTGTTTATTGACTGCTGTTTGCTGCCAAAGCAAAACGTTTAACTAGAAAACGCTATGTTAATGTCAGATATTAGTGGCCATTACCAAAGCAAACTGTATTTCTTTTCCATAAGTGTGATCCATGTATAGATGACTTCAAACCTGGGTAGTCACCCCCCAAAGAGTGATAGCTAACATCATTCTGTGATGCCTAAATCTCTATTTCTGGGGAGAGGGCCAGAGAAGGCCTGCGGTGCCCATTACGAAGGGGGTACCATGCTCAGTGTTGTTTACCCCCCTCCAAATCTCAGAACCCCTTGAATCTGGGTCAGAATGCTCTCTACAGGTGATCTGGTGGCCCAGCTACCTGAACCCGTCCCTGCGTGAGCACTGGCTGACATGTTAACTAAGTTCTCCTTTGCGGGGCCCTCAGACCTGACGAAGGCCAGGAGTCCTAAGTAACCTATCCACAGGGGTATGTCTCAAAAATGACATGACCCATTTCTTCATTTCCCCAGAATCATAGGTCCTGGCTATAAATAGTCAGGATCTGTAGCTGTTTGGAAGACAGGAAATTGTTTTAACTTATCTTAAAGTATGTGGGGAGTTAAGATTGTCCCGAAGCTTCCACAAATGACATGAGGAGCAGAACTTATGGACAGTGGCTCCATCCTCACTTCTGCTTAATAACCTACTGAAGGGGCTACCTGCCCACAGAGTTGGCTCTCTCTGTTGCGCCCTGTTTTTCAGGTTCGGGGACTAAATCTTTGCATGCCTCCATGTAGGTATGGCTGCAGAACTGATCCGGGTAGTAAATATCTGCAATCCCCTGGGACTCCTCTGGGAAGACACCTGAGGCTTCTTGTTCTGTGGGCTGCATCTCAAGGGACCATCTGAGAGTGCAGGGCTACCTGAGGAGCTTTAAAATGCGAATGTCTGGGGTGGAGTCTGAGCCATTGCTGTTGAGGGGATAAGAATAGCAGCAAACTGGAAAAGGGTGATGAGAGGCCTGGGCCATTGCTATAAAATGCATTGACTTGTTTACAACTTAACTTTATTGTTTGCTAGAAGCATGGAATAGGAGTGCACTTTTCCCACTTAGAGATTCAAGTGGGGTCGGACATTCTCAAACACCCTCTGTCCAGCTAGGTAGTTTTGCAACATCACTGGGCTGTCCAGGTCAATGCCTGTGATGCACTACGGAACATTCTTAAGGTAGTTTTTGGCTCCCAGGACCACCCCTTGGAGAGAGCTTTCTCCAGCGCATCAGGCCCTGGAGCAGGTGTTGACTCCAGGAGTAATACGGCTCCTATCCCAGCGCCTCCATCTCACACTGCAGAGGCTGGCTGAGCTATGGACAGTGACATCTGCTTAGACTAGGCAGAGCAAGAACGGCTTATTACTTAAACGTGCCTTCGTGGATGGGGGGAATGGGAGATGTAGATCAGAGAAAGGAGGGTCCTAGAAGAGCATCTCGAACAGTGTTGGTAGCTTGACTCTAATTGGTCAGCTTCTTGGGAGACTGACCCAAGATAAACTCCAGATAAACTGATGAAATTCACTTTGTGGCTATCGAGAGCTAGGACCATAACCTGGGTCATTTCCTGTGACACCATCAGCATTCTGACTTTACAAAATACTCCTGTGCAGCTAATGGTTCCTAGTCAGCAACAATAGTTTCCATTTTTTTTCTTGAAAATTTCTGAGGTTTTCTTCTGATATTTTAAAATTCAGGACTTTAAGAATGTTGTCTTTTGCCTATCTTATATTTGTTATTGAAGGTGCTTCAAAACTGACCTTGGGAGAAAGAAAAAGATCAGCAATGAAGCCACGAGGCATAGACCCAGGAGAGCAAGAAATGATCAGAAAGCATAGCTGAGAAATTCTCCATAAGCAAAGGTAAAATACACATAATGTCTCAAAGCTAATAACCCAGGAGGGAAACTGGAAGAATAGCTCATGCAAACCTTGAAGAGTATAAAGTCGTAGTGAAGGTATAAGTGGAGTGTGGTTACAAGCAAAACTGAAAATTGAAAGCACGGGCTTATAATTGGCTACGCTAATAAGGGGGTGGGGATGGAGGGGACATTATAGTCAGACATTCTGATAAACCAAATAAATGATGCTCTGTGAGCTCCAAGGGAATTATCCAGTAAAGGCAGATGCTTTCTACCACCAATTAATTAAAAGTAGGAAGGGAGTGTCATCGTGGCTGAGTTCGTGCCCAAGTTAAAGTGCATGAGGAGTGATTAAGAACAGTGCTTCTCAAACTTGAGACTGTGTCAGAACCACCTGGAGGGTTTCTTGAACACAGATTACTCAGAAGCCCTAACCCCAGGGCTTCTGATTCAGTAGGTGGGGGACGGAGCCCGAGAACATACATTTTTAAAAAATATTTTATTTATTTTACTTGAGAGAGAGAGGCAGAGGGAGAGGAAGAAGCAGGCTCCCCACCGAGCAGGGAGCCTGACATGGGACTCGATCCCAAGACCCTGAGATCATGACCTGAGCCGAAGGCAGACACTTAACCGACTGAGCCACCCAGGCACCCTGAGAATCTACATTTGTAACAAATTCCTAGGTGATGTGATGCTGCTGGTCTGGGACCACTTGCTGAGAACAACTGATTTGGAAGAATAGCAAAAAGGTTTATAACAACCCTGTTCCTGACTTACACCCTCACATTCCTCAAAAGCAAGGGACTTCTCATGTGTGCATGTGTATCAGAATTAAAGATCATATTCCAAAAAAAAAAAAAAGAAATAGAATGCTTTTTCCAATGATAAGGAGATTATTTCTCTTTATGATTTAAAACATGGGAGAAATTCAAAGTAAAAAAATAATGATGTGTAGAATTACATAAAAATGTAAAACTGTGCAATAATGAAATTCCATGAAACCAAGACAAAAAGAGATGTAAAAGAATAAGAAAAATGTTTGCTATAAATACAGCTGCATATTTAAAGTTTAATGTCCAAAATATATTGAGTCATTCAAACCCGATTCCCGGTGGAGACATAGCCTGGGACACACACAGGCAATTCGTACACCAGGAAAGCCAGCATAAACCCACATTTGGAGCACTAAACCTCAAAAGTAATTAAAGAAATCCAAATGAAAACAATTATAAGGGGCCATTTAACACATATCAGACAAACATGTATAGGGATAAATGATAAAATGAAGCATCAGTGTGACTGGTGGGAATTAGTTGCTGGTACAAGTGTAAATTGTGTTTTGTTTCGGGTTTTTTTTTTTTTTTTGTAAGAGTCATGAAAATGATCACACCAAAAAATGCATCCCATATACGTAATTCGTAAGAAGAGCAAACTTATAATTATAAAATATTTATAGCAGAATTTTTTATAATAGCTAACAAATGAAATTATTGAAATGCTCAATAGTAGGGAAATAGTAAAAACAAACAATGTTAGATGAACCTAATATTCATTAGAAATGGAAGCATTGAAGAGTGTGCATACTGAAGGAAGTGAGCTACATTGAAACGGGGGAAGTACTGGGTTTGGAGTCAAGAAGCCTGAAATTAAGTGACCTTTAGCTAAGGATTCAAACCTTCTCAAGTTAGTTTTCTGCGAATGTGGTTTTTCCTCTAACCCGGCAGTTTTCAAACATTTTGACCACTATCAAAATTTTAAAAGCTCATGTTCCCATCCACTACACACACACACACTATTGGTAACACACGGTGGTCTATTCTATTCTGTTGTCCACTTCATTCCTTTCCAATCCATTTTAAAATGCCGGTCACTAAATCAATTTCAAACCCACTAATATATCACAACCAGCAGTTCGTAAAACACCAGTCTAATTTACAGGAGTGTTCAAAGTTTACTGCCATGCCTCCTCCCCGCTCTCTCTCCAATACCCTCACCCTCCTGCAACCACACACACACACACACACACACACACACACACACACACACACACAAAGGGCGGCTCTACTAAAGGTCACGGCCCAAGTGCAGCCGTGGATGGCAGGAACTGTAGTAGGCATGCAAATTTTATACCCCACTAGGTATGAAGGCATATATGTCTGGAGGAATCATGATTTTTTTAAAGATTTTATTTATTTATTTATTTATTTATTTATTTATTTATTTATTTGAGTGAGAGAGAGAAAGCGTGAGCAGGGGAGCAGCAGAGGGAGAAGGAGTAGCACACTCCCCGCCGAGCAGGGAGCAGGGAGCCTGACCTGGGGCTTGATCCCAGGACCCCAGGATCATGACCTGAGCCGAGGGCAGACACTTAACTGACTGAGCCACCCAGGCGCCCCAGAAGAGTGATTTTTAATGTAACTGGATAACTTCCTTCTCAGGTGGTATTAACAGCGATCTGGAAACTTTCAAACTCTTTCTTCCTTCCCTCTTTTCTCTTAGAACTCAAATCTCAGAAACTACGTGACTTAGAAAAAAGTCACGCGATCAAATGCACCTAGTTCTACTGCTTTGGTTGTGGTCTCACCGGCCCGAAGGTATTATTGGCCCAGACAGGGATCTGGCTGCTCCTTCAGCTTCTAGTCTTGGCAAAGTCCATGATGGGCTAGCCTCACTCCAAAGGCCGAGCGGGTAGTGCTAAACATTTGTCCGTGTGTTCTCTGTGTCTGTACATTTTCTGTGACTTAAGCGTCCCAAAACATTGGCTCTTGAATTTTAATGTACTTAAGAATCACCTAGGTACTTATTAAAGGTGCAAATGCATATGTCCCATCACCAGAGAGTCTGATTTAGTGATGTGGTGGGGTCCTAGGAATTACATTTTTAATAAACACCCCAGGTGCTTTCTCCGTATGTGGAGTAATCCTTCTGTGCGTCCCATTGCCAAGGTGGAGGGCTGACTGGACTTCAGGCCTGGGTGATCCTGACCACTGCTTTTCTTTAGGCACGTACAACAAACCTTAGTTTCCTCATCTGTAAAATGCAGGGAATATACCCTATCTCTAAGCCTTTTGTACTTCTATTCTTACATGCGTTGTCTATAATATCAAATGAAAAAGCAAAGAATTCTTTGCAGACTGTTTCCAATTCAGTTTTAAAAACTATAAATACAGCTAATGTCTAGAAGAGATAAGAAAGACACGCAACTAAGGAGAAATTAGAGATAATGGCTTTAAAAAATAGCTATTGAAATAATTACATAATTTTTTAAAAGAAATGGTTAACAACAATGACGAAGGCATCAAAAAAGGTGAGAACCAAGAATAGACCTTCAAATTTGAATGTGATGATTATGACTTCATTGGTGACCTTTGAGAGAACAACTTAGTATAGCCATAGGCATGAAATCACTCTGGTTAGATAAGAAAGGGAAGTAAGAAGAGTGAGCAGTAGCTCAAGGGAAAGGCAGAGTTAAGTCGTCTTTCAAGGTACAAGAGCCCTTTGTATAGAGACCAAAGTCCCAGGAGACTCTGAAATTCAAAGCACATTGCAAGGAAATGCACTTAGAAGGAAGACAGGTTTCTTGTAGAGGATGAAAAAGAGGATTTACTACTAACTGTTCCTCCAAGTTGAGAACATCAATCAACTTGTGAGCAGTTGACTTGTCTTACGCCATTACACACTTTAATTCAAGCCCATCTTGGAGGAGAGATCTGCCAGCCAACGGTCTCCATTCTGGTGTCTGGGGCGGGCATGCTCCTTAGAGAACAGACCAGCTCCCAGGACAGAGCANTGTTCCTCCAAGTTGAGAACATCAATCAACTTGTGAGCAGTTGACTTGTCTTACGCCATTACACACTTTAATCCAAGCCCATCTTGGAGGAGAGATCTGCCAGCCAACGGTGGTCTCCATTCTGGTGTCTGGGGCGGGCATGCTCCTTAGAGAACAGACCAGCTCCCAGGACAGAGCGCCCCTCCTCACACAATCACTCTGGAGGCGAGGACTACCTTACATCTGTGCTCAGCTTTAACTTCCCGGATACTTTCATGTGTATGATTTTGTTTCATCTCCACAACTCAGCAGCTGGTGTCTGTTTCTACCTTCTCTCCTCCCTCCTCCCCAAGTCCTTACCACGGTTACTGCCGAAGGAGCCCAGACACAAAGGTCACTAACCACCCGGAAAGAACGCTAGTTATTAAAGTTGGCAGGACAAGAGCCCAGGATTCTCATGTCAAGGTCTGGGAAAGCTGAACTGGGAGGGGTAAACCCAAGTCGTAGTGGGGGCTCCTCTCTCCCAACTCCTCTCCAAACTTCAGAGCTGCACCCTCGGACGTACCTGTGGCTAGAGAGTTGACCAGATGCCACAAGGGTTCTGTTTACCAATTTCACTACAAGACGTGATGGGGAAGGACGTTTAGCTGCACAAAACAGATCCCCCTTGGCTCATGGGGATGGAGGAAGAAGACACAGGGGTGTGCCAGGTGAGCACGGATGTTCAGCGCTTTCACACATAACCCCACCCTCCCAAGTAACCTGAGGAACGCCACATGGCCGACCAATCAACTCTGTGACCCGCTTTCCTTTGGGAAGGGTTAGGAAGAAAGTGAATCCAGCAGGGGTAGAAGTGGGGTTGGAAGTTCCCAAGTTCATGGGCCGCGACTAAATCATGAAACAAAGAACAGAAACATGCCCTCTTTCTTCACAAACAAGGCAAGGAAGTTACTGTGATCCTATTATCCCCATTTTACAGATGATGAAATGAGGCAACAGGAAAGTTAAATGATTTAGTTACCACCACAAAGCTGGTAAGTTTTGAGATGGGTGTGCTGAAGCTGATGCTAAGGGCCAGAGCTAGCCAGCATCCTAAATCTCTGATTCTCCTAACACTACCGGCTCGTCGGCTTCCCACTGCTGCCTGTCCATGGAATTCCCAAACCATACATAGACAAGGAGTTCTGGCCGAGGCGCACTGCCTTGCTCTCAAGCTGGTCTTCTGACCAGGTGAGCTGGGAGGACAGCTGTGAGCCTGTCTGTCTCTTCAACTCCAGGACTGGACTACAGGATGGCCCACACCATGCTGCCTGTCGTCCCTAGTAACAGAGGGGCCTCATCCTTGTCCTGACCGAGCCAGGGAAAGATGGGAATTCCCCTCCCAAGACCAGAGAAGGGAGAGGAAAGATGCTTCTCTCCTGAGGAAATACTCTATTTTGGAGCACATGCCCTCTGGTCCCTCTGACTCGGTCCCCTGCTTCCCATTTAGGTGTCCATCCTCCCACGCAGAGCCCGTGCGCTTGAAGGGAAGTGAGCGCAGTCCCAAGGATGGGCTGTGACTGACAGAAGACCATCAGGGGGTCCCACCTCTCCCCGGTCACCATGACCAGGTGCAGGGATGGCTGTATGACTTAATTCAGATCAACCAAAGACAAAGACACATTTCCTGGAAGATTCTAGGAGAATGACTTCACTTTTCCTTAGAAACTACCTGAGGGACTTTCTCTTTCTTTTGGATGTGAACAAGGCAGCTCTTAGCCCCTCAAAGCTACTTGCAGCCATCTTGTGGCCACTACGAGAAATGCATGTGGTGGACGGCAAAGAGGAAGAACAAGCCCCAAGCGGGTCTTGGTGTCAACGCCAGGTTGCTGAATAAAGCCTTGACAAAAGCCTGGTACTGCCAGTCTCTTCAGATACATGAGCCAATAAATTCCCTGTAGCGTTGAACTCGATCTGAGTTGCATTTTCAGTAACTGCAGAATTATAATTGACAGGTACTGCAATGCGTAAGCATATAAGTTTAGGGAGTCTGCTCCACTGTTCCCCAATTCCTGCTGGAGTTTTCCAAGGATAAGCTGACTGCCAGAGGAGGAAGTCAAATTTTCCTGTATCAATCAAATGGGAAGGAAGAGGGAGCCAAGCTTAAGAAAATAGATGTTTAATAACATTCCTCCAACACGCACACATTCAAATGAAATAAGAGTCTGGTATATAAGCTCACCCTCAAAACCAAATACCGATATTATTATTATTATTACCACTTTTGTAACACCCCTGACTGAGTGTTCTATCCCCTACAATGGTGGCTCCATTGTGTGTCTGCAAATTCCATTTTAACCTAGTTAACAGTGCTGGTGGGGAAAGGACAAGCTTTCAACTACCCTCGTGTGTTCGCAAACCTGGTCACTAGACCCCACTCGTACTTGTTTCTTTAAGGACACTGACAACAGTTGTAAAAGATACAGTGCTCTGCCACTTCGTATCTGGTGGCAACCCAGAAACTGCTCATTTTCTTAGTCTTTGAAAATGAAGCCAGTGAGGAAAGCCTTATTTATACTCACTCTCCCAATTCTAAAACCAATGAGGACTACTCTTCAACTTGCTTTGAAACAGAAGTAGCCGCCACCAGCCTGCCGGGTTTGCAGAAGAGGGAGCAGGAGTAGATCAACATGCCAGTGATCCTTTCTAAAGGAGGTCTGGGTCCTCTCCCCTTGCAATCAGCGATTTTTCTTACTCTAATGAAACCCAGATGCTTCCGATAAAAGGAATGGCTGGTGTTCAAGCCATTTGCTAATTCCGCCTAGAGGTAGAGAGAAGGAAAAAAGCTGTGCCCCACATCATTAATTTTAAATATCCTATTTTGTTTTATTTTCAGAATGAAATGGTATGGAACAGTGTAATGAGCAATAGAAATATGGAACCAAGAAGCAATTATATCTTCAAAGGAACAAAATGAGAGCAAATAAAAGGCCTTGCACAAGTTAGCACACAAACAGGCAGATCAGACGTCATTTAGAGTCCAAATACATGCCTTTCGGTTATGTCTGTAAATTATCTTCTACAAACATCATGTTATATCACTGAAGACTCCTTCCTGGGTTACAAGAAATTGGGTTTCTCTAACATCTCAGATTCAATTTCACCAACATTGAATACCTCTACTCTGCAACCACTGTGCTGGGTACTGGGGCAGCAAGATAAATAGGGCATAATTTCTACCCTCAAAGTGCTTACAGTCTAGCTATACACAAAAAACCATAATACAGTAGGTGCTGGGCAACACGGAGGAGGGCACATTTCATTCTGTTTGAAAAGACAGGAGAAGGCTTTTCACAAAGGGAGCCAGGACCTGGAGCAATGCAGTATAAACAAAGTGAGGACCAGATGGGAAGTGCAGAGGCCAGGTCTTCAAACACCCTGTGAGAAAAGTGCCCAAGGCATCCTAGAAGTGGATGGGAATCAGAATCCAGCTCCCTGCCTGAAGCTT
Organism: Ailuropoda melanoleuca; assembly: GCF_002007445.2. Classification (NCBI taxonomy): domain Eukaryota; kingdom Metazoa; phylum Chordata; class Mammalia; order Carnivora; family Ursidae; genus Ailuropoda; species Ailuropoda melanoleuca. The sequence goes on along the minus strand of NC_048225.1, from coordinate 10,602,807 downwards.
GGGGCCAAGCATCCACCAGTGAACTGGGACTAAGATAGTTCCAACTAAATTTTTAGAACTATTCTCGTTGGAATGGCAGGAAACAGTGACTCTCGTATAAAAACAGGAATCGGTCCTATGTATGCCATCTAAAAATGGTGCTATATGGAATGGATCAAATATTGGATCAAGTGGATACACTATATACAATGGGTCAAATGCCCAATCCTTACACAAAGATCTGGCTCAGAACGGTGCATCTCAGAGGACCAGGCTGAGGCATTGTGAAATCATTCAATGGGGAGGAGCAAGTGTGAAAAAAATTCCCATGCACAATCAGCGTTCATACAAAAATTACAAAGCATATAATGACATCCATAATAACGAGAGCTGGTTGGCAGACCCAACAAATAGGACAGATCGCACCTAAGGATAGAAATAACGGTGCAACTCGCCAGGGTGTCTAAAACAAGTTTGTTTAGAATCCTCAAAGAGATAAAAGAAGACGGCATACTTAAAATGGAAACAGGTTATTAAATTGGAAAAGGCATCTGTGAATATGAACCAAAAATTACAGGAAATTTAAAAACAAAGTAAGAAAACTGAGTAGATGTGATACATAGTAGACGAGGTAAGGGCAAATGGAATATATATATTGGCAAAGAGAGAATGGCTAGACTTTCCTCAATCACATTTCCTCTTCCTTGGCACCTAAGAAAACCGTACTTCCTAGATGCCCTTGACGTGAGATCAGGGCCATGTGATTGGAACATGAGTGAAAATAACGTTTATCACTTTTAGGCCTGGCCACAAAACATGCTGGATGATCGCTCCCCTCCTCAGAGATCATGAAGAGCATGTCGATGACAGCGGCATTATGAGATGCAGGTCAAACATGGGAGGACAGCTGTCAAAAGAGCCCCCAACCTGCCTCCAACTGTCACACAGGCCAGAAATAAACCTTTGATCTGCTTTCTGAGCTTAATTGTTGTGCAGGACAGGATAGGCTGTCCTGAATATATAGCAAATCATGCTGAATGCAATAAAACCAGATAAATACATAGAAAAATGAAAATAAAGTTATAGAGGATAGACCAAGAAGCTCCAACTTCTGTATAATATGAAACATGAGTGTTCCGGCTAGCAAGAATTGTTCACATGGCGGAGAGAAACTATTACAAGAGATAATCAACTGAGAATTGGCCAGTAATACAAAGATAAATTCTTAGAATAAAAGAAGTAAGTCAGCATACTGGTTTATTTGCAGTAAGTTCTGCAATAATGATTTTAACGCTTTTTGGCCAAAGCTTAGAAATACACTGTAATCTTTTTATAATTCTTCATTCATTCATTCATCCATATAAGAAATATCAAGAACCCATTACCTGTCAGGTTCCTTATAAGGAACTGGGATTTTATAATCTAGTGGGAGATCAGAGAAGTAGCTGGCAGTTACTATACAGGGCACACATAGGAAGAGGGGTACTGCGGGCATTTGGACATAAAATGGCATGATACGTTTAATAAGATGCTAGTAACGAAGTAAGGTTCGAGTAAAGGAAACATGTCAGCAAGTAGCTAGAGGTAATACTAGAACAGCAGTCAGGAGCCAGATTCTGAACTAAGACATTTGCAAAACAGCTGGAAACCTTAGAAGGAACACACTTATAGGATGATTTTAAGAATGGCGAAAGGTTTTCTTAAAATATCACTGCCCCACTCACCAACCTGAAATGTCGGCACTGCTCAATGTAGCCATGGATTTTGACTGGGACAAAGCATCTTGCATACCTCCCCCTAACACACCCCCCGCCACACACGCACACATACAGGAGCAGCACCTGAGCCAGGTAACACTGCTGCTGTGATCCGTTTCTTCTTACCTGTGACATAGTGCCTTCTTCACCAGCTCAGAACTTTTCTTTCTGGCTTTTGTTATGACAAGTGGGAAAACAGGAGAAAATGCAAAATGGAGGAAGCCCAGAAGAGGGGGCAGAGTATTTTTTCTAGAATGCCTCACAAAAGACCTGTGTTACTTTTCAATGCTTTTGGAGTCAGGAGGGTTTTTTTGTTTTGTTTCGTTTTGTTTTTTGTTTTCATTTTAAGATGACATCGGTAGAGCTCGGCCACAAGTTTTATTTGGGTTACACATTCATACACTCTTTCCTAACAGTGAAAGTTCCCAAGGGTACGGTACCCGTCATGGTCAAAAGAACCTATTACTGCCTGAGAGACAGAGATGGGATAGTCAGCAGCCTCCCGTGAGCAGGAAGTTTCTGGAGAAGGAAGAGAGTTGGATGGTGTGGGGTTAATGGAGACAAATTTCATCCACTTTGTCATTTTGACCAGATCCATTCTCATTGTACAAATGATCCCAAGTCCATAAGCCAAGGCCTTGGGGAAATTAGACTGGATCTGAATAATATAAATTACAGTCAAGGGAGAATTTGTTAAAGGTGAAAACACTACCACACTGCCAGGGCTGTACTAAGGCTGTCCTCAGATGTCCCCTCAGAATGATGTGGGGAGTGAAGCGGTGGTCCTTGGAGAGGGTTAGTTATTTTAGAAACACTGGGGGTGGGGGGAGTAGGCGGGGGAGGAGCTCAGTTCTTCCCTGGGATGAACTCATCAGAGCTGCGCCAGGCAGGTGGGCCATGAGGGAAACTCCGTGCGGAGCGGGGCTTCTATTCATCTTACGTGGGGGGATTGAGACAAATGCAAGCACTCCCTCCGGCAGGAAGAAAATGTGCATAGACAGCAGTCATCCCTCCTCTAGAGAGCCTGGCCTTTCTGTTCCTGAAAACATCTGACAACCTGCTCTGAAGTATGGAAATTGCTTTCTCTGGAGACATTCCAGAGTCTCCTTCTAGCCACAAACATTCCAGGCTGGCTCCGCTGGTCTCCTGTGACCACAGGAAGGACTCAATGAGGGCTACGAACAGCTCAGGATGTGAACGGTGACAGCGTTTCTGGGAACGGAGTGAAGCTATGTTCGGAATTAGAACATCCAGGCCACAAATCGGGCTCAGAGTCTCAGTTCCCTCACGGAGGGAAGGAGCTCCCCTCTGGCCGGAGGAGTGATATTGTCCCTGTCCCCAAGGTGATACTCCTTTTTCTATCCATTCATTCCCTGAGCATGATAGGCAGTTCCTCAAGGGTCAGCAGCTGTCAGCCAGGTGGTGGCAGATGATTCGACAGCTAGAGCTCTGCCCCGGTCCAAGGGCCCCACGCAGACCCCAGACAGCGTGGGGGGTGATCGTGCACCAGAGGCGTCTTTCCCTATGGTGGCTTCCCTCACGCGACACATGGCCTTCTAGGTCCTGGGTAACAAAGCATGACCTTATCACTTCTCATATAACGAAGTGTCTGGCTGCTACCTAAAAGACCCTCATGTCCCAGGGTCACGTCCCCTCTGGGCCCCAAACCTTGCCACTGCCTTCAGGCAAATAGTTCAGACAATTCACCAGCCACAGCTGAGTACGGACCTTTCTTGTCTCCCACATAAGCAGAAAACCCTTCCTTTTGGACCATAATAGTCTTGGCCATTTGCCTCTCAAACCAGTGAGTGAATTTAGTTGTCCTAGGGCCACACATAGAGCTCCACCCGTCAGCTCTGCTTCCTCCCAGAGCGGCTCCTCCTTCCCTCTCTCCTGAGGGGTCTCCAGACACTCTCAGAGGTTGACCAGCTGATTATGCTGAAGGTCTTTCCTTTCCAGACATTCCTGCACAAGGGCTCAAACTCATAGGCAGGACAGCCCACCTACGAAGCATGTGAGCTCTTGAGTCAGAGAGCCTGCGTGTACATCCTGCCTGCACTACTTACTACGTTACATGGGCAAGGATTACAATCACATCTAAGCCTTGGTTTCCCCATCTGTAAAGTGGGGATGATAACACTACACAATTCAGAGAATTCTTCTGAGAAGATGCAAGTGGAAACCTCACAGAAAGACCTCCATGTTGGTTGCTGTGGTTATGGTAAGCTCCGGGTGCAGTCAGGGACTCCAGCAGAAGAAACAGACACACACTTGACAAACTTCAATTCAGAGTCCTAAGTGCTATAATAAGAACACAGTCAATGCTCATTATTCATGGATTCTGTATTTGCAGATTTGCCTATTCACTAAAATTACTTATAACTCCACACTCGATACTTGTGGGTTTTGGGGAACCGTTCCTGGACATGCACAGGGTCATGAAACATCTGAGGTGCCTGGCATGCACATCCCTAGCTCAGGCTGAACAAGGCAATACTCTGCCTCCCTGTTTCAGCAATCCTACTGTAAGTAAGTGTCCTCTTCATGGTCTATTTGGTGCTACGTTTTTCGAATTTTTGTGCTTTTTGTGGGTGATTTCACTGTTTAAAATGGTCCCAAAGCATAGTGCTGAAGTTCTATTGTCCCTCAGCACAGGAGGCCATGATGTGCCTTCTGGGGAAAATACACAAGACAGAAGCTTCATTTGGGCACGAGTTACAGTGCAGCTGGCCGTGAGTTCAATGTACAAATCCACGATATCTGTTAAATAAGGCGTCTTTAAATAGAAACACCCGTAAAACAAGGTTACATATTGATTGGTTGATATAGCTATTGGGACCAGAGGCTTTCAGGACACTAACCCTGTAATTCCCCCAGGAGCAATGGTTCAGTATTTGCTGACTCGGCGTTCGCGGTGACTCTAGAGACCGTAACTACCAATAATAACAAGGATGAACTGTATGTACAAGAGTCCAGAGAACCCAGAGGAGGTTCAGCTCTGCTAAGGGAAGAAGCTTCTCAGAAGAGGGACTTCTGAGCTGACTTGGCAAAGAAAACCGAGAGCTTCCTGGTGGATCAGAGGGCTAGGGCTATGGAGGAGGGCAGGTCAACACACTCTAGGCACGAGGGCCTGGAGGCCAGTCTGTGAACTGCTGAGACAGAAGTCCAAAGGCAATCCAACATTCTTTCATTTAAATAACTACTGAACACCTCCTGAGCCAGGCGTGCAGGGGTGCGGGCTGAGAGCAGAGGCAGGGATCGGCAGGGCCGTTGAGAAAGGCCAGGATGAGGGATCTGGAATTAATCCATGAACAATAGGAGGCTCATCAATGGCGCTTAGGCAGGAGTATGAACTGACCTGGCACAGGCAGAGAGCAAAAGGCTTAGGTAAAACGTAAAACCAAACGTTGTCATGTAGTTACACAGTTGACTAAGTAACCCCAAAAGAAGCTATGGCATCTCCTTCCCTAGAAATGTTGGAGAACAGAAGTCTCTAGGTATCACCATGCCAGGTTTTGTTATTTCCTTACTAACACCTTTGAGGGTCTCTTGTGCTGAGAATGAAACATAGATGCCTCCAACCTTTCCAGCTTGGCCCGTTTCTCCAGCATCCCACCACCTGTGTGCTTAAATCCTGCACACCAGCCTCAAGGAACTTCTCTCAGTTCCTCAGGGAGCCATGCTTTCTCCTGCCTTCCATCCTGGTCCTGGCTGTGTTTGGTCTGGAATATGGCGGCCCCTCCCCCCAGCCCTCTACCTGCAACACACGCTTTTGCTTACCCTCACCCAGACTCCAGGTCTCGGATTAAAAGTCACTTCCTCCAGGAAACCATACCCATGCACGTTCCTATGGGACACTTTTCACTGAATGGTATTGTTTGATTTATGGTCCGTCCTTGCCAAATAGACCATTAGCTCTGAGAAGGCAGGACTATGGGGTNGAGAGAACAACTTAGTATAGCCATAGGCATGAAATCACTCTGGTTAGATAAGAAAGGGAAGTAAGAAGAGTGAGCAGTAGCTCAAGGGAAAGGCAGAGTTAAGTCGTCTTTCAAGGTACAAGAGCCCTTTGTATAGAGACCAAAGTCCCAGGAGACTCTGAAATTCAAAGCACATTGCAAGGAAATGCACTTAGAAGGAAGACAGGTTTCTTGTAGAGGATGAAAAAGAGGATTTACTACTAACTGTTCCTCCAAGTTGAGAACATCAATCAACTTGTGAGCAGTTGACTTGTCTTACGCCATTACACACTTTAATCCAAGCCCATCTTGGAGGAGAGATCTGCCAGCCAACGGTGGTCTCCATTCTGGTGTCTGGGGCGGGCATGCTCCTTAGAGAACAGACCAGCTCCCAGGACAGAGCGCCCCTCCTCACACAATCACTCTGGAGGCGAGGACTACCTTACATCTGTGCTCAGCTTTAACTTCCCGGATACTTTCATGTGTATGATTTTGTTTCATCTCCACAACTCAGCAGCTGGTGTCTGTTTCTACCTTCTCTCCTCCCTCCTCCCCAAGTCCTTACCACGGTTACTGCCGAAGGAGCCCAGACACAAAGGTCACTAACCACCCGGAAAGAACGCTAGTTATTAAAGTTGGCAGGACAAGAGCCCAGGATTCTCATGTCAAGGTCTGGGAAAGCTGAACTGGGAGGGGTAAACCCAAGTCGTAGTGGGGGCTCCTCTCTCCCAACTCCTCTCCAAACTTCAGAGCTGCACCCTCGGGCGTACCTGTGGCTAGAGAGTTGACCAGATGCCACAAGGGTTCTGTTTACCAATTTCACTACAAGACGTGATGGGGAAGGACGTTTAGCTGCACAAAACAGATCCCCCTTGGCTCATGGGGATGGAGGAAGAAGACACAGGGGTGTGCCAGGTGAGCACGGATGTTCAGCGCTTTCACACATAACCCCACCCTCCCAAGTAACCTGAGGAACGCCACATGGCCGAACAATCAACTCTGTGACCCGCTTTCCTTTGGGAAGGGTTAGGAAGAAAGTGAATCCAGCAGGGGTAGAAGTGGGGTTGGAAGTTCCCAAGTTCATGGGCCGCGACTAAATCATGAAACAAAGAACAGAAACATGCCCTCTTTCTTCACAAACAAGGCAAGGAAGTTACTGTGATCCTATTATCCCCATTTTACAGATGATGAAATGAGGCAACAGGAAAGTTAAATGATTTAGTTACCACCACAAAGCTGGTAAGTTTTGAGATGGGTGTGCTGAAGCTGATGCTAAGGGCCAGAGCTAGCCAGCATCCTAAATCTCTGATTCTCCTAACACTACCGGCTCGTCGGCTTCCCACTGCTGCCTGTCCATGGAATTCCCAAACCATACATAGACAAGGAGTTCTGGCCGAGGTGCACTGCCTTGCTCTCAAGCTGGTCTTCTGACCAGGTGAGCTGGGAGGACAGCTGTGAGCCTGTCTGTCTCTTCAACTCCAGGACTGGACTACAGGATGGCCCACACCATGCTGCCTGTCGTCCCTAGTAACAGAGGGGCCTCATCCTTGTCCTGACCGAGCCAGGGAAAGATGGGAATTCCCCTCCCAAGACCAGAGAAGGGAGAGGAAAGATGCTTCTCTACTGAGGAAATACTCTATTTTGGAGCACATGCCCTCTGGTCCCTCTGACTCGGTCCCCTGCTTCCCATTTAGGTGTCCATCCTCCCACGCAGAGCCCGTGCGCTTGAAGGGAAGTGAGCGCAGTCCCAAGGATGGGCTGTGACTGACAGAACACCATCAGGGGGTCCCACCTCTCCCCGGTCACCATGACCAGGTGCAGGGATGGCTGTATGACTTAATTCAGATCAACCAAAGACAAAGACACATTTCCTGGAAGATTCTAGGAGAATGACTTCACTTTTCCTTAGAAACTACCTGAGGGACTTTCTCTTTCTTTTGGATGTGAACAAGGCAGCTCTTAGCCCCTCAAAGCTACTTGCAGCCATCTTGTGGCCACTACGAGAAATGCATGTGGTGGACGGCAAAGAGGAAGAACAAGCCCCAAGCGGGTCTTGGTGTCAACGCCAGGTTGCTGAATAAAGCCTTGACAAAAGCCTGGTACTGCCAGTCTCTTCAGATACATGAGCCAATAAATTCCCTGTAGCGTTGAACTCGATCTGAGTTGCATTTTCAGTAACTGCAGAATTATAATTGACAGGTACTGCAATGCGTAAGCATATAAGTTTAGGGAGTCTGCTCCACTGTTTCCCCAATTCCTGCTGGAGTTTTCCAAGGATAAGCTGACTGCCAGAGGAGGAAGTCAAATTTTCCTGTATCAATCAAATGGGAAGGAAGAGGGAGCCAAGCTTAAGAAAATAGATGTTTAATAACATTCCTCCAACACGCACACATTCAAATGAAATAAGAGTCTGGTATATAAGCTCACCCTCAAAACCAAATACCGATATTATTATTATTATTATTACCACTTTTGTAACACCCCTGACTGAGTGTTCTATCCCCTACAATGGTGGCTCCATTGTGTGTCTGCAAATTCCATTTTAACCTAGTTAACAGTGCTGGTGGGGAAAGGACAAGCTTTCAACTACCCTCGTGTGTTCGCAAACCTGGTCACTAGACCCCACTCGTACTTGTTTCTTTAAGGACACTGACAACAGTTGTAAAAGATACAGTGCTCTGCCACTTCGTATCTGGTGGCAACCCAGAAACTGCTCATTTTCTTAGTCTTTGAAAATGAAGCCAGTGAGGAAAGCCTTATTTATACTCACTCTCCCAATTCTAAAACCAATGAGGACTACTCTTCAACTTGCTTTGAAACAGAAGTAGCCGCCACCAGCCTGCCGGGTTTGCAGAAGAGGGAGCAGGAGTAGATCAACATGCCAGTGATCCTTTCTAAAGGAGGTCTGGGTCCTCTCCCCTTGCAATCAGCGATTTTTCTTACTCTAATGAAACCCAGATGCTTCCGATAAAAGGAATGGCTGGTGTTCAAGCCATTTGCTAATTCCGCCTAGAGGTAGAGAGAAGGAAAAAAGCTGTGCCCCACATCATTAATTTTAAATATCCTATTTTGTTTTATTTTCAGAATGAAATGGTATGGAACAGTGTAATGAGCAATAGAAATATGGAACCAAGAAGCAATTATATCTTCAAAGGAACAAAATGAGAGCAAATAAAAGGCCTTGCACAAGTTAGCACACAAACAGGCAGATCAGACGTCATTTAGAGTCCAAATACATGCCTTTCGGTTATGTCTGTAAATTATCTTCTACAAACATCATGTTATATCACTGAAGACTCCTTCCTGGGTTACAAGAAATTGGGTTTCTCTAACATCTCAGATTCAATTTCACCAACATTGAATACCTCTACTCTGCAACCACTGTGCTGGGTACTGGGGCAGCAAGATAAATAGGGCATAATTTCTACCCTCAAAGTGCTTACAGTCTAGCTATACACAAAAAACCATAATACAGTAGGTGCTGGGCAACACGGAGGAGGGCACATTTCATTCTGTTTGAAAAGACAGGAGAAGGCTTTTCACAAAGGGAGCCAGGACCTGGAGCAATGCAGTATAAACAAAGTGAGGACCAGATGGGAAGTGCAGAGGCCAGGTCTTCAATCACCCTGTGAGAAAAGTGCCCAAGGCATCCTAGAAGTGGATGGGAATCAGAATCCAGCTCCCTGCCTGAAGCTTGGGGCCAAGCATCCACCAGTGAACTGGGACTAAGATAGTTCCAACTAAATTTTTAGAACTATTCTCGTTGGAATGGCAGGAAACAGTGATTCTCGTATAAAAACAGGAATCGGTCCTATGTATGCCATCTAAAAATGGTGCTATATGGAATGGATCAAATATTGGATCAAGTGGATACACTATATACAATGGGTCAAATGCCCAATCCTTACACAAAGATCTGGCTCAGAACGGTGCATCTCAGAGGACCAGGCTGAGGCATTGTGAAATCATTCAATGGGGAGGAGCAAGTGTGAAAAAAATTCCCATGCACAATCAGCGTTCATACAAAAATTACAAAGCATATAATGACATCCATAATAACGAGAGCTGGTTGGCAGACCCAACAAATAGGACAGATCGCACCTAAGGATAGAAATAACGGTGCAACTCGCCAGGGTGTCTAAAACAAGTTTGTTTAGAATCCTCAAAGAGATAAAAGAAGACGGCATACTTAAAATGGAAACAGGTTATTAAATTGGAAAAGGCATCTGTGAATATGAACCAAAAATTACAGGAAATTTAAAAACAAAGTAAGAAAACTGAGTAGATGTGATACATAGTAGACGAGGTAAGGGCAAATGGAATATATATATTGGCAAAGAGAGAATGGCTAGACTTTCCTCAATCACATTTCCTCTTCCTTGGCACCTAAGAAAACCGTACTTCCTAGATGCCCTTGACGTGAGATCAGGGCCATGTGATTGGAACATGAGTGAAAATAACGTTTATCACTTTTAGGCCTGGCCACAAAACATGCTGGATGATCGCTCCCCTCCTCAGAGATCATGAAGAGCATGTCGATGACAGCGGCATTATGAGATGCAGGTCAAACATGGGAGGACAGCTGTCAAAAGAGCCCCCAACCTGCCTCCAACTGTCACACAGGCCAGAAATAAACCTTTGATCTGCTTTCTGAGCTTAATTGTTGTGCAGGACAGGATAGGCTGTCCTGAATATATAGCAAATCATGCTGAATGCAATAAAACCAGATAAATACATAGAAAAATGAAAATAAAGTTATAGAGGATAGACCAAGAAGCTCCAACTTCTGTATAATATGAAACATGAGTGTTCCGGCTAGCAAGAATTGTTCACATGGCGGAGAGAAACTATTACAAGAGATAATCAACTGAGAATTGGCCAGTAATACAAAGATAAATTCTTAGAATAAAAGAAGTAAGTCAGCATACTGGTTTATTTGCAGTAAGTTCTGCAATAATGATTTTAATGCTTTTTGGCCAAAGCTTAGAAATACACTGTAATCTTTTTATAATTCTTCATTCATTCATTCATCCATATAAGAAATATCAAGAACCCATTACCTGTCAGGTTCCTTATAAGGAACTGGGATTTTATAATCTAGTGGGAGATCAGAGAAGTAGCTGGCAGTTACTATACAGGGCACACATAGGAAGAGGGGTACTGCGGGCATTTGGACATAAAATGGCATGATACGTTTAATAAGATGCTAGTAACGAAGTAAGGTTCGAGTAAAGGAAACATGTCAGCAAGTAGCTAGAGGTAATACTAGAACAGCAGTCAGGAGCCAGATTCTGAACTAAGACATTTGCAAAACAGCTGGAAACCTTAGAAGGAACACACTTATAGGATGATTTTAAGAATGGCGAAAGGTTTTCTTAAAATATCACTGCCCCACTCACCAACCTGAAATGTCGGCACTGCTCAATGTAGCCATGGATTTTGACTGGGACAAAGCATCTTGCATACCTCCCCCCAACACACCCCCCGCCACACACACACACATACAGGAGCAGCACCTGAGCCAGGTAACACTGCTGCTGTGATCCGTTTCTTCTTACCTGTGACATAGTGCCTTCTTCACCAGCTCAGAACTTTTCTTTCTGGCTTTTGTTATGACAAGTGGGAAAACAGGAGAAAATGCAAAATGGAGGAAGCCCAGAAGAGGGGGCAGAGTATTTTTTCTAGAATGCCTCACAAAAGACCTGTGTTACTTTTCAATGCTTTTGGAGTCAGGAGGGTTTTTTTGTTTTGTTTCGTTTTGTTTTTTGTTTTCATTTTAAGATGACATCGGTAGAGCTCGGCCACAAGTTTTATTTGGGTTACACATTCATACACTCTTTCCTAACAGTGAAAGTTCCCAAGGGTACGGTACCCGTCATGGTCAAAAGAACCTATTACTGCCTGAGAGACAGAGATGGGATAGTCAGCAGCCTCCCGTGAGCAGGAAGTTTCTGGAGAAGGAAGAGAGTTGGATGGTGTGGGGTTAATGGAGACAAATTTCATCCACTTTGTCATTTTGACCAGATCCATTCTCATTGTACAAATGATCCCAAGTCCATAAGCCAAGGCCTTGGGGAAATTAGACTGGATCTGAATAATATAAATTACAGTCAAGGGAGAATTTGTTAAAGGTGAAAACACTACCACACTGCCAGGGCTGTACTAAGGCTGTCCTCAGATGTCCCCTCAGAATGATGTGGGGAGTGAAGCGGTGGTCCTTGGAGAGGGTTAGTTATTTTAGAAACACTGGGGGTGGGGGGAGTAGGCGGGGGAGGAGCTCAGTTCTTCCCTGGGATGAACTCATCAGAGCTGCGCCAGGCAGGTGGGCCATGAGGGAAACTCCGTGCGGAGCGGGGCTTCTATTCATCTTACGTGGGGGGATTGAGACAAATGCAAGCACTCCCTCCGGCAGGAAGAAAATGTGCATAGACAGCAGTCATCCCTCCTCTAGAGAGCCTGGCCTTTCTGTTCCTGAAAAGATCTGACAACCTGCTCTGAAGTATGGAAATTGCTCTCTCTGGAGACATTCCAGAGTCTCCTTCTAGCCACAAACATTCCAGGCTGGCTCCGCTGGTCTCCTGTGACCACAGGAAGGACTCAATGAGGGCTACGAACAGCTCAGGATGTGAACGGTGACAGGGTTTCTGGGAACGGAGTGAAGCTACGTTCGGAATTAGAACATCCAGGCCACAAATCGGGCTCAGAGTCTCAGTTCCCTCACGGAGGGAAGGAGCTCCCCTCTGGCCGGAGGAGTGATGTTGTCCCTGTCCCCAAGGTGATACTCCTTTTTCTATCCATTCATTCCCTGAGCATGATAGGCAGTTCCTCAAGGGTCAGCAGCTGTCAGCCAGGTGGTGGCAGATGATTCGACAGCTAGAGCTCTGCCCCGGTCCAAGGGCCCCACGCAGACCCCAGACAGCGTGGGGGGTGATCGTGCACCAGAGGCGTCTTTCCCTATGGTGGCTTCCCTCACGCGACACATGGCCTTCTAGGTCCTGGGTAACAAAGCATGACCTTATCACTTCTCATATAACGAAGTGTCTGGCTGCTACCTAAAAGACCCTCATGTCCCAGGGTCACGTCCCCTCTGGGCCCCAAACCTTGCCACTGCCTTCAGGCAAATAGTTCAGACAATTCACCAGCCACAGCTGAGTACGGACCTTTCTTGTCTCCCACATAAGCAGAAAACCCTTCCTTTTGGACCATAATAGTCTTGGCCATTTGCCTCTCAAACCAGTGAGTGAATTTAGTTGTCCTAGGGCCACACATAGANTTAGTTGTCATAGGGCCACACATAGAGCTCCACCCGTCAGCTCTGCTTCCTCCCAGAGCGGCTCCTCCTTCCCTCTCTCCTGAGGGGTCTCCAGACACTCTCAGAGGTTGACCAGCTGATTATGCTGAAGGTCTTTCCTTTCCAGACATTCCTGCACAAGGGCTCAAACTCATAGGCAGGACAGCCCACCTACGAAGCATGTGAGCTCTTGAGTCAGAGAGCCTGCGTGTACATCCTGCCTGCACTACTTACTACGTTACATGGGCAAGGATTACAATCACATCTAAGCCTTGGTTTCCCCATCTGTAAAGTGGGGATGATAACACTACACAATTCAGAGAATTCTTCTGAGAAGATGCAAGTGGAAACCTCACAGAAAGACCTCCATGTTGGTTGCTGTGGTTATGGTAAGCTCCGGGTGCAGTCAGGGACTCCAGCAGAAGAAACAGACACACACTTGACAAACTTCAATTCAGAGTCCTAAGTGCTATAATAAGAACACAGTCAATGCTCATTATTCATGGATTCTGTATTTGCAGATTTGCCTATTCACTAAAATTACTTATAACTCCACACTCGATACTTGTGGGTTTTGGGGAACCGTTCCTGGACATGCACAGGGTCATGAAACATCTGAGGTGCCTGGCATGCACATCCCTAGCTCAGGCTGAACAAGGCAATACTCTGCCTCCCTGTTTCAGCAATCCTACTGTAAGTAAGTGTCCTCTTCATGGTCTATTTGGTGCTACGTTTTTCGAATTTTTGTGCTTTTTGTGGGTGATTTCACTGTTTAAAATGGTCCCAAAGCATAGTGCTGAAGTTCTATTGTCCCTCAGCACAGGAGGCCATGATGTGCCTTCTGGGGAAAATACACAAGACAGAAGCTTCATTTGGGCACGAGTTACAGTGCAGCTGGCCGTGAGTTCAATGTACAAATCCACGATATCTGTTAAATAAGGCGTCTTTAAATAGAAACACCCATAAAACAAGGTTACATATTGATTGGTTGATATAGCTATTGGGACCAGAGGCTTTCAGGACACTAACCCTGTAATTCCCCCAGGAGCAATGGTTCAGTATTTGCTGACTCGGCGTTCGCGGTGACTCTAGAGACCGTAACTACCAATAATAACAAGGATGAACTGTATGTACAAGAGTCCAGAGAACCCAGAGGAGGTTCAGCTCTGCTAAGGGAAGAAGCTTCTCAGAAGAGGGACTTCTGAGCTGACTTGGCAAAGAAAACCGAGAGCTTCCTGGTGGATCAGAGGGCTAGGGCTATGGAGGAGGGCAGGTCAACACACTCTAGGCACGAGGGCCTGGAGGCCAGTCTGTGAACTGCTGAGACAGAAGTCCAAAGGCAATCCAACATTCTTTCATTTAAATAACTACTGAACACCTCCTGAGCCAGGCGTGCAGGGGTGCGGGCTGAGAGCAGAGGCAGGGATCGGCAGGGCCGTTGAGAAAGGCCAGGATGAGGGATCTGGAATTAATCCATGAACAATAGGAGGCTCATCAATGGCGCTTAGGCAGGAGTATGAACTGACCTGGCACAGGCAGAGAGCAAAAGGCTTAGGTAAAACGTAAAACCAAACGTTGTCATGTAGTTACACAGTTGACTAAGTAACCCCAAAAGAAGCTATGGCATCTCCTTCCCTAGAAATGTTGGAGAACAGAAGTCTCTAGGTATCACCATGCCAGGTTTTGTTATTTCCTTACTAACACCTTTGAGGGTCTCTTGTGCTGAGAATGAAACATAGATGCCTCCAACCTTTCCAGCTTGGCCCGTTTCTCCAGCATCCCACCACCTGTGTGCTTAAATCCTGCACACCAGCCTCAAGGAACTTCTCTCAGTTCCTCAGGGAGCCATGCTTTCTCCTGCCTTCCATCCTGGTCCTGGCTGTGTTTGGTCTGGAATATGGCGGCCCCTCCCCCCAGCCCTCTACCTGCAACACACGCTTTTGCTTAACCTCACCCAGACTCCAGGTCTCGGATTAAAAGTCACTTCCTCCAGGAAACCATATCCATGCACGTTCCTATGGGACACTTTTCACTGAATGGTATTGTTTGATTTATGGTCCGTCCTTGCCAAATAGACCATTAGCTCTGAGAAGGCAGGACTATGGGGTCAGATTTACTGTCTGTATCCCCGGTACCTGGTACTTTGAAGGTGCCTGGCCTATAAGCCCAAAGGCAGGGAAAGAACAGCTTCACCCTGGGGACCTGGGCCTCCAGCTTACCTAGGCTATGAATTGGTGGGGTTTTCCGTCACGTTGAGGGTTGAATGTTCCATGTACTATGGGGACTGTGTAGTCCCTGGGGATCCAGGCTTCCTTAAACCCCACTTTCTAATGATTATTAAGTCATTGAGGGTACAATGTTTGCCCCCCAGCCAGCAGGACCCTCTGTGAACTGTGAAACAATTGATTCTTCTCCAATGCACTAAGTGCACTTAACTGTCTGTAATTACAATTGCATTTTCTAGAAGGACACTAATTATCTTTAATTCATGGATTATACTTATTGCCTGGGAGCAAGAAAGGAAAAAGCACGTTGCATTGGTGGGGAAGTGTTCTGCTGCTTTGCTTTGCAGTGGGTTCTGTTGGAGTTCTTTCTACTCACCCTTCAAGGTCCAGCTCCCAACCTGCTCCAGTATGGTAGGTCACTCACCTTGATCTCTAGGGGATAAAGCGAGAAAGGAAAACATGGGACAATTTCAGGTTAGTCTCAGAGAGTGTCAGTATCTTAATTCAGCATTTGGTCTTCTGGGTTCTGAAACTTAATTTGTCACTGCATTCATGGCTGCTCTGGTCACTGATTCACAGTAATCAAACTTATAAGAGACTGAGTCATAACTAGAAAGCAGACTGTTTTCACTTGGTGAGAGTAGGACGCATTGCCACAACTTGGAATATTGGTGGCTGTGGTCCAGGGGCATTGCTATTCTCATATCCCAGGTCAAGGACATCAGATATTTTTTGAGGTGTGTTTTATTCTAGCTGTACCCTGATAAAGCAGAGAGCATGATTATTTCCACTTTTCAAAAAGACTAAGTCTCAAGAGGTTTTACCCAAATGTCATGATTTTCTGGGTCTTGGTGTCCTTTTGACAAATTTAGGTGCTGGGCTACATTTTATGAATTGTGATCCTAATAATCAGAAATCTAAATGGATATATCACAAGTGAATTTTTATTGAAAGCAGTAGTAACTTAGGTCAGTAAAGCTTTAACCTGCTAATGGATGGGGCTCAAATTTGAACCAAGTGCCTATGAAGATTTCAGTCTCAGCAATTTTCCCTTTGTCACTGTCTTGGCTCAGTTTCCCTAGAAGTGGAGTCAAGGGTTTGGGAACATGTAGTTTATGGAGGGGGTGCTTTTCAGGGAAAACTGGTTAGGAAGGGTTGAGGAAGCTCCACAAGGACGAGGTCTCAAGAAAATCCAGCCTTGGCCTGGTCCACAAAGGGGCAGGCCTTGGAGCGTCAGCTGCATTGACAAGCGTCCACCCCACCCCTATCCCTAAACCCTTAAACCCTGTAGCAAGAGGGTCAGGCTTCGGAAACCTATACCAGTCAGTCCCTGGTTGGGGGCTGCCCTGGGGGTGGCCTGTGGATTCCTAGGTGCAGTGGCTTCTATGAGTTAAGAGCAATTCTTTGGAGAAGCGGGCAGCTGTGAGCTCCTAGCCGCCAGCACTCCTAGCAGCTGGGGGCTGGGTGTGCTGAACCGGGGGTGCCTGGGTGGGGGCTGCAGCATCTGCTACAGTCCCTTATCCTGTGTATTGTCCCTCTCACTTCCGGCATTTTGTACTGCTCTCCTCTCAGCCAGGACTTTGCTTCCCTCCCTCCCTTCTGCTCACATAAATCTTATTTCCCCTTTAAGCCTCATCTTACACATCACCTGCTCCAGGAAGCCCTTGCCAACCTTTCAAGACCAGCCTAGATTCTCTTTTGCTTTCCCATGTACACCACATTCCATATTAAATCCACCCCCGTTTGCCCACGCCGACCTTGACTGTAAGCTCCAGAAGGTCAGGCACCATGTCTGACTTATGCTCCTCTCTATCCAGCACGTAGAACCATTCCTGGCACTTAATAAATGCTTTTTGTCACAGGAATTAGTAATAGTCTTTTAGAGATTTAAACTTGAACAAGAAGCAAGCTTCAATCGGTAATCAAGCGAAGCCAGGGTTCAGCACAATAGAGGCAGGTGGGTGAGAGCGACACCTGCCCCATCCTCCCACTATCGTGAACTGCGGGCAAGCTTTCTGCCCAGAAAAAGTGGTGTTTATGCTGAACAACAGCTGGTCTGTCTTGAATTGATACACATAGTGAACCTAGTCACTGATATTTTCCCTCTTTGCTTTGGGTGCTAGGAAGCTCAGAGCCCAAGCCCTTGATTAAGCAAAGAGGGTGAATTTTCTAATTCTAAATATGGCTCCTAAGGTTCCTTTTAAGGAAAACACCCTGATGGTTTGAGGGAAGTGAAGCCCCAGGGGTGTGGTCTAGACCTGAAGAAGTGAAGAGAGGGGTACAGGTATTTGGAAAGGGAGGCAAGAAGCCAGTGAGAAGGGGGCTGGAGACTAGAGAAGGGAGAAGGGACAGTAGACCACCTGGTGAGAGGCAACTGGACAAAGTGAGTCACTGAGACACTCCCCATAGCGTTAAGAGCAAGAGTGCGGAGTATTTTAAGCTGCTGGCATCAGACCATGTGACCATGTCTTGAAGAGTCTTGAAGGGTCAGCAAAGTCCGCTATTCATAGACGTTAAGGGCAGTAGAATTTCAGAGAAGGAAGGGATCGGGATAGGTCTGGTCAGGGTATCATGTGGCACAGAAAAGGACCGGCACATGCTTGAAGTAAGATGATTTGCAAACTGGAACTCAGTGCCAGCAGGAGCGGAGACTCGGGTCACCTGAAGAAACATTAGTCACTGCCCCCCCAAACCGTGCCCCCCCCAGGAATCATGGATTGTGTGCACAGGGGTTGGAGTCAATTTCACTTGAATCTTAAAGAATGGGATAAATTTAGGTGTTAGAATTCTATTTTAACAAGTATTATTGTCTGATTCAGAAATCATACTATGTTGGACCTCACAGCTCCTTAATTCAACCTCTCGTTTCACAGCAGAGGCGAGGGCATGGGAAGGTGAAGTTCTCTGCCCCTGATCACCATCTTCATTTCGTCACACATAAAATAGGAGGTTTTGACTTTCACTTTTGTAAATCTTAATCCACAAATGAGATGATATATTCCATGCGGTTGTAAGGGTCACATCAAATTCGGGGAATCTCCATGGCATGTAACTAATATTATAGGGCCACGAGAAGGGGGCAGCAGTTGACCAGTGAGAAGAAAGGGGGCAGTAAACTAACAGCTTACCCTCCTCCTGGAAACAGCT
This sequence comes from Ailuropoda melanoleuca, assembly GCF_002007445.2. Classification (NCBI taxonomy): domain Eukaryota; kingdom Metazoa; phylum Chordata; class Mammalia; order Carnivora; family Ursidae; genus Ailuropoda; species Ailuropoda melanoleuca. The sequence continues at coordinate 10,584,449 of NC_048225.1, read as the reverse complement.
GCTTCCTCTTCGTTTTGTCCCTGCTCTAAAGGAGAATGCCAGTCACTCCCAAGTCAGGCTTCGAAGTCAGTTGGTCCTGGTGCTGCTGGTCTTTCTGAAGACAAATCTACTGTATACAGTTCCTAACTCCTCTCCTGTTCAATGTTGGAAAGCTCTTCTCTGGTCAGCGCACCACGCGATCCCGTGGATCCGTCTCTTGCTGCAACAGCGTTTGGACGGAACAGCCCCAGGGAGCCCCTTCTTCCAGCCTCGGGCCCCCCTCCGACCTCCTCTATAGCAGAACCTTCGGGGCCATCCTCACAACCACCGCCTGCTTCGGGCACCAGCCAGCACAGCTCTGGAGCTTAGCCCCACTGCCCACCAGCTATGGGCTCCCAGATTTGCCAGAATCTTTCCAGCCACGTGGAGACGGTGGCCCGGCCGCCTGGCCAGTCTGCACCTGCGGGCCTCCTACCCGCCCACTCTCTGGGCTTCCAGATCCACCTCGACGCTGTGGCTCTGGACCGCGAGGGCGCTTCCTCCGCGAGTGAGCCGGAGGCCAGCGCCAAGGCACTGGGAGTCCTTGGGCGCAACACCGAGACCGCACCGCGCCCTCCTGCAGGACAAGCAGAAGCCTCCCAGGACGGACCCCGAGAAGAACCCGAGCAGGCCCTTCTGCATCTGCAAGGCCCCGGCGGTGCCCGCGCAGACTCCGGGACCCGCTGGAGAACCACGCCCGGGAGCGGCAGGTGAAGCTCAGAGCAAGATGGCGCGCACCAGGCTGAGCTCCGCCGGCGGGGCTGCGCAGCTTCGCTTCCAGGGCTCACCCTCCGCGGCCTCGCAACCTCCGGAGCCCGCGGCCTTGGAGGGGGTCCCTCTGCGCCCCCTGCTGTCGGGGCTTCTGCCTGAGCTTCTCCCAGCAGCCCCTAGGCAGCTTTTTCACCTCGACCAAGCCGGAAAGCAAGTGGCAACAGTATAGCTCTTTGCAGGAAAAAAAGAAAAAGCTTTTCTCTAAAGAGAGAAAGACCTCTTTTAATAACCAGCCAGGGAGGAAATTATTTCCTGATCTTCAGCCCTGAGGTCAGAACAAAGGCAATATTAACTCCCAATTATTTGTGGAGGGTTCAGAATTCAACTCCAACTGGTCCCCTGAATTCATCAGACACTACCAACGTAAAAATTAAAGTTTTAAATATTGTGGTTTGGCCAGCAATTGTGGAAAGATTTCTTCATTTTAAATATTAAAAAACTGGGTTTTGAGAAAGCACAAAAACTTCTTTCTTCCTTTTTTGAATAAACAGGAAATAGATGATGGTGAGTTAACCGCATAACCGAATATGTAACATTTCTTATGCTAATCTTGCCAAAAGCCTCTGTACGGTTTTATTAAAATTTGCATTTTGTGTATAGGCCTGAAAAGGAAAGTTTTAAATGTATGTATCTATAAAAATAATTATACATATTTTTTGTTAAAGAAAAATAGGCTGACTTCTCCCTTCCCCTTTCCCTAGCAGCCTCATACCGGGAGCATACAAAAGGAAATACTCTGGAGAGGCTTCCTGTTTTGGAAGGTTTCACTCAATTTAAATTCCTTGCTGTATCAATGAGCAAATTGAGAAATGAAGGTCTCGGAAAAGAGCCACGTGCGCCCTCTGCTGGCGGTCATGGGGCCAAGGAAAGCAGCATCTCCAATCAGTGCCAAACTTGCCAACAAGTCGGAAGAGACAATGGTGGAGAGCGTGCGGAAGGCCAAATCACTGCTTCTGTTGGAACATGTGGCATAGAAAGCTTCAGTGATGTTGCTTACGGTGGTGTTTTTCTTTGTGATAATCTCCCTTAAAGACCCAGAATATCTAGTTGTTACCCTCAGGCTCTGTAAGAGTGCATTACTTTCTGATCTCCTTCATGGATGTGTTAGTCCCGTGAGGCCGGAGTCTGGGTCCCCTTCAGCATAGCATGCACAGCCCCCAAGCCCAATGCCTGGTACATAACAGGGGCATGATAAATGCCTACTGAATAAATGAACAGCCAAGAAGAAGACTCTGGATTCACGGTGCCGATGGTGCTGACTTAGTTACAATGCGTATGCAAGACGGGATTCCTTAGTCATAGCTGGAGCCTCTCAATGACATGATGAAGAGCTTTTTAAAGAGCTTTTGAAGGCCATACTTACTCAGTTCATGAAGGGAATCTTAATGAACTGAGCAACATGTCGCTTAGCAGCTTTCCTGGAAGGGGTATCCAAGTTCATCTGGTAGCTGTATATCCCTTAACAGGTTACAAAGTGTCTTCACAGTATCTCATTTGATGTCAATAGCCTGGAGAAATGATTATCACCCCTATTTTACAGAAGGGCCCTGAGCCCGAGAAGGGTGGAATGATGCTTTCATGGCAATCAAGTGATAAGCTAAGATTCACACAGGTTTTCTGTCTCCCAGCTCTAAGCTATTCCCACCTCCTCCAAGGCTCCCTAAGATTTAATGGTCTTCTCGTATTCTCAGTGTGGCTGAGGCTAAAATTAGAGGGGACAGTCACAGCTTTTAAAGATCGGCCTAGTAAGTCATATCATGGGCATCTCCTCTTATTACACTTGACAGCCAGATGATGGGAATTACGAAGGCCGGGCTGGTCAGGCTGCATGCCACCAAATGGATGGACAACCTTTTTAATAGCTTTCTCTTCCCCGGTCATTGACCAGGACATTACACACAGGCTTGCCTCTTCCTGCATCACAAAAGTTGGCTCAGGGGGAGACTGTTGAACACTTCCCAGAAAGTGGACCAAAAAACCTTGTGCTGGGTCAGTGGTCAAAGAGATTTATAAGTTGGTACCGGAGTGACCCCTACTCAGTGTTTGCTAGTGACTTGGTTGGTCTGTTTGATTTCAGGGAAAGCAAACAAAACTCAGCAGCCAAATGTTTGCTTAGGTCCTGACTTCACTCGGAGAGCAAATCTGTGAGGAACGTGATAGCGAGAGTCATTTCATGCTTTGTACACGATGTTCCTTAGGTTGCCTTGCCTTTCCCGTCTGCCAAACACACCCCTATTCAGCCTGCAGGACCCAGAGCAAATGCCACCTTTCTCGACATCCCCCCTCCAAAACACCTCATGCTTATTCATCTCAGAGCTCTTTTCGCAATGAATTGTAACTGTCTTAGTGTTTGTAACTGTTTTCCGCCGTGACGTGGAGTTCTTTAAAAACAGAGACCACACCTTTCATATCTGTATGAAAGACAAATGTTGGCCTGCAGAGATGAGCCCCAGACACCCAGACTATAGTCAGTGGCTTCCAAACGTTTGTCATCAGAACCTACAGTAATAAATACGTTTTATATCATAATCTAGGAACAGATATTTACGGTTATCTATCCGTACAGGATTGTTTTACAAAACCAAAAAAAAAAAACCTCACAAAATAATACTATATGAAGTGCTACTATCTGGGATTTTGTTTTCTGGTTTATTCTCTATTATTTTTCCAATGTGTATTGACTAATTTTATGTGTCACTAATGAATGACATCCTGTAGTTTGAAAAATATTGGTGTGATTGACTTCATCGGGCCCCAACTCCCATTTTCTCTCTGTAGCTACTAGAAGCCTTCAAACTGGGGGAGGAGGAAGGAGCTCTTACTGGGGGATGCAGAAGGGAAGAGAGGAATGAGCAGGGACCGAGTATGGAGAAAATCTGATTCCCTTTTTAGCCCCTTGGCCTGGGTCTGAGCTCCTGTTAGTAGGACTGATGGTTAGAAACTAACTAGACTGTTTGCGAGAAACCCTCTAAAACTTTGGGTACAAACAAGACTGCTTCAGGGTCTAGATCAGGAATGAGTAAACTACAACCTTTTGGCCAAATCCACCCACCCACCTGTTTTTATAAATCAAGTGTTATTGGAACACGGCCATACCCATTAATTTGCATATTGTGCAGTCTGGTTTGGGTTTTTTGTTTTGTTTTTTTGTTTTTTGGGGGATTTTTTTGCTGCTTTTGGTGTAACTTCAGATCTGGGTAGCTGGGATCAAAGCAGCATGACCTGTAAAGCCGAAAATATGTACTATTTGGCCCTTTGCAGGAAAAGTTTGCCCACCTGCAGTATACCCAGGAAGTGTTCCCCAAGTCTCTGGGAGGAAAGCAGCCTGGCTCTGAGGCCTGCAAGGGGCAGCTTCCTTCTCCAGACGGATCATCTTCTCCCTTCGCCAGCATTCCCAGGCCAGGGCTGTGGGCCAGCAGCAGAGCCTGAACAGGAGAGGTTGACCAGGGTGGATTCTGGCTGGGGACTGCTGCTGCAGGTTGCAGTAGTGCCTTCGGAAGCATCTGGAAGCACTGGGGGCATTAGTGTTGTGACTGCAAAGATGGGGACCCTTGAGCCCGCTGACACTGGGGATGCATTTGCATCCCCACTGCCTGGTTCTAAATAAATAATAAATGCATGGCTTACATGAGAAAGGAATTGGCATGTGGCATAGAAATCGAGAATTATCGGACCTCCTCTGGAAGGCAGTGCCAGAAAAGAGCCTGCATGCCTGCAGCCCAGGACTGAAATTCTCTCTCCTGCTTAGAGAGCAAGACAGCTTTTCTCCACAGCTTTGGCAACAATCATCAAAGGTGAAGATTGGGATTATAGCTAAAAATAAATAAATATTATGTGCTTACTGACTGCTAAGCATTATTCTAGGTCCTTTATATGTAGCAGTTCATTTTTATTCTCTTGACAAGAAATTCCACTTGAATCTCATTTTACAGCTGAGGAAACTAAAGCACAGAGGTTATGTAACTGGCCCAAGGAGAACCAGCCACAGGTGGCAGAGCCAGAATTTGAAAATGGGATGATCTGTGTTGTTGAAAGAAAGAGAACGTATTGCTAAGATGTTGACTCATTCATTGAATCCACTGGGTTTTCTTTTTTCCTCTTTGCTGCTAAGAATTCCTTCACTTAGTGAATCTCAAGGAACGTGCCCTTTGTTCTTTCCATTTTAATGTGTAATTGGTCTAGAGGTGGGCCTGTGACTCCGTTTGGGTCAATAAGATGTAAGAAAGCTGCTGGGCGCTTCTGGAGAAGATCTCCTCTCATGAAAACCCCTCCTGAGCGGAAGATGGGTGGAACCAGCCGCTGCGTGATGCTCAGGAACCACCATTCTCTCCCAGAAAAGCCTACCTCTGGACTTCCTGTTAGTGAGATTAATAAACCCCTATTTTCACACCGTTTGCAGCCAGATATTGTCACTTAGACAGCCTCTGTTCCATTCTGCTGTTCTCTTTCCTTCATAGCTCTGTCGCGATCAGAAAGTCTCTTATTCATTGACTTGCTTCCTTATCCCCCTCTTTTGCTTCTAGAACATCAACTCCCGAGAACAGGGCTCTTCCATCCACCACTCACTGCTCTGTCCCCCAGCGTTCGAGACCATGTCTGGCCAAAGTACTGGGGAATCTAAATTTAAACCCAAGAGGTTCACAGTTCCGTGAGGAAACAGGAAAATAAGACAGTTATAATGCAATATAATAAATGTCATCTTAAAGGTAAAAATCACAGAAGACTGTCTGTGAAGGGACTGAGCCTTATAAAACTGTTATTGCCAGGCGCATCTCAGACGTTTCGCCTCCACTCCCAAAGTTTCATAGATGAAAGCAGAAGCCCTATTATTTTAAAGCTTGCTCTTGAAAGAGATTGCAAAGCATTCCTTTAAGCCAGGCAATCCAGTTATGCAAAATGTAAGTAAGGGCGGTCCTTTTGGGAGGTAACCCAAATGTGTGAAGTTCCAGAAGGTGTGGCCTTTGGGTAAATGGCACTGGGTTTAAGAGAGCCCTGTCTCCACAAACTTGCTTCTTTGTGGCCCTGGTGGTTCCTGGGGAGGTAAGTGAGCTCTTCTCAAGAGCAGTTGTTTGCAGAAAGGAGGCACAGCCCTGGTCATCCCCACCTGCTTATAGGAACAGAGTTGGACTTGGCTTTCTCCATCCAGCCTGGACTGACCTGTTAGTGTCCTTCAGGATGGAATCTCTAGAAATTGTAACATGAATGTCCTAGGAGATCGAACAGTTGAAAACAACCTGGAAACGGACTGATATTGTCTTGTGACTTGATGGTCCTACACAACCAAATGAACCCACATGTGTGATAATAGACTCTCGGGCTCTGATGTGATTGTCAGGGCATGTGGGGATCAGAGGAAGGAAAGAATCTCCCTGCGGGACACAGCGATGTCCTCTGTCAGTAATCCTAGGGAGAAGAAAATCTTGGGATGAGAAACAGACTGGAGAGATGGGCCTCAGACCTGGGGGACAAGGACACCCCTCTCTCTAGGGAAGGGGTAGGCAAGCTGCTTCTGTAAATATCCAGATAACAGATATTTTAGGCTTTGCTGGCCATACCTACGGTTTCTGTCACAATTACTCAACTCGACCATTATAGCACAGAAAGAGCCATAGACAATACATAAGCGAACAGCCATGGCAGGGTTCCAGTAAAACCTCACAAGACAGGCAGCAAGCTGGGTTTGGCTCACGGGCCATAGTTTGTCTACCTTTGTCTTAGAGCGTCGTGGCAATGGGGCCTAGGAACCAGGGAAGGCAGGCATGCCATGGGCAGGTAAGCGTAACTCCAAGGAGATGCTCCAACAACTATGCCAAAAGGCCACCTTCTAGGGACACTTGGGTGGCTGAGTCAGTTAAGCGTCTGCCTTCTGCTCAGGTCATGATCTCGGGTTCCTGGGACCCAGCCCTGTGTCAGGCTCCCTGTTCAGCAGCAAATCTGCTTCTCCCTCTGCCTCTGTCCCTCCCCCCCCAGCTCGTGCTCTCTCTCTCAAATAAATAAAATCTTAAAAAAAAAAAAAGGCTACCTTGCAGAACCCTCTAAGGATACGAGCACTGAAGATACCTGTTTCTATAGCAGATGTGAGACGTGCCTGTTACCTCTCCTGCTAACTCCTGAACTTCTCTTCAGGTAGAAGTCACAGCCTTGCCCTAGCATGTTAAAGGAAGGACGAGAAGGGCCTGCCCCAGACTTAGGACCCAGGAGCAAAGGGGACGGCTGTTCTCTGACCCCAGACGTGGTGGTAGCACCAGTGGACCCCCACAGAGGATGGGGTCCCCAGAGAAGACAACTACTGGGGAACAGGAAAAGCATGTTCCCAAGAGAGAAGGAAGCAGCAGCTCCCCTGGGAAAGAGAGCTCATCAGGGCAGACCCTGCTCTGCAGGCCTGTGGAGGCATGAGCCGCCGTAACTGGGATGCTTAAGGAAGAGGAGGTCGTCTTTTCTAACCACGGGCAGTGGAGGCTGCATGTGTCGGCTGCTCATCCTTGGGTCCCCACAGCACACCCAGGAGCACGGGGTCGGCGGACCCCAGTGGCTCCTCCACTGACTGACTGCGCCCACCCTGTCATCCACGAGCCATCGGGCCCACCGGTTAGACTCCGCGCAGCACCATGACCGTGGCGGTTAGAACCAAGGACCGGGGTTAACTGGGCCAGGGAGGAATTGCTTTAATTGCAACCACAAGGGATCATACAGATGTGCTCAGCTTCCGCCCCACCAGGGAGAACAGCCCTTCGTTGTCACACATGGTGGAAGAATAGCTTTGGCAGATGACCTCAAACCGCTCCACGGAGTAGCCAGCCTCTCTCACGGCAGCCTCTATTGCCTCCTGGCCCAGGCAGAGGCTGGAGAACCTCTGCTCCCCGATCATGTAGTAGCTGCTCTTCAGGGCGTCCACCACCACCAGGAAGCCCCCCGGCTTCAGCAGGCTGCCGAGGTTCCTGAGGGCTGCGCAGTAGGCAGGGAGGTCTGGGCAGGCGGCGTCCAGGCACAGCGTGCTGAGCAGGCAGTCGGCCGGGGGCAGGGACACGGCACCCAGCGGCCGGCTCTGAGTCACGTCGCACTTCAGGACCCGCCTGACCGTGCGCCTCAGCTTCTCCTCCTTCTCCAGCTCCTTGGCTCTGGAACACACAAGCCGACAAGCGCCACTTGCACCTGTGCTCACGAGAACCCCAGCCCTCTTTGATCGGGGCTGAAAATGGCAGGGTCGTCCCACATGGTATATCCTTGGGGACATCCCCGCTGTAAGAATGGGGAAAGGAGACATGAAGGGCCATTTTGCCATAGGAATGTGACCGCGTTACCCTGTGCGGGGCTAAATCCCCTTGTCAAGCGGGCAATAACGCGAAAATGATAATGGAGTACATCCCCACTTCTCCCATGGACTGGAATCCTCCTCCACTGCTTAGAATAGTGCCTGGCTCATTAATTATTATTATCATTATTACTTGTTTGTTTATGAATTATTCCACTTGTCTTCTCTGCCAAACTGCAACATAGCAGCCACTTGATTGATACGTATCAGGCAATAATGGCTCTAAGATGTGGAGACAGTATTTCTGGGTAGCTGCTGAGGAGTGCGTTGGGTCATCCCCAGACAGTTACAGAAATGGTCAATAACCACAACACAACCGTGACCAGGGCCCCTCTAGAAAGAAGAAAACCACTAGTTGCCATTCTTGAACCCCGAAACATATTCCAGACAGAGAGTGTTTTCTCAAGGGGATCATTTTCTCAGTAGTCTTGCTCAGAAGACTGTCCTTTTCTGCCGAATCAGCAGGGTTTCCTGAGAGAAAACCCGTTGGTGAAAGAGGCAGAGGAGACGAGGGCAGGAGAGGAATAGAGTGTCTTGGATCCTTTTGGAATTTGTTAGGGGAGGTGCGAAGGAACAAGCTGACGGGTGAGCTAAATCAAATGAGCATATAGAGTGTACAGGAGAAACTGGAGAAAGAGACAAGGAGAAAGAATGGCAGAAAATCAGAGAGCTACGAGAACACCTAGAACGAGTGTTTAAAGTGCCCAGAAGGCCACAGAGCCCAAATAATAAGAATGATGACTGACTATCCAGCACTTTGACAAAGTCAATCAGCAGAGAGAGCATGAGGGGTGCAAATCCAGGCCTACATTCCAGCAACACACAGTCCATTGGCTCCAGAAGAAGACAGCCTCTCAGGCAGCAAGGCTTGACGGAGACAATGGCCCCACAGAGGACGGCCCAACATCAGAGCAGATGAGAGAGAGACTTACCCTGGGACCACTTCTGGTCGCGTGGAAAAGTCAATGGTTCAAATAAAACTTGGAAGTGGACATCCACAGAGAATGATTTGGGATAACAGCAACTAGTTGTGAACATTCTATTTCAATATTTAGTTAAAATCTTAAACCCAGGGGCGTCTGGGTGGCTCAGTCAGTTAAGGGTCTGCCTTCAGGTCAGGTATGATCCCAGGATCCTGGGATCAAGCCCCATGTTGGGCTCCTTGCTCAGTGGGGAGCCTGCTTCTCCCTCTCCCTCTGCCTGCCATTCCCCCTGCTCGTGCTCTCTCTCTGTCAAATAAATAAATAAATAAAATCTTTGAAAAAAATCTTAATCCCAGTGCATAAAATCAGCTATTTATAAACATCCTTTACATTATAATTTTCCACTTAGAGGTTTGGCAATAAGCACATGAAAAAAATTTTCAACATTTTTGGTCATCTGAGAAATGCAAATTAAACTGTGAGATACCACCTCGCATCCACTGGGACAGCTACACTAAAAAAGACAGACAATCACAAGTGTTGGCAAGGACGTGGAGAAATGGGAACCTCCACACACTACTGGTGAGATTGTAAAATGGTCCAGCTATTTTGGAAAACAGTCTGGTAGAAGTTTCTCGGAAGGTTAATCATTGAGTTACCACGACCCAGGAGTTCCAAGAGAAATGAACACAGATGCCCGCACAAAAACTTGTACCTGAGTAATTATAGCAACATTATTCATCGTAACCAAAAGATGGCGACCGCCCAAATGTCCATCAACCAATGAAGGAATAAATAAAGTGTGGCATACCCATGCAACGGAATCATAGTCAGTCCTATAAAGGATGAAGTGCTGATTCATGCTACAACATGGAAGAACCTTGAAAACAGGATGCTAAGTCAAAGAAATCAGAAATAAAAGGCCACGTATTGTATAATTCCATTTACATGAAATGTCCAGAAAAGGCAAAGCTACAGAGACCAGAAGCAGACCGGTAGTTGCCAGCAGTGAGAGGGTCCGGGAAATGGGACTGACTGGCAGTGGGTACAGGGTTTGTTCAGGAAGTTATGCAAATGTTCCAGAACTGGGGTGAAGATTGCACAACTACATGGTAACACGGAGAACTACCCAATTGCACACTTTAAAAGGGTGAATCATACGTGATGGTAATTTTGTCTTGGGAAAGCTGTTACACTAAAGAAAGAGAAGTAGCTTAGCACGGTATTGGCTTCAGGGAATTCCTAGCAGCCAATAAAGTGGGAGAGACAGGGAATGATAATTACCTTTGGTTGGGTCTACCTACTCCCCTGTCAAGGGTAAAATGGTACTAGGGTGACCAATTTGTCCTGATTCGTCTGGACTTTCCTGGTCTTCCCACTGAAAATCCCATGTCCTGGGAACCCCTCTCAGTCCTGGGCAAACAGGAAGTTTAGTCATTCTAAAAGCAGGGACATCAGTTACAAAGCTGCTATTCAACCTCCTAGAACGTGGGTGATTTGACTGAACATTTTAAGAGTAAAAAATAGCAATTCAACATAACAGAAGTCTGTGAAACACAGATTTGAATAGGTAACTTAATCTAGAAGAGAAAAATTCAAATAACCTATCTGCACATATGGATAACTGAAGTGTAGACAAAAAGCTGAAGGAGTGACAACATGGTGTGTTTTTTTAATGTGTTTCAAGATCCTCTATGTTGGGAACACTGTGGGCTTGTGTATTTAAGTGATGATGTCAGAAGCACATTGGACATCTGTGCCCTATTGTGTGTTAAGCTGTTTGAAAGACACGTGTTACCAGAGAACTAGTCCTTGCCAGTCAGTTGATGATGGAAATTGTTCCCAAACAGGGAGACACACTGCGAAGTCTAGAAATCTCACAGAGAATGTGCCAATTTGAGAGGGAAATTGTCTGGAAACACCCACTGCCACGGAGGCCTGCTTGTCCCTGGGCACACAGCAAACACTGGGGGACTCGGTGGCCCAGGTAGCTGTGCCAAGATGCCACCTCAGAGCTTCCGAGTGCCTGCGCTGAGCCCACACCCAGGGAAATAGACTGGTCTGGAGACACAGGCAAGTACCGCTCACTTCAGCTCAAGGGGTAAGGAATCAACACACAACAGAAAGGTGTTAGGTGTTTCCACAAGAAGCTAACGGCAGCGTGACAGTTTCTCTAGGTATGAAGGTCTGCTCTTTCCAACACATCACAACATAAAAAGGGGCAGCCATTTCCTCTGTCAATATGCAATCCACAAAGCCTGAGGGAGCTGGGGGGGGTAGAGAGTAGGGCTCCTGGAGGAGCGGTTGGTGAGGGCGTATTCCCAGGCCCCAGGAAATTACCCCGAGCTTCAGAGAAGGTTTCTCCTGCCTCATCTCTGCAAGGCAGCTGGTGGACCAGAAGCCCCTGGATGAGATCTTTACATGACACTCACCCCCCCAGAGCCCTGTCCCCAGAGGTTCCTGCAGGCCCTCCTGAGCAAAACGTGTTGAAGATATAAAAAGCTACCTAAGCTTGAATATCAATGTAAGAACTGTACGAGCCAGGAATAATCATTAGTAAGACTTTGGTACAGGCTGCAGCTGAATCAGGTGAAAGACAGACATTTCAGGAGGGAGAGGCTGGGAAGAAAATGCATGCAGTTATTTATCTTACAATTTTTTTGAATCTCTGTGATGTGGCAGCAAGGGTGCTGGGCAATGGGGACCCAAGATAGAATAAATGAGAAACAGATCCTATCATCATGGGGATTACAGTCTAGAGTAGTCTGGGGCAGAGGGGAGAAAGAATTAATCCAATGATCATCCACAAAAATGACAATTTAATACTGTGATAACCGCTAGGAAGGAGGGGGACATGGCGCCAACAGGGAATGTTGGAAGCTGGACTTGGTCTAGAGTATCAAGGAAAGCTCCTCCAAAACTGAGTCAGGTAAGCAGAGACGGAATAGGCGAGAGTTCACTAGGCCACAGAGAGTAGGGAGGGGAGGAGAATATTCCAGTAAGGGGAAATAGCACGTGCAAAGGCCATGTGGTGGGAGGAAAGATGGAGAGAAGGCCAATGAGGCTGGATCTGAGGAAAAAAGCAGAGCATGGCAGAACGTGAGGCAATGGGGGCCAGCAGGTGCTAGACTAGAGAGGGCTTTGGGGGCCGTTTTAAGAATTTTGCTTTTTCTCCTAAAAGCCATGGGAAGTTAGGAAGGGGAGCTAAGCAAGGGAGTGGTGCAATCAGATCTACAGCTTGAGGTGATCACTTTGGGACAAGAGTGGAGGTGGAAGGCCAGTTAGGAGGGAGAGAATGGTGGCCTGGACCAGGAAAATAACCTGGATAGAAAATATCGGAAGGCATATACCGGTTTGAGAGAAACTCAGAAGTAAAATGGGTAGAACTTGGTGCTGCTCACAGAGCATGACAGAGGGAGGTGGGGTGCCGGGGGGCTCAGTCGGTTAAGTGTCTGCCTTTGGCTCAGGGCGTGATCTCCAGGCCCTGGGATCAAGCCCCATGTCAGGCTCCAAGCTCGGCGGGGAGTCTGCTTCTCTCTCTCCCTCTGTCTCTGCCCCTGCTCATGCTCTCTCTGTCTCTCTCTCTTTCTCGAATGAATAAATGCAATCTTTAAAAAAAAAAAAAAAAGAACATGACTGAGAGGGAGAAGGCAAGTTTGGCTTCTAGGCTTCTGGCTTGTTCAAGTAATTAGATGATGGCAACACCCAGGGAAATGAGAGCACCAGAGACAGAGCAAATTTGGGAGGATCAGAGCTCTATTTGGGACACTTGCAGGCACACAGGTAGAAAGGCTTACCGTTTGAAGGAAATGGCCAGGTGACGTTTCCTCAGCCTGCCCTGCGCATTTTCCCAGAGAGATAACGCAGGGAGAACGTCTAAGAGACAGGCATGCTTTTAAAAGCGAGAAACTTCTCCTAGGTATCACTGAAACAGTCACCATGACCATCGAGACCTTGAAGCTGAGGAGGAATATCAATCTTTGACAAGACATGAAAATACGGAGATGCTTCAGCATAGAGGAAGTTCAACAGCTTTGCGGGACAAATGGGGCTCAAGTGTGTCTATTTTGGGCAACAGACAAACATTTTCTTAAATAGACACGAGAATCTTCGTACAGGTGTTCAGGCTTCCCTCTGTCAGGCACGCAGGCCTAGGTGGAGGAGCTGCTCTCTGTAGAGACATGGGGTGGGGGCTCCAGCTTCCCCAGACCCTTCCAGGCTGCCCTGAGGACTAAGGAGAACTTGCAGGGCACACCTGTAACTCATTCCCACTCACCAGTACCTCCTGGTATACCTGTTGGGAAGCTCTGTTCCAGACACCAGTATTTCTCAAACCATAAAATACATACCACCCCCCGCAGGTCGCATTAAAATGCAGGTTCTCTGGTTCTGAAGGTGGGGAGCAGGGCCTGAGAGCCTGCGTTCCTTAACAGGCTCCAGGTGATATGGAAGCTGCTTAGTCTGAGGACCACGAGGCAGGCCACACGCGATTTCCAGGAGCCAGCGGTTCATCAGGGCCGTTTCTAGGATTTCTTAAGGTAAAAGCTTTCTCCTTGGCTCGTGCTGGAGTCGTAATTTATATCTGAGCGTGTGACTCTCAGACTTGATAAATAGTATGAAGCCAGCATTTGGTACCAATGCCTTACAACTTCTTGGATAGTTTTAAAAATGAGTGGTTTCTAAAAGAATGAGTCACACTGCAAAGGCAGAGGACCAGGAGACAGCTCGAATTGTCTTTGGCAGCAGTCAGCACAAAAAACAGCTTCAGATAAAGAAGAAATAATCTCTGAGGAAATAGGTTGTAGGCTGATGGAGGTACTTGAAGATGCAAGAAAGACATAAGTCGAATGGGATCGCTATCGTTCTCAAAATAGTTGAAGCCACAGGATCTGGTGCAGGGATAAGAGCGAGAATGCAGAATTTTACTGCCAAAAACTGCGGCTCCTTACTCGAACAGGGACTAGGAAAGGACAGTTTCTAGGGAGCCAATTGTTACAAGCTGATGATTTTGGCATGAGATAAGCAGCAATGCTTTTAGTATCCTGCTAGATTTTAAGGGCTCATTTCTGAATGAGATGGAAAGGCTTGTGATAACCAGGGAAATTGAGAAGAAAGTTCTAAAAGCCTTCTTGACATATGATTTGGACCTCAGAAAGGTATATTGTCTGACTGACTGAAAACTCTTTTATAAACTTTCCCTGAAATTCTATAAATCCTGGGAAATTCCTTATTTATTCAATAACTTTGAATATTGCCCAAATCCTCATAGCTACAGGATTTCCCCCCTAGTTAATACCTGTTTTATTCTGTGGAATCACCTAGTTGATAGAAAAAAAAGAGGTTTGAAATTACATTTATTTTGAAGAACATTATCTTCAGTTTGAAGACTACAGCAAGCATAAAATTCTAAGTAAAGGGTTTATAGGTTAAAATGGCATATGAAAGTAGCCTCTCGACTTCTTACTAAATGCCAGGAGGGGAGAAGTGGAGAAATATTCAGGCAACACTAAACAATTTTATGGTGTTTTTCACGTGTAAAGGCATCCAAAACACATTCCCAAATACCTGGGCTTAGAAAATGTCACTTACGTGTTCTTCTTAAAAACATTATTTGGAGGCCTATTCAATGGACCAAAAGATGAATCAGAATTAAAAACTCAACAACTAGAAAAATCATGTAAAATGAACATAAAATTAAAATGTTCGCATAATTGCGAATACGATTACAAAATGAAATCAAAGGTCCAAACTGATCTTGAAAGAAAATATGAAAATGATGCCTTAAATTAAAATATTTAGACTGAAAATCTCCAATTTTTAAAAAAGATTTTATTTATTTTTGTGTGTGTGAGAGAGAGAGTGCATGAGTGGCAGGGAGAGGGAGAAGCAGACTCCCTGCCGAGCAGGGAGCCTGATGGGGGGACTTGATCCCAAGGATCCTGGGATCATGACCTGAGCTGAAGGCAGACGCTAACTGACTGAGCCACCAGGCACCCCAAAAATCTCCAATTTTAACAAGAAACACTGGGGAGAGAGATGACAGAAGGACTTTGGGTATCAAAAATTGTTAATTTCCTTATATTATGAGGAAGAAAAAAATTACTGATTCTTACCTGACATTGGTAAGCTGAGAGAATTTGTCTCTAGCAGACCTGCATTTTAAGAAATACTAAAAGAAGTTCTTCAGGTGAAGGGTAGTGATGCCAGATAGAAGTCTAGATCTGCAGAAAGGAATGAGGAATACTGGACAGGACAGATATGCAGATAACTACAAAAAACTTCATATATGTTCATTTAAAATACTACTGACAAATGTGAATATACTTAAAACTACTGAACTGTATACTTAAAAATAGTTCAGATGCTAAATTTTATGGTATGTGTTTTTTAACTACAATAAAAATAAAGCAATAAAAAAATAAAAGCACTACTGACTTTTTAAAGCAAAAATAATAACAATGTATTATAATGTTATAGCATATATAAAATAAAATATATGACAGGTGCTTAAGGCAAGAGTGGGTTAAAGGAATTACACTATTGAAATATCTTACATTGTTCATGAGGTATTAGATATGTTAAAAATACATACTGAAAGTTTTGGAAAAATTACACATGCACACACATATATACACTCACACAAAACACAAAAGAGGTCAATAGAAAAGATCAGAGTCAACAGAGAAGATAAAAAGGAATACTAAAAATCTTTATATTTATACTAATGGAATACCAAACATGATTACACCAAGGAGAAGCAGGAACAAAGGCAAAAATGAACAACAAAACAGGTGGGACAAGTAGAAAATATATACCAAGATGATTGATTTACACTCAATCATACATTATCAGTAATTACATTAAATATAAGTGAACTAAAGGATCCAGTTAAAAGGCAGAAATCATCACATTGGGTTGAAAAGCAAGACTTACTACATACCACTTGCAAGAAAAACATTTTAAGTATAAAAACACACATAGGTTGAAAACAATAGGGTGGAAAAGATATACCATGTCCATTAGTTATCTATTGCTGTGTCATAAATTACCCTAAAACTTAGTGATTTAAAATGACAATCACTTATCTCCCAGTTTCTTGGGTCAAATATCTAGGCACAGATTAGCTGAGTACCTTTGACGCAAGGTCCCTCATGAGGCAGAGTGTTGGCCATGTCTTCAGTCTCACCTAAAGGTACAACTGGGGCAAATTTTCTTCCAAGCTCACTCCAGACAAGTGAGTGAGAGGGAACACTCAATAGGGAAGCCATAGTATTTTTGTAAGCTAATCTCAGGATTGATGTCCCAGTACTCTGCTGCATTGTATGTGTTAGAATCTAGTCACTAAGTCCAATGGACACCCAAGGGAAGGCAATTAAACAAGAGATGAGTATTCAAGGTGAAGATTATTGGGAGCCACCTTTGACGCTATCTACCGTTCCATGCAAACACCAACCATAAAAGGCTGCTGTGGCCATATTCATATCAAAGTAGACTTCAAGACGAAGTGTATTACTGGCAGTAATGGAGATATTTCTTAATGACAAAATGGTCAGTAAATCAAGAAGACAAAACAATCCTAAAAATATATGCAGGTAGTAACAGAACTTCAAAATGTATGAAGCAAATGTTGACAGACTGATAGGGAACAAGAGATAGATCCACAATCATAGTTTGGGATTTTAATACCTTTCTATTAGTAAATGATAAGCAAAAAGTCATGTAGAAAATTTGAAAAATACTACCGATCTACCTGACTTAATTGATATTTATAGAAACTACACCTACAACAGGATGATATACATTCTTTTCAGTGTGGAAAGCACATAGATTGTTAACTGAAATAGACCATCTGGTGACCATAAAGTCAATCTCTGGCTACAATAAAATTTAAGTAGAAACCAATAACAATATCTAGAAAATCCTGAAATTTTTGGAAAGTGAACAACACAATTCTAAATAATTCAGGTCAAGGAAGAAACCATAAAGGAAATTAGAAAATACGTTGAAGTGGGGCACCAGGGTGGCTCAGTCCGTTAAGCATCCAACTCTTGATTTCAGCTCAGGTCATGATCTCAGGGTTGTGGGATCAAGCCTCATGTTGGACTCCATGCTCTGATAAGGGGTTAATAACCAAAACATATAAAGAGCGTATACAACCCAACACCAAAGAAACAAATAACCGGATTAAAATGGGCAGAGGACCTGAATAGATATTTTTCCAAAGATGATATACAAATGGCATGTGAACCACGTGCTCAATATCACTAGTCATCAAAGAAATTCAAATCAAAGCCACAATAAGATACCACCTCCTACCTGTCAGAAAGGCTAAAATAGACAAGAAATAACAAGTGTTGGCGAGCAGGTGGAGAAAAAGGAACCATCGGCACTTTAGGTGCAGCCACTGCAGAAAACAGTATGGAGGTACCTCGAAAAATTACAATCACCGTATGATCCAGTAATTCCACTACTGGCTATTTCCCCAAAGAAAACAAAACACTAATTTGAAAAGATCTAGGCTCCCTTTTGTTTCCTGCACCATTAATTACAATAGCCAAAATAAGAGAAGGAGCCCAAGTGTCCATCCATGTCCAACAGATAATGATGTGTATATAATATAGATATTATATGTACACACACACTAGGTACTACTCGGCCACAAGAAATGCAATCTTTCCATTTGCAGCAACATGGGTAGACCAAGAAAATATAGTGCTAAGTGAAATAAGTCAGACAGAGAAAACAAATACCGTATGATTTCAATCATATGTGGAATTTAAGAAACAAAGAAAGAAAAAAGGAGACAAATAAAAGAAACAGACTCTTAAATAGAGAGAACAAACTGATGGTTCCCAGAAGGGAGGCGGGAGGGCGATGGGGGAAACAGGTGAAGGGAACTGAGAGCACATTTATGATGAGCGCTCAGTAAAGTACAGTAATGTACAGAAATGTTGAATCATTATATTGTATGCCTGAAACTAATATAATGCTGTTTGTTAATTATACTTCAAATATATTAAATATAATATAATAAATATATTAAATATATAGTATATAGAATATATGCTTACATGTATACTATATATAATATATGCTTATATATTTTGTATATTATACTTATATATTATATATATCCTATATATATTATATATATTTATATATATTTTATTATATATAATATATACTTATACACATTAAATTTGCCAGAATAATCTTGAAAAAGAACAAAGTTGGAGGATTTACACTATCTGATTTCAAGACTTACTTTCCCTGCCTGGTAAAAGGGGTAAAAGACCAGTATAAACCAGGTGGAAGTTTAGTGACTCCGCATGTAGCAAAAACATTAATTGGGAAACAAAACATAAAATTCCCATTTGTCCATACCACATTATAAGGAATTGTATAAACAACGAGTCACCTTGATAACTTACATCGGACAACCCACGTTGACTATCAATAACACAGTGTAGCAACAACATGTAAGAAAACAAACCTGAAGTTTAGAATGCTCCAGCTGAGCTAGAATACAGCAGACCATGACAAGAGAATGCAGGGGTTAAAGAAATAGAAGCAGACTTTAGAGTTAGTTTCAGAAGAGAACTTGACTCAGGAATAAGCACATTTGGTGAAGCGATGAGAATCAAATTGAACTAGATATAGAAAAATGAATTGACCATCACTCCAGAAGAAGAGTGTGGAGGTAGACATGCTCCTCAGGGACATTTAAGATCACATGATTTTATATTTACCCCTGGGATTCTGGAATATTCCTCCACTCCTCCTGTTGTTCAAGTTGAGAAACATGGGCATCATCCCCGAGACTTCCCTCTCGTCATGCCCCATGACCAGTCATTACCAACTCTTATCCAGTCCATCTCAACAATTCATCTTAAAATCATCTTCCTTTCTCCATCACCAACCAATCCACTGGTCCAAGCCACCATCATCTCTTACCTGGGTTAAAGTGTGTCCTTTCTGCATCTCTTATTCTCCTCTAAACCCTCCAATCCATTCTCCAGCCAAGACATCTTTGTAAATGTAAATGGGATCACATCACCTTCCCGGTTACACCTCTAATGCCCTCTCATCGCACTTGAAGTACAGGATCGTTAGCCTGGTCTCAAAGCCCTTAGTGGTATGACATGTGCCTGCCTTCCCTGATGTGAGGTCTAGGGGACTCGAGACTTCCTCGTCTGGTCCACCAGTCTATCCCAGTAGCTAGGACTCTGCGGCACACCGTATGTGCTCAATCCGGGCTTGTTGAATAAATGAACAAGTGTTAGTTTCTTTAACCAAGAGCCAAAAAGTGTCAGCACTTGTTTCTTGAAGGGGGTTGTCTTGCTGGGAAGTCAGAGAGCCCTTTCCTGACCAAAGCATGGGATATGTTCATTAAGAATAAGTATGCTTTGGGGGCTCCTGGGTGGCTCAGGAGGTTAAGTGTCTGCCTTCATCTCAGGTCAAAATCTCAGGGTCCTGAGATCGAGCCCTATATCAGGCTCTGTGCTCAATGTGAGTCTGTAAAATTTCTCTCTCCCTCTGCCCCTCTTCCCATGCACTCTCTCTGTCTCTCTGTCTCTAAAATAAATAAATCCTTAAAAAAACAGGTGTGCTTTCCCATTGTGAGCAACAAGACAAGGAAAGACAGAGAATGCTGTGCCACACAGATTAGTATATGAGCAAAGCCTATGAGCAAAGGTGGGGGTGCAAACACGGGAGGAAGTGGATTGGGGAAGGAAGAGTTGTGTAACAAACCATGGGCAAGAGGGTGGAGAAGGACAGAAAATGTGCCAAAAAAAAAAAAAAAACAACAAAAAACAACCCCAATAAGAACAGGAAAAAAAAAAAGTAAAAATAACTGAGCTTACAAGAAGTAGCAGACAGAGCCCGCAGGATCCGAAGAGGGATATTGACGTGGCCTTTTGATATAGCTTGCAAAGGAGTCTGTGAGCCTCCCTCGGCCACACGCATAGCAGCAGCAACGTTCTGCGGCTGGAGGGACAGTGCGCTGTGCGGGCCGAGACAGCGGGACTGGGCTGAGCCGTCCAATGGCCAGAGGGTGGAGGCACATCAGGACAAGAGAAAGACGAAGTAAAATGCAGAACGGGCCACCTCTAGCTAGTAGGAGACTGACCAGCTCTCATGCGGAGAGAAATTAATCATTGAAACAAGACTCGTTTGCATGAATTGACTTGCAGACGGGGTAGGCTAAGCGCTTGGTCATTAGCTCTGAGTATGTCAAGCTCTGATTTTTGTGGATGGTGAGTAACAAATTCTTTTCAGATAATTCCTTCACGCTGCTAATCCCCGTTCAAAAACCTAGTCAGCTTTTTGTTGTGTCTGGTGGTGTCAGCATTGGCTACCCTCGCGGCAGAGTCCCATGCACCAGGATGGAAGATGGCTCTGGGGGGCAAGCCCTGACACCCCAAAACTACTGGTAAGGAGCCAGTTTCACCTCTCTCCTAAACTTGTCCTAAACGTCATTGTCCCATGGTGCCTGAACCGCACGCTGTGCACTCACACTGGCCTGGGAAGGTTTTGTCTCCTCTTGGCCCAGTGGCCATCTCTTCAATTCTCTGATCTGGTGCACGCACGTGCACACACACACACACACTCCCACTCCCCTCTGGCTCATTCTCTCTCTCTCCTTCTTATTCTCCATTTGGATTTCTCTTTGGTCTCTCTGTGTTCCCTTTGCTTTTTAACTTGGACTCTAGGGATGACTCTTGGTTCAGAAAAATGAACCGTCACTCAGGTACCATCAGAAAGCTGGGAAGCAGAGCCTGGTTTCTCTACCTGTTCCCTTCGAGCTCGCACACGTAGGTCACCACTGGGGACCAGTCAAAGGCCCCTGGTTCCTTCTTCAGCCACTTTTCCAGTTCCTGCAAGTTCTGGTCTGTGTAATCGGTGGCAATGATCTCCTTGAAGGACTCACAAGCAGAGAGGAGCTGGTAGATGGTGGGGCCAGAGCCGATGTCAATCAGGAGGTCC
Source organism: Ailuropoda melanoleuca (assembly GCF_002007445.2). NCBI lineage: Eukaryota > Metazoa > Chordata > Mammalia > Carnivora > Ursidae > Ailuropoda > Ailuropoda melanoleuca. The sequence goes on along the minus strand of NC_048225.1, from coordinate 10,563,437 downwards.
CCCTTCACGCCATCTGGTTTAGAGGAGGCAACAAGGAAAGGGGGTCAGACCTCATATGACAGCTGCCAGAGCTGATACGCATGGTCTTTGCTGGAACTGGGCAGGAGAGCCCCAAAGACAGACCACCTCTCTACTTACTCCTCATCCCTCAAAATCTTTTTTTAACATCTTTGCATTTCCCAGTCCCCAGTCCAGGCTGGAGGCACGCTGCTGGGGATTTTTAGGTGTAGAAGGAAGAAAGATCTACATCTGATGTACAGACCCCTGATCCAGAAAAAGGCCACACAGAAAATGTAAAACCTATTGAGGAACGCTGCTGGGGAAAGTTAGAATTGCTGTTGTTGTTTTGTTGTTGTTGTTGTTGTTGTTTTAGTTGAGCTGTTATGTCTCTCTCCAAAAAGCATCCAGTTCTTCCTATGTGGGGAGGTCTTTTTACTCACGCACATTCACAACATTCCTTTGAGTTGGAAGCGGAGTAAGTACCAGAATCCTCATGTCTTAAGTGGCCCATCACGGCTAAGTGGCTTGCTCTGGTCACCCAGCAAACTGATGTGGAATCAAGGACAGAATTCCTGCCTTCAGGTTTCCCTTTGCACAGCCAATGAGATCATGCATATAAAAGCACTTTGTAAATTGTAAAATAGCCATACCAAAAAAGCATTGGTTTTCATTCTCTTTAAATAAATGAGTAACACCAGAAGGGCTGTCACATAGCAAGGACTAGAGTCAAACCCAGCCATGCCCTGAGACTCTGTCTGTATGTCTCACATTTTGGCGGGGAGACACACAGACAACACACTAACTTACCCAGGCAGAATATCTTGAAAAGATTTTTCAGAAGATGCCTGAGAATCTCGTTTTCCGCAGAGTGTCTGGACCCAAAGTTGTAATATTTTTCTAGGTAATCCCGAGGGTTGAAATGTCTCAGGTAAGTGTCCTTGGAGGTGAAGCTAGGTTCCATCGTGGCTCGGTCCTGTGTCCAAGACTCTCCCTCCCTCTCCTCCAGAATCCAGGGAGTCACCCTGCAAAAGCTGTCTTTTTAAGTCTCAGGCTTCAATCTTTCTTCTGTTAAACCCGCCCCTTAGAGACAGATATTTGGTTAAACACTAACAGAAACACACCAAGAATGTTTTGGCTGTTCTAGGAGGTGATGAAACTTTTGGGCAAGGGCGCCTAGGAGATGTGTGTGCGGGAAGGGGAGGGCCATGAGCTACACGCAATTCTCAGCCAAGGGGTGAAGTTCAAATGCGGGAAGAATCATCCGGGCTCGTCTGGGAAATCATTTAACTCATAGAAGAACCACTAAGTTTAGAAAGGTGGGGTCATTTCCCCAAAGCACCATCATTCTTCCTGTAATGATTCTCCCAAAAGAGAGCCACAAAGAATGGTTTAAATTTAACAGTCATAAGGAAAGAGAGGAAAGAGGAGGATTAGGAAATGTCTTTAGGGCTAAGGAACGTTGGCTAAAGAAGGAATCACAGATGAGAGAGGGTAAAAGAGCAGTTTTAGAAGCCTGGAGGAGACTCCCTCCAATGCCTGGGTGGACCACATTCCTGTAATCCTCTCCTACTCTGCAGGCGCCTCACTCCCCTCCCTGTGCCTCCACAGCCCCCCAGCAGCTGCCAGTCCTCCACATCAGACAACCACCTCCTCCCAAAGCCCCCCCACTCATTTCAATCCATTAAAATCCTGACGGTCCTTTCAAGATGAAATGTAAATGCTGTACTTCCCTTAAGAATTCCTTACATTCCCTTTTCTGGACTCACATTGCCCTTAGAATTAGCTCACCCAGCCGAACCCTTGATCTTGCGATGTCATGTATTCACTCCTGGTTTTGTCTGGGTCAATCTTACTTCCCGAACTAAGCCTGCACGTGAATGATGCACTAAAGCCCCAGCTCCTTTAGATCAAGGACTATGGCTCTGCCCCACGCCTACCTAGGAGGTGTTCAAAACACTGTTGACTAGCTGACTATTGTCATGTTGCAACAAACGCAATCACAGTTGGGTACCCTATATTCCACAAGTGACGACTTATCAAGAGCCCATCTGGCTACAAAGCAGAGAAACTCATTCAAAGAAGTTCAAGTGAAAAAGGAATTATTAATAGGAGAATATAGTGGAAACACATTACAGGGTATCTAACTGGGTCTCATGAACCAGAAAATCATTAGGCAACTAATTTCTCTCTCCAACTCCCTCTGTCTTTCTCTCCCTCCTTCACTCTTTCTTTTTGTCTCTCTTTGGAGGACTAGGGGCCTTGAATCTCTGCAAACTGGCTTCTCGTACCCATCCACGACATGTGGCTCCATTCGGACCATTCCAAATGCTGGTCTCTGCACCTGACCTTACAGAAGCTTCTAACCCACCTCCTGGCAGCTGGCCAACTGGGTCTGCATGGTTCCAATCCAGTTCCTTAGAGAGTCTGCCTAGTCCAGTCCGGGTCAGTCACTGACACTTCCCAGTTAGTGCTGGGGTAGTAAAAGAGATCTGTGTGGCAGATGGGACAGACAAATCCTCTCAGATTACTGCAGCTTTGGACCTTCAAAAGTTAAATCACAGATGGGAACGTTGTAGAATCGATACAAGGTGTCATTGTGAATGGCTCGGAGGCACCACAGCTGATATACCCTGCTTCTCCCGACTGCCCTGGTAGTGGAGTACATCCAGCAGGAAGCATCCAGAACTCAGTCAAAAGACACCAGTTGCCATCCCGATTTGCCACCAACAATTTGTATGATAATGGTGGTTAGAAAAACTAACTTTTGAGATCTGGAAGCCTTAGTTTTGATACATAAAATTGGGATAATAATATAGGAGGAAAAAAAATCTCCTTTCCCAACTGTGGGTCTCTGGTTGGACCTAAGAATTAAACTGACATGAGACAGACTAATAGAAGAAATGCATGTGAATTTTCTTATTAATTTTTTACATGTACACGGGAAGCTTCACAAGAGAATGAAGACCTCAGAAGTGACCAGAGCAGGAAGCCTTTATACCTTTAGACAAGGAAAGAATCAATCTGTGAAGAATTGACAAGACAGAGGGGTTTGGCCCAAGAGTAGTAAACGATAAATAAGTGAGAGGTTAAGGATCTGTCCTATAAGGTTTGTGTGTACAGATCTCTCAGCATCAAATTCCCTGTCTCTGGTGATAAGAACGCCTTCCTCCTGGTACAGGGAGGGTACCTTTCATATGGGATGTTTATCTCCTGCTTTCAGGAAGAAAATGGAAGATCAGAGTGTCCTTCTTAAGACTACTGATTTTTTAAACACCTTTAATTCAAAATAATCAAATGCCAAAGTGACATATTTTAAGGTGATGTATTTTGGTTTTCTTTAATAGTATCTATTCTGTTCAATGTTCTCTGCTCAAGGTATTCATAGCTTCCCTTACATTGACTCTTACCTTGGGAAATGTACCCTCTTCCCACTCATGGGTTTTTAACAGGGAACTTTAAAAACACTGGTTATATAGCTTATATGTGGCTTTGATACTATGTACCCCTTGCCCCCTCATCCCATCATTAATTTTTTCCTACCCTTTTCAGAAGCTGCCAAGATTTGTAGTCAGAGTCGGATTTCACCGTAGATAGAAATCTGCTCCCCATACCAGCCCTCTATCCACTGCACATGAATGTCTGTTATAATTATGAATGGTTGAATATACAAATAAACTTGTGGTGAAAATGTACTTCCAAAATTAACAGCCTCTGGAAGCTTTTCTGGAAAGAAAAGCTTTTTATTTCTTTCTTTTTTTTTTTCTTTTTTTGGGTTAACATAGACTCTATGAAAAAAAAAAAACTGTTTAATCATATAAAAAAAAGACCAGATTTTTAAATCAGATCCTGAACAGTTCAAGCAAAAATTTGAATTTGTGGTTTATTTCATTATCCCAAACTGCATTTTCCCTTTTTCTTTCTCAATGGTCCACTGTGGAATTTTTCTGAGAAGCAATTAACCAAAACCCCTCAAATCCTGTCCCTAGCAATTGCTGCCCAAAACCTGGAACTCCACATCCTAAGTCCAAGAAAGATGTATACGTGAAATGCTTCTTGCTTTATCCTTATTATTGGGAGTCCCTAGGTGTCTTATTTTCCTTTTGAATATGAATTCAGGAACAACTGAATATCCTGGTGGTGAACATGAGAGCAATCCTTGAGCAGAGCTGCAATGGTATCCTCATGAACATTGAAGGGCACATCAGCTTTTCCAGTGGCCTTCCTACTGAAACTATATTCCATGGTGATTCCAACAGGCTTCAGTAAGCAAAAAAATTGATAATGTCCTGGGCACTGGCTTGGAAAGGCAATCCTCTCAAGTGGACAAAATGTAGTGAACACATAGTTCCAAAATCAATAGCCTCTGGAAGGAGCAAAGAGCAAGAAGGAAGTAAGAAGGGAGGAAGTGAGGCAGGGAGAGCGAGAGGGAGGGAAGGAAGGAGAAATGAAAGAAGTCAAGAAAGCACGCCACTCCCGTACAGCTGGGAGCGTGGGCCGCTGGTAGCTGCTCTTCTCATGTGGTCGGCTCATGAACCATGTGCTTTGTTGTCTCGGGTCACGACCTCGTGAGAAAATAGCTCGACAATACCAGTACTCAAAAGATCAAGGTCTCAGATGCAGGAAAGGATAAAGAACAACTAAGGACTCTAACTTGTGGGTAATTCTGATAGACGTATAAAAAATAACGTCATAGCGTGCCTGGGTGGCTCAGTTGTTTAAGGGTCCGACTCCTGATTTCGGTTCAGGTCATGATCTCGGGGTTATAAGATCAAGCCCTACATCGGGCTCCATGCTCAGCATGGAATCTGCAGGAGAGTCTTCTCTCCCTCTGCCCCTCTCCCCAAACTCATGCTCTTTCCCTATCTTTCTCTAAATAATTAAGTAAAACCTGCTTTAAAAACTTTTTTTAAAGTAATGTCATGTGGTTAAAAATAAGCAAGATGGAATTAAAAGACATAATAGCAACAACCTATAAATTTCGGGGGAGAGTAAATACATGGGGTTGAAGGGTTCTAGATCTTTGAATTATCCAGGAAGGGTGAAAGTATTGATTATCTTTAGACTCTATCAAGTTAACAATGCATATTGTCATTCCAGACAGATGATGGTGTACTGCCCGTACTTTCTTGGCACTCGCCACGCCTGCTCCACATTCTTCTACCGCAAGCACCTGAGCCTGTGGGTTTTCTCTCGTGGTGGGTTGGCCCCTACACAGAGCAGGTCAGAAAAGCTGGGGAGTTAATGCAGCAGTCCTCAGGCCCTCACCCAGAAACAGATGAGAGATGCTAAATAATTATGCCAGCTTCCTCGCTCCTGGGACAGGATTGCCATAACATGTGCTCTTGCAGAAGTCCCAGCAGGAGTGAGCCCCAACTGCCCACAGCAGTAACTGGTTCATGAATGGGGCCTGATGGGCTTCCTTTCTTTCTGTTACTTTCCCACACCCTCACCAGTGCCTCGTGGGACCCAAAGTAAAATACCTATACTCCAATTTTAGGCACGACAACAATAACTCAATCAAATTAGTAGAGCAGAGGAAATGGAATGACAAAAAAGAAAAAAAAATCAATTCAGAAGGAGGCAAGAACTGAGAGAGAGAGAGAGAGAGAGAGAGAGAGAGAGAGAAAGGCACAATATAGACCTGTCAGGACAAATACAAAGCATAAAATAAGAAGGCCGTCAATGGAGGGTTAAAGACAGACAAAATCATCAGTAAATATACGTAATACCTGAGAAGCAGGATTCGTCAGCTGGACTTAATGGATGTATATAAAATATTGCATCCAACACCTACATGTTGGTTTCAAGAATACAGAGGCCATTAAAAATTACCCTCCACTAGCTGACAAAGCGAGCCTCAACATATTGCAAAGGACTGAAATGATACAGAATATATTCTTTGACCAACACATTTAAGTTAAAAGTCAAAATATAAAAAGATAAACATACCAAAAAATAACCCATGGCTCAAAGAAAGCAATCATAGTAAAAATTATAAAATAACTTGAACTGAGTAGTAATAAAAGTGCTGCATATCACACGTGGTGGATTGAAGCCAACAGAGTGTTTAAGAGGAGCTCTACTCCTCAAATGTATATACTAGTAATGTAAATGGGGTTATGAAGTTAGGAGAGGGACAGCAAACAAACAACTAGAAAGAAAATAATAATAATACAGAGCAGAAACTAATAAAGTAAAAAGCTAAGCTACAATAGGGAAGATCAGCAAGGCTCGGAAGTCAGCTCTCTGAAAAGACTAATATAATCAGCAAATTTCTGGTTGGAATGATAAAGAAAAAAAAGAGAGAGAGAGGAGGCACATACATCCAATGTCAAGAGTGAACATGAAAACCTCATTGTTATACTGGAGACATTGCAAAGATGGTAACTAGTCATCATGAATAACTTTATGACAATATAGTGAAAATTTAGGGGTATAAGTTTCCGAGTGAATATACAACACGTGCAAAACCTGAATTGTCCTGTAAACATAGAAGAACTTAAATTGAACGTGGTTTCCGCGTGAGACCCTCGAGGCAGGTGTCTTCACAGGTGAGTTCTCGCATATATTCAAGGAGTCAATAATTTTAGCCTTCCACAAACTCTTCCAGAGCATTGAGAATGAAAAAACATCCCTCAACTAATTTTATAAGTTCAGCAAAACCCTAATACCAAGGTTATTTATGAGAAAGAAAAATTACAAGCTAAAAATCACTCATGAGCACAACTACAAAAATCCCAAACAAATTATTGTGCAGTCCATAAAATAGCAAACATTTCTATGGGGTTGACTAGGTGCTAGACACTGGTTTAAGCATTTTGGACGTGTTACTGAACCTCAAAATGGTTCTGTGCGGTAGGTACTATCATCCCCATTTCAGCGTATGAGGCACAGAGAGGTTAAGTAGCGTGCCCAGGTTACACTGCAAGGTAATGGTATAGCTAGGGTTCAGACCTACACAGTCTGACTTGGCAGCCTATTCTTTTAGGAGTTACACTATGACCAAGGTGAATTTATTGCAGCAATACAAGGTAATTTAACATTCAAAAATCAATTAATATAAATCATATTTGTATCAAAGGAGAAATGCCTTCTGATCATTCAGTGGATATATGGGGGAGAAAGCTCAAAGTCCACATCCATTCACAAGAACGACAAAAATCTCTTGGCAAACTGAGAAAAGAATGGAACATACTTAATGTGATACGGAGTATCTACAAAAACTTCAACAAACATCATACTTAATGATGCCACATTTAAAATCTTCCCTTCGACTTGAGGACAGAGAAGAGCGCGCTAACGATTACCAATTTTATTCAACATTCTACCAGGGGTCTTGGAGAACACAGCAGGTAAGAAAAATAAAAGGTATAAGGATTGGAAACAAAAAAGATACAATTATTATTTTAAACAGATAAGGATAATATATAGAGAAAATTTTAAATCACCTACAAAGAAACAACTGGAATATAAGAGTTTAGCAAAGTTTCTGGATACAAAATGAATATAAAAAATTAAATTCATTTCTAACCAGCAACAGTTATAAAACAAAATTTAAAACAGACTTCACAATGGCATTAAAAAATGAGAAGTACCTAGGAATAAATCCAACAAAATGTGTACAAGACATTAATGGAGAAAATTATAAAATTTTATTAAAAGACATTAAAGAAGACCTAAATAAATGGAGAAACAGACCACTTCATGGATTGAAGGACTCAACATTGTAAAGATGTCATTTCTCTCTAAATTGATTTATAGACTCAGTAAAATCCCAATTAAAATCCCAATAGGTTTTTGTTGGAACTTGACAAGCCAGCTCTAAAATTTATATGACAGTGCCAAGGGCCAAGAGTAGCTACTCTTGAAGAAAAATAATGTAGGAGGACTGTCTCTAGACATAATACTTATTATAAAGCTGTAGTAATGAAGACCGTACGGTATTGGTCTAAGGATTGACAAACAGACCAATGAAATAGCAGAGAGCCCATAAACAGACCCATAACTTTATCAACATTTGATATACAGCAGAGGTGATATCCCAGATCAGTGGGGAAAAGACAGAGTTTTCAATAAATAGTGCCGGGGTAATTGAGTATCCATAGGGGAGAAAATGGAATCAGACCTTCTCTGAACACTATACACAAAAATCAATTCAAGTAGATTAAAAACTATAGATGTGGGGCAAAACTCTAAGGATTTAGAAGGTAATGTAGGAGAATATCTTCATGACCTTGTGGGTAGAGAAGGATTTCTTAAACCGAATACAAAAACCATTCATTGGAAGTCTAAGATTTGTAAATTTCAGTATATTACAATTAAGAACATCTGTTCAAGCGAAGACACATTAAGAGAGTGAAGGGACAAGCCACAGAGTGGGAAACGATCCCACAACTCATAAAACTGACAAAGGACCTGGATCTAGAATTTATAAAGAACTTCTGTGAATCAAAATGAAAATAAAGAACAACCCAGAAGACTTGAACAGACCCTTCCTAAGAAAGAAAATCCAAGTGGCCAATAAATCTATGAAAAGATGCTTCATCTCATCAGTGAAATGCAAATTAAGTCACAATGAGGTACTACTACACAGCCATCAAATTGGCAAAAATCACATGGGCCAGCATCAAGGACCTTGATCGCACATATTCTCCTGTATTTCTAGTGGGCGTATGAATCGGTGCACCATTCTGGAGAACAGGCTGCCACGAACTAGGAGAGCTGAATTGGGCACACCCCGTGCCCACCAATCGCACAACCAGGGTCATACCTAGAGCAAATCCGGCACAGGCACATGACTGTTCTCTGCACCATTGTTTGAAATAGCCCCAACTAGAAACAACCGAAACGTCCAGCAACGGTAGCATAAATACATCAGAGTAGACGGCGATGACAACGCACCAGTTATAGCTCCGGCCGTCAACATGGGCGGTTCTCCAAATGACGCAGCGGGAGAGAAGCAAGTCCTAAAGACGATGTACATCTTTATTCCAATTACATAAAGTTCAAAACAGACGAATGCAAACAATATTATTTAGTGCTGCTAAATGAGTGGCAAGCTGTAAAGAAAAACAATAGATATCAGGATAGTGGTGGGCTCCGGAGGGGAAGGAGGGGGTGTCGCCCCGGTGGGAGAACAGGGTGCTTCGAAGACCCTGCAGTGTTCTGTTTCCCAACGTAGGGGTGGTTATGGGTGTTCATTTTATATTAATCTTCATACTGTGTTTTATGAACATTTCTATATGTATGATCTTAAGATTAAAAAAAAAAAAACAAACCCTGCATGTCTAGATGCAGTCACTTTTGAAATGAGCGCAGGTGTAGAGATGAAGGGTACGTGATCATAGAGGTCCCCCCCAACCCCGTTTCCTCTGTGAGGCATGCCCCAGCGCGGCTCCTTTAACTCAGTTTTACCCAATGGGGTTGGTTAAAGCATTTAAGGGCACTGAAGGACAAGTGACTGTTCCTACAAAAAACGGGGCAAAGACGGCGGGGAACAGAACAGAAACTGGACCTCAAGCTTCCCTCCAAGCTGTTCTTTCCAATGCTGGAAAAAGTCCTTCCGTGCTGCAGACATAAGGCCTCCCTTAGCTCAGAGGCCCGGGATGCTCCAGAAATGATTCCGACTCCAGCAGGCAGTGATGTCTCCTTTTACACTCCATGGCTTCTGCTTATGTGCCAGAAAGAACCGTACACCCAGGTACAACGCAGCAATTAGGAGCCCACGCCTGCTGCCACGGTGGGGGGTGGGCTCGCTGGAGCCACAGAGAGCCACCTCCACCGAGCCTCTCCCTGGTTCTCTGCTCAAATCAGACCTGAGGCCAGAAAGCAGCTCCCAGAATCAGAGGAACCAGCCATTTGGAGCCTTTCATGCGCTTGGTAATTAATAATAAAATTACAAGCAAAATGATAACTCATCAAATTCGATGTGGTCCCCCCAGGGCCTGCTTTAGGTTTTAATGAGTACATACGCTGAGTCCAGGGATGAGGAATCTGAGCCCTCATGGCGGGAAGGCGGGAGCCGTTTCCTGGAGTCCGCAACCTCCAGGTGCCCCTGTCTTGCTATAGTCATGGCGATCTGTGGGGCAGGAAAGCGGCTGTTTCATCAGCCCTTGAGGGGCCCTGTGTGGGCACAAAGACTGCATCTCTTAGGGCTCTAATGTGCATCCTTTCCCAGAGCTTTGGGTGGAAACCCTACAGCCATGCGGATACTGATCAGCCAGGAACTCCAGTCCTCTAGTTATCTGGTTATCTAGTCTCACAAGTCTCCGAGTTTTAAACTGGCCGCTGAATCCATTGCTGTGGTTGCAGGAAGCTTTGAGAAGGAGGCCAGGACAGGGAAGGAGAGGAAGGACGCAGGGGTCCAGCTGCTCCGCTGGAGCAGAGGAGTGACGGGAGAGGAGGGAGACCCCCGGGTGGGGGCGGTTGAGGGAAGAGAAGGAGATTCCTGAGTCTCAGCCGGGGCCAATTCCTTAATCCAGCAAAGAGGTGTCCCCAACTCACCCCCGTGGCGTGCCTTGTGAACCGCAGGGAGAAGGCATTCGAGGGCCTGTGGCAGAGCCAGGCACCAGTGGCTTTGCGGTGGCAGGTGGCCAGCAGTAATACCAAAGCTCGGGAGGCTGAAAATCAGGGCGGGGCTTCCCCGACACCCACCGGGCAAAAACTGAGACCTGGGGCTGCTTCTGTGCTACATGGATGATTTTGTTTTGCTTCCTCTTTGGTGTGAGGTTCCTTTGTCACCTGCTTACTTACAATACTTTGTAGGGTCTGATTTAGGCCTGTCTTCTCTGTTCCATTCGTTGTTTTTTCTGCTAATCACCGTAGCGATATAATACATCTATTTGCCACACCTGTCCTGCCAGTAATGCGCTACAAATAGAAGGCTAACGTATTTCACTCTTTTCTCTATTTAATGCAGATATGAAAAGCAACTCGTTTTATGTTCTGAGTACAAGCTGTTTGGACTGAGATTGGATCTTGTAATCCTGTTTCTCATTCATTGTGTTTTGTTTTGTTTTTGAGAAAGCATGAGGTCAGGTGGTTAAAGGGGAATGCTTATAAAATTGGGAAAAGGGCAAAGAGCAGTAAAGGCTGAACGTGGGCTTTCTGAAAAGTTTGAGGAAAGAGATGTCACAGCCTCATGGGAATCCGATTCTGTAAAGGAAACCCAGCCTCGGAAGTAAAAGCTATGGGTGTCAGTCTTCAATCTCTCTCTCGAGGGGCGGGGGGTGGGGGAGACCCATCCACTCAATCCTGTCTTCTTCATCCCCTCCCGTCTTTGATCCTCACATCCACTTTCTACAGGGTTAGCGTGTGTTCTTTTCTTTACGTGTATTTTTGTGAATTAGCTAATGTTGTTTTGTATGTATATGCCCTTACGTCATCTTCGCTGTGCCCTTAAGGCCCGCACACGTTGCTGTGTGGATATGTGGGTTGTCACTTCCTGCGACTCCGCGACTTGCATCCTCCCTTTTGCATTTCTACTCCCCAGGGATGGACACCCAGATTGCCTCTAATGCACCAACACAAACTTTCTTTGGATGTCTGTGCAGACCTGGGTGGGAATTTCCACAGGGTATATTCCCAGGAGTAGAAATGCCAAGTCATTAGCCGATTAAATATTTAATTTTTGTAAGACACGCCAGAGTGTCCCCTGCAAGCCTATACCAGTCTACATCCCCACCCACAGTACATGGGAGTTCCTATAATCACCCACACACCCATACATACCTCCAACCCCTACCAAAATTCTTGGAATGATCTACTTTGCCAATTTTTGCCAGTCTAATGAAAATAAGTTAGACAACTTTTTTAAACGTAGGCTCCATACCCAACGTGGGACTTGAACTCATGACCCTGAGATCAAGAGTCACATGCTCTATNATCTACTTTGCCAATTTTTGCCAGTCTAATGAAAATAAGTTAGACAACTTTTTTAAACGTAGGCTCCATACCCAACGTGGGACTTGAACTCATGACCCTGAGATCAAGAGTCACATGCTCTACCACTAAGCCAGCCAAGTGCCCCTGTAATTCCTAAATTTCACCTTTCTCTGATCAATTTGAGCACATCTAAAGGTGCATATCAGTGGGGTAAGGTTAAGGGTTATAACAACCCTCACATCTCAGTGGCTTAAAGTAAATGCTTATATATCTCTGTTCACTTCACAGTCTTGTGTGGAGAGGCCTCCCCTGGGTTCGCTGCATCCAGCCCTTGTGCATGGACTCATTCATGTTCCTTGGGCCAGACCCGATCACACAGCCTGAGGCAAGGGGCCTAAGAGATGTGGTCTCACTGAGCGCCAAGGAAGAGAAGACACAGAACTCAGTGAGGAGTTCCACAGTCTGCCACAAAACATTTGCTAGTATTTGGGTTTCCTCTTCCGTACATTTCCTAATCATAATCTTGCTCCCTTTTTTCTTTGGACTTTCTCCTTATCCAAGTTTGTACATTTTGATTTCTATATATTTTTTGTATATTCTGGAAAGTACTGGTTCCCTGTTGATTTTATCCATTGCAAATATTTCTTCCAATCTGCCCGATCACTTTGGCTACAGTCTTTCATCAATCAGCAATCTACCTTTTTATGTAACACAGTAAATCAATATTTAGCCTTTTGGTTTTGGTTTTTGTGTTTTTATTTGCTTACAGCCTTAACCTCTAAATTCCTCTTAAAGGTGCCTGTCACAACTTCCTTCACCAATTGCTGCACGAGTCCCAGTTTGCAGGGGAGTCACCTGTTAAGGCAAAGGGCAGTGGAAGGTCCCAGAGGAAAAAGCCCACCCAGAAACTAATTGCCCAGCTTCCAAGTCTTTCCCCTAGTGTCCAGTTTCTCATAATCCTGCAGGCCCCGACCTGAAAAAACTCAGTTCTCCAAGGCTCCTGTAGGAATGTACAAAACCATTCAGGAAGCCCTTCCAACTGGCTGGAGAGTCGGGCAAGAAACAGACCACAGAGTGTGTGCCATTAAAATGGCTGCAACATTAAAGGGTTTATGCTGGAACTTTTTCAGACACACTAGAACTTCTTTCAATCTCCCTCCATGTTGTTTCTTGACTTTAATCTCTTGCTCACACTTTTCCCTTGCCTGGAAAACACTGGTCTACCTTGCTTGGCTCTTATCCTTAAGACTTCCAGGAAGCCTTCTGTGACCTCCCTCACCCCACCCCCACATCGAGGTGATTGCACCTCCTATGTGTTCCCCAGGACCTGTCATACTCTTGTGCCGAATTTACCACACTGCATGGCAGTGGCCCTTTGGCCACCTGACTGTGAACTTTCTGGAAGAGCTTGAATCCAATTCCCTTTGTATTCCTAGTGCCAGCATGGGACCTGACATGTGCTTGGCATTAATGGCTGTCGAGTGGATCTGATGGGCTTACTACGCCCTAACCATTGCCCCAGCTTCATGAACTTTGGGGAGATTTTCACTACAGTGGAGAGGGCCCAAAAGAATTCTGCTCCAGAAGCCAGCTGGGGTGCCTCTCCCTTGCTCTGTCACCCAAGCTACTTATGGGCCGATCTATCTCCAGCCAGGCCCTTTGGCACGAGGGTCTGGGTTAGCTCTCCTGACCCTCAGCTTCTGTTGTGGAAGGGAGGCGGGCAGCAAGTCTCGCAAATGGTTGAGTGAAGGTCAGTGAAAAGCAGAGTGTCTGTGCGGGCAGTGGCCCTCCGCTTCCTGATTCCCACATTTAGAGGTCAGCTTGGACAGGAGAGCAGGCCTCAGGCAAGCAAGGTGGAGGGAAGACAGTCCTCTGCCCCATGGGCCCTGCAGCTCTCCAAGCCTGGGTCTCGACTGCCCCCTTGTGTCCAGAGAGTGAAGGACAAGGGAAACAATCCCAAACAGGTTTGGGACCGGTCCCCAGGGAGCCAGCCTGCTGTCCTGCCTCCTTCCCCTAAAGGACACACACACACAGAGACACACAGTCAGGAGGACGACTTGCCTTGTCCTCCGGGAGTCTGCCACCCGCCCCACTCACCGCCCATCGCTTGCCCTGGAGGTCTGTCTGAGTGCCTGGGATCCTCCTTCTGGAGGGCAAAAGGAAGGGCTGGAACATTTAAAGGGAGTTTCTGCAGGGGAGGCCCACAGACGGGATGTGAACAGGCGGAAGAGCTGCTCCTGTCTGCCTGTAGATTCTGCTTCCGGAGGCATTCTCCACGGCAACTCTGGAGGGGAGACAGAGGGACCCTGCTGGGCTCGGCAGCCCTCTCCTAGGGGCCCCCAGCTGTCACACCACTGTCGGCCGTACGGGGCTCAGTCTTGGTCAGTCCATCCCAGGCACCTGGATGGGTCCTCCTCCCACCCCCGCTGCCCTGGTTCCTCTCCACAGTACCTCCTTATTGATTTCTTTCTTAGGGCTCAAGCTTTTTTATTTTATTGTATTTTATCTTTGATCTACTCCTCTATTGTCTGCCTTCCCTTCTGCTCCCAAGTAGAATGAGGGCAGGGCCTTGCTGGACTCATTCACTGTATCCCCAGAATACAAAACAGGGACAGGCATATAACGGCCATATAGTCCATGTTTCCTGACTGAGGGTTTCCCAAACCTGCCTGATGTCCACCGTGGCTCCCACCTTGGCCATGCTGCTGCTTCCACCTGCCTGCCTCAGCTCTCCAGCCCACCCGCACCTCCCTTCCCCCATCTGCCTGGCAAGTGGGCACGGACTCTTCGTCCAAGACTCACTTTCAGCATTACGTCTTTCTGATGCCTCCCTTATCTTGCCCAGATTAGGTCTGATCATCTGTGCCCTCCCCTCCTAACACTGTTGTCATACAAGCCCAGCAAGAATTGTGTCCTATTTAGTCCCACATGCTCAATGCCTGGCAGATGGCAGGTGCTAAATAAATATTTGCTGATGAGCTCTGATTACCCCCTGGAGAGGCTCACAGAGTCCACTGCCCTACGCTACCTTCCCAGCCTTCCTTGTCCCCCCTCCCCGTTCTCTCATACGGAGCCCACCCTCTAGGCAAAGAAAACATCACATCATTCGCTGGCATTTTCCTAAGGCCATGTAGCGTTTCTTCCAGTGTGAACCCCTTTCCAACCATCACCCTCTCTTATAACTCATCTTGGCTGCCACTTAACTTTGCGGAACCTTCTTCCGACCCTGAGCAGGAAGCAATCCTGCCTCTTCCGTGCTTCCTGTCATTGTCCGTCTCCCAAGCAAATTCTGCCTTGCAGTGGAGTCCCACGCCTACTTAGTAACAGGGCTTAACAAACGTGTGTTGCTTGTTATTTCAGTGGATGGCAAACCCTTTCCAGCCACTAGCCTCCCATGAAACCAGATGCAATGCCTACTCACAGCCAGCCTACAAAGTGCACATGGTAACTTGAATATTACATAAGAGGACCACTAGCTCCCTGGTGTGACTGCCCATGTAATTAACCCCAGGACCCCAGGAGAACGCACTCCAGGATGTGTGTCCACACTACGTAGGGAGATGGGGCATTGGTCGACTTGGCCCTGACGAGAGCACCTGCCCTGGACAACCTGCCCGTTCGCCCGCCCACCTTGCTCTTCGCTTTCTGCTTGCCCAGCCCAGCTTTCTGGCTGCATACTCCAGTGCGCACGTGGAGCTGGCCTTGGAGGGGACACTGACACGCAGCCTCTGGCTCATCTACTGCAAGCTCCCTCTGGTAGCTAACCCCTGATCTGCCTCCAGCCCTGACAGTCAACCTCTCCTACCACTCATGTGGTGAGACCGTGGATAGATCTGACCCACCTTCCACAGACCACCATCAGCACACACACACACACACACACAACGTGTGCACATACCCACATATACACACGAGAACATACCCAGATACACAGACACAGGGCAGAATGTGATCAAGGGCTTACGTGTTGCAACTGTGTTTACGGTGAGGACCAGCCCCGGGCAAAGTTTCTGGCACTTACTGAGCAGTGCCTATCTTTACATAGGCACTCAACAAATATTTGTTGGATGAATAAATTACTTGCTTGCCCACCTCCTACCTCCGACGAACCATCACCACTTGGGCAAAGTCTCTGCCCGCTCGGAGCGCTGGCTTGCTTCACCACGCTGGTGCCCGGCTGGGTTATCGGGGACTGCCAGGGACAGGACCCCAACCCACCCAGGTGTCTCCAGTTTTTCCTGAAGTTCACCAAACACGGTATGTTACATTCCCCCTGGGTCTCTGCTACTGCGGAATTCCTGCTCCCCCCGATTCTTTCGCCCGCTGACTCCCGGTCACCCCTCACTTCTCACTGATCTGCTGCTACTACATTCAAAAGCCTTTCCCAAGCGCCCCATGCCCGTCCCAGACNGCCCCGTGCCCGTCCCAGACTGGCGTAGGTGGATCGCACTGGACGAAGAAGGAAAGCCACCTCTCCACTCCCTTTAGAACTGCTTGTTACATGCGGACGGGGAGTCAGCGGAAACTTACACATGGAAGATCGCACGCGTGCTTATCCACCAGGTGTATTCATCTTCTAACTTTGGGGTCTCACAATAACCCTGGGGAGGTGGGTTATTCTTTCCATTTCAGAGATGAGAACACTGAGGCTCTGAGATATTAACGACGCACCTGACATCGCAAGAGCAAGCAAGCCGAGAGCCAAGTACCCAAATCCATGTCTCCTGATGCCAAAGCTTGTGTTCCTTTCGTTTCATGGGACGGGGCCACAGGTTCAGCAGGGGTGAAGATGCGGGTGGGGAACGAGCTCAGAAGGTGAGCAGACACCAAAGGCCTAAATTTGGAGACCGTGGGGGACTCTACCCTCGCCACTCCATGAAACTGAGGCGCCCTCAATACTAGGGGAGGCACAGCTTNCCCTTGTGTCCAGAGAGTGAAGGACAAGGGAAACAATCCCAAACAGGTTTGGGACCGGTCCCCAGGGAGCCAGCCTGCTGTCCTGCCTCCTTCCCCTAAAGGACACACACACACAGAGACACACAGTCAGGAGGACGACTTGCCTTGTCCTCCGGGAGTCTGCCACCCGCCCCACTCACCGCCCATCGCTTGCCCTGGAGGTCTGTCTGAGTGCCTGGGATCCTCCTTCTGGAGGGCAAAAGGAAGGGCTGGAACATTTAAAGGGAGTTTCTGCAGGGGAGGCCCACAGACGGGATGTGAACAGGCGGAAGAGCTGCTCCTGTCTGCCTGTAGATTCTGCTTCCGGAGGCATTCTCCACGGCAACTCTGGAGGGGAGACAGAGGGACCCTGCTGGGCTCGGCAGCCCTCTCCTAGGGGCCCCCAGCTGTCACACCACTGTCGGCCGTACGGGGCTCAGTCTTGGTCAGTCCATCCCAGGCACCTGGATGGGTCCTCCTCCCACCCCCGCTGCCCTGGTTCCTCTCCACAGTACCTCCTTATTGATTTCTTTCTTAGGGCTCAAGCTTTTTTATTTTATTGTATTTTATCTTTGATCTACTCCTCTATTGTCTGCCTTCCCTTCTGCTCCCAAGTAGAATGAGGGCAGGGCCTTGCTGGACTCATTCACTGTATCCCCAGAATACAAAACAGGGACAGGCATATAACGGCCATATAGTCCATGTTTCCTGACTGAGGGTTTCCCAAACCTGCCTGATGTCCACCGTGGCTCCCACCTTGGCCATGCTGCTGCTTCCACCTGCCTGCCTCAGCTCTCCAGCCCACCCGCACCTCCCTTCCCCCATCTGCCTGGCAAGTGGGCACGGACTCTTCGTCCAAGACTCACTTTCAGCATTACGTCTTTCTGATGCCTCCCTTATCTTGCCCAGATTAGGTCTGATCATCTGTGCCCTCCCCTCCTAACACTGTTGTCATACAAGCCCAGCAAGAATTGTGTCCTATTTAGTCCCACATGCTCAATGCCTGGCAGATGGCAGGTGCTAAATAAATATTTGCTGATGAGCTCTGATTACCCCCTGGAGAGGCTCACAGAGTCCACTGCCCTACGCTACCTTCCCAGCCTTCCTTGTCCCCCCTCCCCGTTCTCTCATACGGAGCCCACCCTCTAGGCAAAGAAAACATCACATCATTCGCTGGCATTTTCCTAAGGCCATGTAGCGTTTCTTCCAGTGTGAACCCCTTTCCAACCATCACCCTCTCTTATAACTCATCTTGGCTGCCACTTAACTTTGCGGAACCTTCTTCCGACCCTGAGCAGGAAGCAATCCTGCCTCTTCCGTGCTTCCTGTCATTGTCCGTCTCCCAAGCAAATTCTGCCTTGCAGTGGAGTCCCACGCCTACTTAGTAACAGGGCTTAACAAACGTGTGTTGCTTGTTATTTCAGTGGATGGCAAACCCTTTCCAGCCACTAGCCTCCCATGAAACCAGATGCAATGCCTACTCACAGCCAGCCTACAAAGTGCACATGGTAACTTGAATATTACATAAGAGGACCACTAGCTCCCTGGTGTGACTGCCCATGTAATTAACCCCAGGACCCCAGGAGAACGCACTCCAGGATGTGTGTCCACACTACGTAGGGAGATGGGGCATTGGTCGACTTGGCCCTGACGAGAGCACCTGCCCTGGACAACCTGCCCGTTCGCCCGCCCACCTTGCTCTTCGCTTTCTGCTTGCCCAGCCCAGCTTTCTGGCTGCATACTCCAGTGCGCACGTGGAGCTGGCCTTGGAGGGGACACTGACACGCAGCCTCTGGCTCATCTACTGCAAGCTCCCTCTGGTAGCTAACCCCTGATCTGCCTCCAGCCCTGACAGTCAACCTCTCCTACCACTCATGTGGTGAGACCGTGGATAGATCTGACCCACCTTCCACAGACCACCATCAGCACACACACACACACACACACAACGTGTGCACATACCCACATATACACACGAGAACATACCCAGATACACAGACACAGGGCAGAATGTGATCAAGGGCTTACGTGTTGCAATTGTGTTTACGGTGAGGACCAGCCCCGGGCAAAGTTTCTGGCACTTACTGAGCAGTGCCTATCTTTACATAGGCACTCAACAAATATTTGTTGGATGAATAAATTACTTGCTTGCCCACCTCCTACCTCCGACGAACCATCACCACTTGGGCAAAGTCTCTGCCCGCTCGGAGCGCTGGCTTGCTTCACCACGCTGGTGCCCGGCTGGGTTATCGGGGACTGCCAGGGACAGGACCCCAACCCACCCAGGTGTCTCCAGTTTTTCCTGAAGTTCACCAAACACGGTATGTTACATTCCCCCTGGGTCTCTGCTACTGCGGAATTCCTGCTCCCCCCGATTCTTTCGCCCGCTGACTCCCGGTCACCCCTCACTTCTCACTGATCTGCTGCTACTACATTCAAAAGCCCTTCCCAAGCGCCCCGTGCCCGTCCCAGACTGGCGTAGGTGGATCGCACTGGACGAAGAAGGAAAGCCACCTCTCCACTCCCTTTAGAACTGCTTGTTACATGCGGACGGGGAGTCAGCGGAAACTTACACATGGAAGATCGCACGCGTGCTTATCCACCAGGTGTATTCATCTTCTAACTTTGGGGTCTCACAATAACCCTGGGGAGGTGGGTTATTCTTTCCCTTTCAGAGATGGGAACACTGAGGCTCTGAGATATTAACGACGCACCTGACATCGCAAGAGCAAGCAAGCCGAGAGCCAAGTACCCAAATCCATGTCTCCTGATGCCAAAGCTTGTGTTCCTTTCGTTTCATGGGACGGGGCCACAGGTTCAGCAGGGGTGAAGATGCGGGTGGGGAACGAGCTCAGAAGGTGAGCAGACACCAAAGGCCTAAATTTGGAGACCGTGGGGGACTCTACCCTCGCCACTCCATGAAACTGAGGCGCCCTCAATACTAGGGGAGGCACAGCTTTATTTCTCTGGTCCAATTCCTTCCCCAACCCTGGGCCATTAGTGGAGTATCCTATAAACCTCTCTGTGTGACATAAACATCCTTATTTACCTGGCAATCACGTATAATAAGACTCTAAAAGCATTTGCTGGTAAGGGTTCTAAATAAAGCCGCTGATNCCAGAATACAAAACAGGGACAGGCATATAACGGCCATATAGTCCATGTTTCCTGACTGAGGGTTTCCCAAACCTGCCTGATGTCCACCGTGGCTCCCACCTTGGCCATGCTGCTGCTTCCACCTGCCTGCCTCAGCTCTCCAGCCCACCCGCACCTCCCTTCCCCCATCTGCCTGGCAAGTGGGCACGGACTCTTCGTCCAAGACTCACTTTCAGCATTACGTCTTTCTGATGCCTCCCTTATCTTGCCCAGATTAGGTCTGATCATCTGTGCCCTCCCCTCCTAACACTGTTGTCATACAAGCCCAGCAAGAATTGTGTCCTATTTAGTCCCACATGCTCAATGCCTGGCAGATGGCAGGTGCTAAATAAATATTTGCTGATGAGCTCTGATTACCCCCTGGAGAGGCTCACAGAGTCCACTGCCCTACGCTACCTTCCCAGCCTTCCTTGTCCCCCCTCCCCGTTCTCTCATACGGAGCCCACCCTCTAGGCAAAGAAAACATCACATCATTCGCTGGCATTTTCCTAAGGCCATGTAGCGTTTCTTCCAGTGTGAACCCCTTTCCAACCATCACCCTCTCTTATAACTCATCTTGGCTGCCACTTAACTTTGCGGAACCTTCTTCCGACCCTGAGCAGGAAGCAATCCTGCCTCTTCCGTGCTTCCTGTCATTGTCCGTCTCCCAAGCAAATTCTGCCTTGCAGTGGAGTCCCACGCCTACTTAGTAACAGGGCTTAACAAACGTGTGTTGCTTGTTATTTCAGTGGATGGCAAACCCTTTCCAGCCACTAGCCTCCCATGAAACCAGATGCAATGCCTACTCACAGCCAGCCTACAAAGTGCACATGGTAACTTGAATATTACATAAGAGGACCACTAGCTCCCTGGTGTGACTGCCCATGTAATTAACCCCAGGACCCCAGGAGAACGCACTCCAGGATGTGTGTCCACACTACGTAGGGAGATGGGGCATTGGTCGACTTGGCCCTGACGAGAGCACCTGCCCTGGACAACCTGCCCGTTCGCCCGCCCACCTTGCTCTTCGCTTTCTGCTTGCCCAGCCCAGCTTTCTGGCTGCATACTCCAGTGCGCACGTGGAGCTGGCCTTGGAGGGGACACTGACACGCAGCCTCTGGCTCATCTACTGCAAGCTCCCTCTGGTAGCTAACCCCTGATCTGCCTCCAGCCCTGACAGTCAACCTCTCCTACCACTCATGTGGTGAGACCGTGGATAGATCTGACCCACCTTCCACAGACCACCATCAGCACACACACACACACACACACACACACACACACACACAACGTGTGCACATACCCACATATACACACGAGAACATACCCAGATACACAGACACAGGGCAGAATGTGATCAAGGGCTTACGTGTTGCAATTGTGTTTACGGTGAGGACCAGCCCCGGGCAAAGTTTCTGGCACTTACTGAGCAGTGCCTATCTTTACATAGGCACTCAACAAATATTTGTTGGATGAATAAATTACTTGCTTGCCCACCTCCTACCTCCGACGAACCCATCACCACTTGGGCAAAGTCTCTGCCCGCTCGGAGCGCTGGCTTGCTTCACCACGCTGGTGCCCGGCTGGGTTATCGGGGACTGCCAGGGACAGGACCCCAACCCACCCAGGTGTCTCCAGTTTTTCCTGAAGTTCACCAAACACGGTATGTTACATTCCCCCTGGGTCTCTGCTACTGCGGAATTCCTGCTCCCCCCGATTCTTTCGCCCGCTGACTCCCGGTCACCCCTCACTTCTCACTGATCTGCTGCTACTACATTCAAAAGCCTTTCCCAAGCGCCCCATGCCCGTCCCAGACTGGCGTAGGTGGATCGCACTGGACGAAGAAGGAAAGCCACCTCTCCACTCCCTTTAGAACTGCTTGTTACACGCGTACGGGGAGTCAGCGAAAACTTACACATGGAAGATCGCACGCGTGCTTATCCACCAGGTGTATTCATCTTCTAACTTTGGGGTCTCACAATAACCCTGGGGAGGTGGGTTATTCTTTCCATTTCAGAGATGAGAACACTGAGGCTCTGAGATATTAACGACGCACCTGACATCGCAAGATCAAGCAAGCCGAGAGCCAAGTACCCAAATCCATGTCTCCTGATGCCAAAGCTTGTGTTCCTTTCGTTTCA
The DNA here is from genome assembly GCF_002007445.2 of Ailuropoda melanoleuca. NCBI lineage: Eukaryota > Metazoa > Chordata > Mammalia > Carnivora > Ursidae > Ailuropoda > Ailuropoda melanoleuca. Next base: position 10,541,343 of record NC_048225.1, on the reverse strand, counting down.
TGGGACGGGGCCACAGGTTCAGCAGGGGTGAAGATGCGGGTGGGGAACGAGCTCAGAAGGTGAGCAGACACCAAAGGCCTAAATTTGGAGACCGTGGGGGACTCTACCCTCGCCACTCCATGAAACTGAGGCGCCCTCAATACTAGGGGAGGTACAGCTTTATTTCTCTGGTCCAATTCCTTCCCCAACCCTGGGCCATTAGTGGAGTATCCTATAAACCTCTCTGTGTGACATAAACATCCTTATTTACCTGGCAATCACGTATAATAAGACTCTAAAAGCATTTGCTGGTAAGGGTTCTAAATAAAGCCGCTGATGGGAGAGGAAAGCAAAGGCAGGTGGGGGGGCACAATGTGGGCTGGAAGTCCTGCCCTTGCACGCTCCCAGGCCTTCCGAGTATGCCGCTCAGTCCTCTCTCCGGGCCTCAAGACAGAACGCCCCCGTGCGCTCTGAACGCTTCTCTGGGAGGGTCTCAGCGGCCCACTGGCTTTCTCTAACTTCTCAATGGTGAAGCCAGACCCCGGCAGGGCTTCCCCCATAAATTTCTCCTTCATGGCAGCGTGCAGCGACCAGGGGCCGGAGTGCAGGTTCCAGGGGCCGTTCTTTCTGAACGTCACCCTTGAGCCCCTGGCGGACAGGTCTCCTTAGCCGCTCCTCCTTCTCAGCCCACTTGAATCTGAGTGGAGGGACAAGAGAAGCATGCCCAGCGGGGTCGGGCTCACTGTGTGATATGAATTCGTCACTCCTGGCCATTCCCTGCCTCTCACACAGACTCCCAGAATATCAAGTCACTGGTTTTACAGATCAAGAAACTGAGTCCCAGAGAGGGGCACAGTTAGGAAGCCAGCTGTCGACCCTGACCCCGAGGTCACTGCTCCTTCCACCTGCAGCCCCTCTCTGGGCAATGTACTCCTGGAGCTTGGTCCGTTCTCTCTCTGCTAGGTCCATGTTTAACACGACCCAGCCAAGTGCAACAGGAAATGCAAAGTCAGCCAGGAATCAGCCAAGCAAAACTTGCGAAGTCGGCTTGGCAGACTTTGCAGGGGTCCACCAGGCTCTCCCCATGTCTCCCGACCATGCCACCCGACCTCCTCACTGCCCCCCCCCACATTCTCTTCTTACCTACACCTGTTCTCAGCATGTGGGGTTCATTCATACTGTGGTATGTGCAAGGACTAGCACTTACAGATTTACACTTCCCAGTTCTGCATTTTTAAACAGTCTGGGGGGCGCCTGGGGGGCTCAGTCGATTAAGCATCTGCCTTCAGCTCAGGTCATGATCCTGGGATCAAACCCCACATCAGGCTCCCTCTCCCTCTGCCTGCCGCTTCCCCTGCTTGTGCTTTCTCTGTCAAATAAATAAAATCTTAAAAAAAAAAAAAAGCCACAGTCTTAAGCAAAAGGCATAAGAATCCAATACACAACTTCAACCACCTTACCTAACTGGGGACAGTGGTATTTTGAGAGTGGAGGTGCTACAGTGGATCTTTCTGGTGCCCTGAAATTATCCAAGGCAAGTTCACCTGCATGCAGGATTGGGCTTCTTTGCCCGCCTCCTGCGACGCCACGAGTTTGGAGCCACCTGGAGGCTATAATCGGAACAACAGGGGCACCTGCAACGGCCATCGGCTATCAACCAGCCTGCTGCCACGGGTCTACGTCAGCCCGGGTGCATGCCTTGGCATTCTGGGTAGGCATTCATGACAGTTCCCTTCTGGTTCCAGGTCTTTCTACAGCCATCTATTTCTCTTCCCTCTTTTGGTCTTTATCAGATTCATCTCTCACTCTTCCTCCTTTCTTCTTGGGACCCCCCTGCCTTCCTTCCTTCTTACCCTCCACCTGCCTTGCCACTTTACACAAGCCCCATGAACAATTCTTGATTCTGGGAGCTAAGTGAAGCTCGCATCATGGCTATCCCAAAGCAAACAAGAAAGCCCTTACCTGTCCCGCTCAAGCTCACACACAGATTTCACCACTGGGGACCAGTCAAACGCCCCTGGCATCATCTTCAGCCACTTTTCCAGCTCGAGGCAGTTCTTGTCTGAGTAGTGGGGGTGATTATCTCCTTGCAAGGCTCGCAGGCGGAGAGGAGCTGGCAAATGCAGGGTCCAGGGCCTGTGTCAACCAGGAGCTTTCCTTTCAGTCCACAGGTTTCAGAAAAGACACATAAAAAGCCGTCCGCACCAAAGCACGGCTCTCAGGGCCACGCTTCCCAGAGGCTCCTTTCTCTGTCCCACCGGGAAAGGCTGCGGGGAGTCAACCATTTGGGAATGGAAACACCAGCATGAGGAATTCTGGCTGCCCTAACAGCCTTAGGTATCCCCACGCACAGTCCCAGCAGCACTGAGCCTGGAGAGTTCAGTAGGAAGGGAAAGTGAGGAAGAGGAGAGCTTAATTTGGGTGGGGGGGAGGGCAATTAGGAGAGAACCAGCTTTTCATTTCAACTGCCAATTAATCACTCTAAATGAGTGTTAAGAGGAGAAATCTCATCCCATTCCTGAGGACTCTGGTTTCCCTATGGCAAGCACTCTCCACTAAGCTATCCTATGGCTCCACTGAGACCGTCCGTAACATTCCAAAGACCAATCAGCAAACATTCTTTGAGCACCACCTGTATTCCCAGAAACGTTCTTCGCAAGACTAGAAGGAGAATATAGGCCCGCCCACAGAGCCCTTGGTCTTGCCTTCCCATCTTGCCTTCTCTCCGGCCAGGGAGAGACTGGGTTAACACAAATTATCAGTAGCATTTGGACCCTGGCAAGGGGCTTCCAAGATAAACAACAAGGTGGCAAGGAGAGAAAGCTAGCTGGACCGAGGGGGTACTGACCCCCTACTGAACGAAGACTGCTCATCTTCTCCTGGATCCTGCTGCCACATTTTGTTTGTTTCCCCTTTGTTTGTGTTACGTGTAGGCTACAGTGGCAGAATAATGGACGCAAGCATCAAAGGTTTCAGAAAACTTGATAGCAGGAGATTGTTAATCGGGGACATTCTAACTATGGGGTTATGTTTCCTTCTCATGTGAATCATGAAAAGAGACCCATTATTCGATGTTAATGGTCCAGCCTGCCAAGCACCATTCTTCCCCTAGGGGCAAATCTGAGAGGCGCCCACCCATGATGTTTTCACAGGCCACAGTGGTAATCATGCAGAGAGCGAAAGCTTCCTGCACTGAATTTGGAAAGAGGCTTCCTACACTTTCTGATGCCCCTTGCAGCTTCTTTTTGCCAGGGATAGGGAGAAGACAGGGCTACTCAGGACCATCAAAGACCACGTAGAATTTATGGGAGGAGAAAATCTTGACCCAGAGACCTCAGAAAGGTTTAGGGCATCCTACCCAGTACCATACAACAAGTACACTTAAAATCAGCCTAGGGCAGTTCCGCATTATCTCCAGGTCCAAAGTTCCTGTCAACCGTCCAGCCACCCTCCCCCACTCCCACCCTAAACTTGCTCTAGGGTTGAAGAGGATCAGCATCTAATTTAAAATTTGCATGCCCGCCCTTCCTCCCACAAACCTCTTCCAGGGTTCAAGGAGATCAGCACCTGATTTAAAAGTGGCGTTGTAGCATTTTAGCAGGAAATGGAGGAACTCATCCTCCACGGGGCTCTGGCCCATCTTGAGGTAGCCCGGGTAGACTGTGGGTTCAAAATACGTCTGGTAGACATCCAGCCCCGTGGATTTTTGGAGAGCCATAGACAATCGTGAGCTTTGTCCAGGAAGGAGCAGACAGTCTGATGCCCTGGGCCCTTCTTGATGGAGCTCGGGCTTAGTCACTTTGCCTGACCTCAAATACTTGGATAAACACCAGAACAGCCAATGAAAAATGTTCCCTGAATGCTCTTCCCTTTGGTCATTCACCTCTGCCACACTTAGCAACTCCCATCCTCCTCTCCAGCTCCCTCCTCCAGCAGGGGACCCCACTCTCTACTCCTACCCCCAATCCTCAGGGTTTTCAGTGGCTTTGGCTTGTATGGAAGGGTTTCTAGGCTCTTCTGCTCCACTGTATTGCATCCTCTCCTACAGTGGTTTTTCAAACTATTTTAAAGCATGCCCGTTTTTAAAGTAATTCCCCTGTGAAACCCCAGTATATACGGTTGTTAACAGGGTGGCTATCCCTTAGTTTGTTTCTGATCTCTAGCACTTTCTGAACTATACCCCCTCACACAATACCTGCTTTCTGCCCCAGATGACTTATTGGATGTGGACAAGATTTAGTAAAATAGGGAAGACAAGAAGAACAGGTTTTAGTTGAAGGGTGGAGAGGAGACAATGAGCAGAGATGGGTTTAGTTTTGAGCACACTCAGTCTGAGGCTGAAAAACGTAATCGAACCCGGACATAACTTCAGAATTCACAGAAAGCTCTGAGCTGGAGCTCCCGATGTGCAATGAACATGCAAAAAACACTTGTTCTACGACTGAACTGCATTTCTTCTTCAAGTCCCATTCAGATGGGTAGTAGACATAAAATCTCAATCACTTAGACCCTTCCTCCACCAGCCGTGGGTGTGGGGCGGGAGTGGGGAGTTTATGCGGTGCTGGCGGGGAACTGGCTTTGATCCACAATGCTGGCACCTACTNCCACTGGGGACCAGTCAAACGCCCCTGGCATCATCTTCAGCCACTTTTCCAGCTCGAGGCAGTTCTTGTCTGAGTAGTGGGGGTGATTATCTCCTTGCAAGGCTCGCAGGCGGAGAGGAGCTGGCAAATGCAGGGTCCAGGGCCTGTGTCAACCAGGAGCTTTCCTTTCAGTCCACAGGTTTCAGAAAAGACACATAAAAAGCCGTCCGCACCAAAGCACGGCTCTCAGGGCCACGCTTCCCAGAGGCTCCTTTCTCTGTCCCACCGGGAAAGGCTGCGGGGAGTCAACCATTTGGGAATGGAAACACCAGCATGAGGAATTCTGGCTGCCCTAACAGCCTTAGGTATCCCCACGCACAGTCCCAGCAGCACTGAGCCTGGAGAGTTCAGTAGGAAGGGAAAGTGAGGAAGAGGAGAGCTTAATTTGGGTGGGGGGGAGGGCAATTAGGAGAGAACCAGCTTTTCATTTCAACTGCCAATTAATCACTCTAAATGAGTGTTAAGAGGAGAAATCTCGTCCCATTCCTGAGGACTCTGGTTTCCCTATGGCAAGCACTCTCCACTAAGCTATCCTATGGCTCCACTGAGACCGTCCGTAACATTCCAAAGACCAATCAGCAAACATTCTTTGAGCACCACCTGTATTCCCAGAAACGTTCTTCGCAAGACTAGAAGGAGAATATAGGCCCGCCCACAGAGCCCTTGGTCTTGCCTTCCCATCTTGCCTTCTCTCCGGCCAGGGAGAGACTGGGTTAACACAAATTATCAGTAGCATTTGGACCCTGGCAAGGGGCTTCCAAGATAAACAACAAGGTGGCAAGGAGAGAAAGCTAGCTGGACCGAGGGGGTACTGACCCCCTACTGAACGAAGACTGCTCATCTTCTCCTGGATCCTGCTGCCACATTTTGTTTGTTTCCCCTTTGTTTGTGTTACGTGTAGGCTACAGTGGCAGAATAATGGACGCAAGCATCAAAGGTTTCAGAAAACTTGATAGCAGGAGATTGTTAATCGGGGACATTCTAACTATGGGGTTATGTTTCCTTCTCATGTGAATCATGAAAAGAGACCCATTATTCGATGTTAATGGTCCAGCCTGCCAAGCACCATTCTTCCCCTAGGGGCAAATCTGAGAGGCGCCCACCCATGATGTTTTCACAGGCCACAGTGGTAATCATGCAGAGAGCGAAAGCTTCCTGCACTGAATTTGGAAAGAGGCTTCCTACACTTTCTGATGCCCCTTGCAGCTTCTTTTTGCCAGGGATAGGGAGAAGACAGGGCTACTCAGGACCATCAAAGACCACAGCTCTTAGAATTTATGGGAGGAGAAAATCTTGACCCAGAGACCTCAGAAAGGTTTAGGGCATCCTACCCAGTACCATACAACAAGTACACTTAAAATCAGCCTATAGGGCAGTTCCGCATTATCTCCAGGTCCAAAGTTCCTGTCAACCGTCCAGCCACCCTCCCCCACTCCCACCCTAAACTTGCTCTAGGGTTGAAGAGGATCAGCATCTAATTTAAAATTTGCATGCCCACCCTTCCTCCCACAAACCTCTTCCAGGGTTCAAGGAGATCAGCACCTGATTTAAAAGTGGCGTTGTAGCATTTTAGCAGGAAATGGAGGAACTCATCCTCCACGGGGCTCTGGCCCATCTTGAGGTAGCCCGGGTAGACTGTGGGTTCAAAATACGTCTGGTAGACAACCAGCCCCGTGGATTTTTGGAGAGCCATAGACAATCGTGAGCTTTGTCCAGGAAGGAGCAGACAGTCTGATGCCCTGGGCCCTTCTTGATGGAGCTCGGGCTTAGTCACTTTGCCTGCCCTCAAATACTTGGATAAACACCAGAACAGCCAATGAAAAATGTTCCCTGAATGCTCTTCCCTTTGGTCATTCACCTCTGCCACACTTAGCAACTCCCATCCTCCTCTCCAGCTCCCTCCTCCAGCAGGGGACCCCACTCTCTACTCCTACCCCCAATCCTCAGGGTTTTCAGTGGCTTTGGCTTGTATGGAAGGGTTTCTAGGCTCTTCTGCTCCACTGTATTGCATCCTCTCCTACAGTGGTTTTTCAAACTATTTTAAAGCATGCCCGTTTTTAAAGTAATTCCCCTGTGAAACCCCAGTATATACGGTTGTTAACAGGGTGGCTATCCCTTAGTTTGTTTCTGATCTCTAGCACTTTCTGAACTATACCCCCTCACACAATACCTGCTTTCTGCCCCAGATGACTTATTGGATGTGGACAAGATTTAGTAAAATAGGGAAGACAAGAAGAACAGGTTTTAGTTGAAGGGTGGAGAGGAGACAATGAGCAGAGATGGGTTTAGTTTTGAGCACACTCAGTCTGAGGCTGAAAAACGTAATCGAACCCGGACATAACTTCAGAATTCACAGAAAGCTCTGAGCTGGAGCTCCCGATGTGCAATGAACATGCAAAAAACACTTGTTCTACGACTGAACTGCATTTCTTCTTCAAGTCCCATTCAGATGGGTAGTAGACATAAAATCTCAATCACTTAGACCCTTCCTCCACCAGCCGTGGGTGTGGGGCGGGAGTGGGGAGTTTATGCGGTGCTGGCGGGGAACTGGCTTTGATCCACAATGCTGGCACCTACTAAAATGCCATTGCATAGTGTGGGCCCAGATCACTGATTAACAAGAGTTACAACATCCCCTTTATTCAAGCTCCATGGCTGTATCTCTCCCTCTGCCATTCCCCACTCAGGAGTAAGGGAAATCACTCTCCCACTCCTCGGGGAGCTCTGGGCCGTGAAGCAATCACAGTAAGAGTTCTTCTCCTCTGGCACCATATTGAGACCAGGGACAAGTCTGAGGTCTCAGCACTTCCTAGCTCATACTCAGGGAAAGTGCATAGGTTCCCTATGTTCACCTTTTCTTTAATAAAGAAGGATAGAGAAAAATTAAAATTAAATTTAAAAACTAAAATTAACAGATTTAGTTAATTGATATATTGAGCTCTGTAGTCTGAAAACAGAAAGTATACCTTTTACTAAAGTTGTCCATGGAGTACTCAAGGATTTACTGTAAACTACAGAGAAATTATAAAACTTCTCCAAAGTAGAAATAATATAAAATAAAATACTCTGATTAAAATACAATAAAGCAGATATTCATTACAAAACCACAGGGGGAAAAAAAGACACTCTACCACACAGAAATTTTTTAATTTTCTCTTAAACACTCTTGGATCCATGAGAAAAAGAAAACAAAAATTTAAAAATATATAGAAAACAGTGCCGCAGATGAGAAGCTACAAGACACACAGCAGTGGGACTGAGATACCACCTTACGCCCGTTAGAATGTCAAAGATAGACAAGGCAAGAAACAACAATTGTTGGAGAGGATGTAGAGAAAGGGGATCCCTCCTACATTGT
>NC_048225.1:10530251-10533263 GCF_002007445.2 Ailuropoda melanoleuca | reverse complement strand
CCACAAATAATGGCTGAGTTCTCATCAGAAACAGTGGAGGCCAGAGATAAGGGATGACATCCTTAAGTCTCTAAACAAACAAACAACAAAAAATAACTGTCAACCCAGAATTCCATATCCAGCAAAGATACTCTTCAAAAATGAGAGTGAAGGAAAGACATTTCCAGATCAATGAAAGCTGAGAGAGTTTACTACCAACAAACCCACACTAAAAAATACTAAAGGACACTTTTCAGGCTAAAGAAAAATGATACCTGATGGAAACTCAGATCTTTGGGAAGGAACCAAGAGCCCCAGAAATGGCAAGTTCTAGGCTTCCCTACCTCAATTTGCCTTCTGCTTCCTCCAGGCCCTCAACTGCCTTTTCTCCCTCTGCACCCTTAAGTACATTCATTAGGAATGTTTATGTCCTGAGCTCCAGAGATCCATGAGGACCACAAGAAAAATGGGGGGCTGGGGCCCAACCCAACCTGGACTGCTGATGGATGTATCTGCTTTCTTGCTCAGCAAACTAATTTGGAAAAGTTCCCCTGGTCACATCGTAGAGAAAAAATTCAGGCCACGTGAACCAGACAAACCTCTCTCCAAGCAGGATTTGAGGTTATGATAAAGAATTATGTACGATTAAGGAGTTTTTCATGATAGCTGGAAACTCTTCATACTGGACTTTTTGGGACAGCCTCAGGCAAAGGACAATTGTCTGAGAATATCCCCGAGCAGTCGTCCACAGGACATGCCAAAAAACTGCCAGGCTGCAAGAAGTGAATATTAGAATTCTATTTTTATATACTTGTTAAATCTTTAAAACTGTTTTATTTTAGTATGTTTTATACATAATATGGCAGTACAGTGGTATATGTATAAGGCATGAACAAATATTGGGGTACGTGTACAAAATTGTGATGAAAAGCATGCACAAGCAAAAAAGATGGGGGACGACTGACTCCAAACGAATTGTAACTCTGCTGGAAGAAATCCTTTACACACTTTATCTTAGGACTCATACCATCGGCATATTCTGCAAGGTTTTTAATGCAGGTCTGTGAATCAGCTACGTCATTTAAAGTGGTTTAAATGACAGATTCCCAGGGAACATGCCCACAAGTTCTGATTCATAAAGTCTGGGGTAGGGAACCAGCTGTTTGAGTGTAGTTTTTACAGAAGCAGGACAGGGTGCGTGGCTGGCTCGGTTGGTAGAGCATACAATGTCAGGGTCATGAGTTCAAGCCCCACGGTGGGTGTGGAGCCTAGAGAAGAGACGAGACGAGATGAGACGGGACGGGACGGGAGGAGGGGAGGAGGGGAAAAGAAAAGAGGAAGGAAGGAAGGAAGGAAGGAACGAAGGAACGAAGGAACGAAGGAACGAAGGAAGGAACGAACAAAACCCATGAGTTTTGGTGCACAGGTGATCTGGGAACCATGGGAAGCATTGTGTATGCGGGCTCTCTCCTAACAAGCTCCAGAGGAAGCAAGATAAAGAGGGAATTTTTGTGACAAAGTAGGAGGATTGTACACGTGTTCTGCCCAGCTGGGAGGGGCTGAGCACGCGACTAAAGCAAGAGATACAATGAGCTAATCTGAGGGTTTCTGTCAGCTGTCACACCAGAGACCCTGTAAGAGGGAGCAAGGCCACTGGTGCTCTTGTAGCTCCTGATGCCTCAGAGAGGGTAGTGGTGTCACCCCTGCATGGACGGAAGGCAGGGTCGACCAGAAGACTCCTCCACAACATCTCCTCAGGCCGTTTTGTCTTCTTCACTCCCACTACTCAGCCCCCACTATCTTACAACTCAATTGTTAATAATACAGTTGACCCTTGAACAACGTGGGGGTTAAGGGGTGCTGCCCCTGCACAGTTGAAAATCTGCAGAGAACTTTTGACCCCCCCAACTTAACTACTGATAGCCCACTGTTGACTGGAAGCCTCACCGATAACGTGAACTGTTGATTAACACATATTTTGTATGTTACGTGCATAACATACTGTGTTCTCACAATAAAGTCAGAAAATCATAAGGAGGAGAAAATACATTTACAGTGCTGGACTGTAGTTATGGGAAAAAATCGCTATAAGTGGACCTGTGCAGTTCAAACACATGTTGCTGGAGGGTCAACTGTAATCACCCCTTTTCTCAATAAGTCAACAGCGTGGCGGGAGGAGATCTGAGAGACGCAGTGCACGGTGCTAGTTTGGCTCCTAATCCAAACAGATCAATTCTACAAAGTTAGTTTTGAGGCAATCAGAAAAATCGGAACATGGACTAAGTGATGATACTGAGGAACCATTGCTAATCTCTGAAGGTGTATAAATGCCACGGAAGCGAAACCAGAAAAATTCATTTAAAAATGCATAGATGAAATATGTAGCGGGGGGAATGACATTATGCCTCGAGTTTTCTTTAAAAGACTTCAATAGAAACAAAAGCAAAATGAAAGAAAAAGAAGGAAGGATAGATGAAGTGAGTGTGGTAAAACCTTGAATGTTGAATCCAGGCGACAGGTTTTAGGGAGGTCCATCATATTATCCTACTTTTGTGTATCTTGGAAACTTTTTAGAACAAATTTTCAACAAGGAACTAAAATTGTGCGTCTGGCACACATGTTACGGAAGTAGTGGCATTTGTTCTCATAATAATAGTGTGGCAGGTCAGGGTCACAATGATGGGGACCAACGGGACCCTGGCTCTCAAAGAGGCTCCACGGAAAGGAAACCAGACAAGGACCATGACAAGTAAACAGATAAGAGAATGTCAGATGGTGCTAAATACAACGAAAAAGCAACTTTTATTCAACTTTTATTTTATCTCAAGAGATTCATTTATTTTAGAGAGAGAGCTTATGTGTGTGCAGTAGCAGGGGCAGGAGAAGAGGGAGAGAGAATCTCAAACAGACTCCTCACCGGGTGCAGAGCCTGGCGTGGGTTCGATCTCATGACCCTGAGATCATGACCTGAGCCAAAAATCAAGAGTTGGACGCTTAACCACTGAGCCACCCAGGCACCCCGAAAAAAAAACC
>NC_048225.1:10524281-10527950 GCF_002007445.2 Ailuropoda melanoleuca | reverse complement strand
GGGGGGTAATCAGAAGGGGGAATGAAACATGAGAGACTATGGACTATGAGAAACAAACTGAAGACTTCAGAGGGGAGGGGGTGGGGGAATGGGATAGACTGGTGATGGGTAGTAAGGAGGGCACGTATTGCATGGTGCACTGGGTGTTATACGCAACTAATGAAGCATCGAACTTTACATCGGAATTCCGGGGATGTACTGTATGGTGATTAACATAATATAATAAAAAAATCATTAAAAAAAATAAAAAATAAAAACATGCACGATAAAATATTAAAAAAAAAGACACACAGCAGTGGGAAATTCATGATCTTAAATATCGATATTAATGAACAGTAAAAAGTAATAAATTAGGGATCCAGATCAAGAAGTTAAAATGATAAAAAATGCATTTAAAGAAAGCATAAGGATAAAATTAAGAAAAGGAGGGGCGCCTGGGTGGCTCAGTCGTTAAGCGTCTGCCTTCGGCTCAGGGCATGATCCCGGAGTTCTGGGATCGAGCCCCATGTCAGGCTCTTCCGCTGTGTGCCTGCTTCTTCCTCTCCCACTCCCCCTGCTTGTGTTCCCTCTCTCGCTGGCTGTCTCTCTCTGTCGAATAAATAAATAAAATCTTTAAAAAAAAAATTAAGAAAAGGAAAGCCAACACTGATAAATGAACAGGGGATGAGTACAGACGGCAGATTGGAGTTGAGGGAGAGAACTGGAGGTGAAAGGGTGATGAGGAATGCAGGGAAGCGAAACAACACTTCCAAACACTTGCCGGGGAGGGGAAGAAAGGCATCAAGGAGAAGCCACACGTGGATATGCCTTAGACAAGAGAGAAACACTAAATATTTTGACAGTAGAGCAAAAGGCAAGGATAGGTGCCAATGTAAGTCAAATTTATAGAAATGAGTGGCAATCTGAGAGTTCACAGCTGGAAATTGTGTTTTTCCTGAAAATGAGGAGGGAGGTACAGGGATTTGAGATTCAGGGCAGAACCAACAGCCAATGGGAGGCAAAGATGAGGGAGAGACGGAAGTATTAGGTATTTTCAAAGGCCCAGATAATTGGTAGGAGTCCGGTCTTGGTAGAAGTTCAGTGTGATCTTCTCCAGAGCGCTTAAAAGTGAACACACTCGATTGATGTGATGTTGGGATTTTCCCAGGCAGGCGGAATGGCAGGTAAACGGGCAACAAAGAAGAGACAGCCATCTATTCCTTCATCCAAAGTACGTTCGTTATGTAAGATCATAGGTTAATATTGAAGAGCACGGACTCTAGAGTTAAACTGCCTAGATTCAAAGTCTCCCTCCACCGTTTATAAGATGTATCCTTGGACAAGTTATTTAATCTTTTTTGGGGGGGAGGGAGTCTCTCTCTTTTTTTTTTAAATCTGGAACTCATGAGGCTAATGATCGATCTACTTCAGAGAGGTGTCAAGAGAGTAAATGAGTTCAAATAATTTATTCAAAATAAATAACTCAAAAAATTCAGAACAGAAACTTCACTATGTTACTCAGAGTAGAGTAACAAATACTAGGGTTGCCTTTCACCATAAAAACTACTGAACTGGACCAAATGTGTGAGTCTGCTGTCTTCAGGCATTGGACAGCAGGCAGCTCACAACCTCAGTCACAGAAAGTGACCCCAGCCTCCACCAGCTCTCCACCTGGGGATGCTTTCCTCACTACAGCACGAAAAGGTGGAACCCAAGAAGAGTCCACCTGTCCTGCTGAGCTGAGAAGGCAAAGATCAGGGTTTGGAGCTGTAGAACAAATGGAACTTGGAGGGCCGGCGCCAGGGAGGAGGGAGTCACATGGGGGGCCCACAAAGTCTATGTGGGTGTGCATTCATTTGCTAGGGCTGTGGTGACAGAGTACCACAAAATGGGGGTCTCATACAACACAAACTTACTGTCTCCCAGTTTTGGTGGCCAGAAGTCTGAGATCAAGGTGTCAGAGTGTTAGTTTCTTCTGCGGGCTATGGGTGAGAATCCGTTCCACACCTTTCCCCTGATGTCTGGTGGTGGCTGTCAATCTTTGACATTCCTTGGCTTCTAGATGTATCCCCTTGATCTCTCCCTTCATCTTCACATGGCTTTCTCCTGTGTCCAATTTCCCCTTTTTAGAAGGACACTGGTTATACTGGATTATGACCCATGACAATGACTTCATTTTAACTTAATCACCTCTTTAAAAGCCCTATTTCCAAATAAAGGTCTCGTTTGAAAGTATTGGGGGATCGAACTTTAATGTATCTTTGGGGGGGGAACACAATTCAAGCCATACAAGGGTTCCTTGTCACTTTCTTCGAGAACTGGGCTGAATAGGTACAGGTTGAGACTTCATAAGAGACGGGCTGCTAAGGAGTTGAGCACAGAATGGAAATACTAGCGGATCGTTCCAGCCAGAGTGGTGAGGTCCTCCTGGTACAGCATTCAGCTGCCATACCAGAAAATTTATGTTTTGGGAAGAAGGATCATGCCCTAGAATAAAGGCTACTTTAGATTCACACTAACAAAGTCGTAAACCAAGGCATGACAGGCACAAGGAAATCCTCTGATAAATTAATTGCCTGCCGAAACAAAACACAACACTCTTTAAAGGCAAACATGATCCAGACTCTTTCCAATAGATCACCCACAAAATCTAGCCTACAATAGAAACTTCCTAAATATTCCAAGAATGTTACCCTTAAAAACAAAAGGTATCCATGGAAACAAACTCTGAGATGATCTCCATGATGAAATAGCAGACCAGGACCTTAAGGCAGTTATAGTGAATGTGTTCAAGAAGTTAAAGGAAACATATAGTCTTAATGAACAACAGATGGGGAATCTCAACAGAGAAACTAAACTTGTGTAAAGAAATTCTAGACTGAGGGGCGCCTGGGTGGCACAGCGGTTAAGCGTCTGCCTTCGGCTCAGGGCGTGATCCTGGCATTATGGGATCAAGCCCCGCATCAGGCTCCTCTGCTATGAGCCTGCTTCTTCCTCTCCCACTCCCCCTGCTTGTGTTCCCTCTCTCACTGGCTGTCTCTATCTCTGTCGAATAAATAAATAAAATCTTTAAAAAAAAATCTAGACTGAAAATACAGTGAAGTGAGGAATTAAACAGCAGATTGGAGATGGCAGAAGTCAGAGCTTATAAACTAGAAGACAGGAGTCATAAAAATGATCCGGTCTGAAGAAGAAAGAGAACAAAGATTGAAATTAAANTGAAAATACAGTGAAGTGAGGAATTAAATAGCAGATTGGAGATGGCAGAAGTCAGAGCCTATAAACTAGAAGACAGGAGTCATAAAAATGATCCGGTCTGAAGAAGAAAGAGAACAAAGATTGAAATTAAATGCCCAGAGCCTCAGAAACTTGTGGGAAAATACAAAGCTGTCTAGCATATAGCTAATTAGAATCCCCGAAGAAAAGGAGGGAAAAAGATATATGAAGAAAAAAGTTACAACTTGCCCAAATTTGGTAAAACACACCAACCTCCAGATCCAAAAAGCTCAGGTGGCTCCTAAACACAGAAAGTCACGACGAGGCCCATCCTGCAGTTCAGCTTCCGAAAATTGTGAAAGCATCTGGAGAGAAATGACATAGTCTGTCAAGGAGAACAATGCCACAAATAATGGCTGAGTTCTCATCAGAAACAGTGGAGGCCAGAGATAAGGGATGACATCCTTAAGTCTC
>NC_048225.1:10517563-10524181 GCF_002007445.2 Ailuropoda melanoleuca | reverse complement strand
GAGGGGCAGGGAGAGAGAGATTTGTACAAAAAAGTAACCGGTAAAATTGAAGAAACAAAATTGGGCAGCCTCCTAAAATCAGGCTAAGAGGAGGTGCTGAGGTAGACATGAACTAGAACATTAATTAATTAAAAACACTATTCTGTAATACAGAGCGATCGGACTGGCACTTGTGCTGTCACCACATAAGACAAGCCACAAAAACAAACAAACAACAAAACAAAACATAATACCCAAACCGAAAGGCTTAGTTTTGCTTGGTCCAGCAGGGCAGCAGGGCCCTCAGTGCTATAATTTACATACATATATATATATATTTATCTTTATATATATGGGTCGGATGTCATGGCGCACCACCACGGCTTCTTAACCTTACAAAGATCATGCATCACACACTAATGTGAACGAATTCTAGGACACACACCAGGAGGCTGGTACCCTGTCTGCAAAGTGGGACGCCGAGGACCCAGGGAGGCAGGGCGGCCAGCTCACAGGCCTGCGGGGCCCGCGCCCCTCTCTCCCCACCCTTCTCCCCTGACCCAACCTCCCTGGTCTGTCTTGCACCCCTGTCCTGGCCCGCTCTGCCCTATCCTCCACCCGTCAGCACCCCTGAGCTGGGTCAGTCTGGCTTCTCCTCCTGCTGAAATACCCAGGTAAGTGCCGCCATGAAGCTCCAGGAGCAGGAAACCAGGTGGGGGTAGAAAAAGAGAGAACATAGGCCTCGGAAAAATGAACAGAGTCAGATCTTCTGCTTTTCCGTCTAACATCTGGTGCTCCCATCTTTCATTCTTGTTGGGCTTTTGCAGGGAACCGTCTCCACATCTCCTCCTGCCCCCCTCCAGCCCTCGTGGACAGAGTCCGGAGGCGGCCCCACCACTGCTCACTCCCCTGCAAGGAGGTAAGCCAAATGGCCCTGTGTCTCCAGGGCCTCCTCACCCCTGCAGCTGGTGGTACCAAGGGCGTCCGGAAGGGTACCATACACTTGTGAAAAATTGCAGCAGTTTTGTTTTCTACACACGGAGAAACTGTTCAGGCACAAAGATTAAACAAGCCCGTATTTCATCCCTGGATTGTACTGAATCACTGGGGCCCCCAGCCTCCCTCCGCACCCCTGCACCCCAGATCTACCTTCCCGCTATCCGTGGCCTCCTCCAAAGCAGCCCAAAGCAGCAATGATATTTACTATTTTATATCTCTCTCTCGCTATATATATATATCTCTATATTTGTCTATCCTATATACACATAGGATTTTAATGCTTTGAATGAATGAAGGAGTGAACAGGGAAAGAGCACATGATGGGTAAATGTCACCAAAAGCATTAAGGGACACGCCTGTAGGAGCTGAACACTAGAAAGGGACCATTAACCAGCTCGGACTTTCCGGGCTGGAGAAGCTTCGCGATGCTGGATAAGGCAGTAGCAGGTGGGGCAATCAGCAGTTCACAGCTAAAGGCAGCGGCTGGCCAAGGGGCCAGAAAGCAGAAGAGGGAAGTAAGGATGCTCAGCTCTCACCTGGGGAGACACCACCCTCCCCCCTCCCTCGTCTCCCCAGCCCCCCTTATCCAGACCCATCTAAAGACGCCACATACTTTTTGACCTTCACCTTGGCCATTAGGCCTGGCAAAGAAGGCCTTGGCAAGGTCCAAATGGTTTTGTCTTTGTGAGGAGGAGCCCAGGAGAGAGGCACGCGGGGCTCCACGGGGCATCAAGCTCCAGGGGGGAGGAAGGGCGAGCAAAACTAGCACAGGTGTCTCCCACCTGGTATCCTTCAGCTGCCGCCGCCCTGACCCTCGGGCCTTACTTCCCTGCAGGGCCCCTCGCGGACGGTGGGGGCAGACAGGTGCTCATTTAGTACCGTCCAAGGCTGCAACACCAGATCACAACACCGCATGATATAACACACAGCCACACACACAACACACACACGCACGCGCACACGTACAACGGGGTATTGTGGCGGTGGTAGATTTTTTTTTGTCTTTTTTTTTTTTTCCTATTCACATTACAAAAGGAAAGGGCAAGGTCCTGTAGAACTGACGAAGGAACTAACAAACATTACAAAAATATTACAATTTGTAAATATTAGCTCAACCCTCTCAGCTTTTATGAATAGGGCAGGAGACCCAGGCTGCGTGGGAAGGGGGGGGAGGGAGAGGTGTCAGCTAGGTTTATGGAATAGTTTGATTTTTTTTTTTCCTTCCCCACCAAAGTTGAATGATATCTTGCTGTTAATATATTGTTTTCTGGGATTTACAGATCCCCTGAGGGCCAGCAGTCCCCTTTCTTCCCAGACTGGGGGAGGAAGCATAGTGCATAAGGATTTCTTACAGACGGCCCCTCCCCCAGAAAATTTCCTTTTCACATTATCAACATGACAACTGCTCTAGTCACATATTTCAAGTTTAACTTTTTTTTCCTTTCCAAAGCACAAAGTCATTATTACAATTGCAAAACAGCACCCTCCCTACCTTATCATACCCCATCAACAGTCTAGTGACAGTCCCCCAAATTCATATCCCCCCAACACACAATTGTTAAGGCCTTCAGATTTGGTAGGCGAGATTGCAGGGGCAGACAGGGGGGCTGGGACCGAGGGACAGGGGGGTGGTCACAGCAGCACCCGTCCCTCCGACTTCCCTAGAGCCCTCACAACCCTTCTCCCCAAAACCGCTTCCCGAAACCACTTTTAAAAACCTAAAAATGCAGCCATAACTTTCTCAGAGAGAGAAAGGAAAGAAAACACACGCGCACACACACAACTCTTACAAATAAAGCGTGAGATGAAACAGAGGGCCCATCCCAAAGTGAACACAAATATTGCAAATGTGCTTTCCAACATTCAGGGTGGGGAGGTTGGGGAGAAGTGGGGGGAGCAGAGCAGCAGAATGGGAGGCATGAAGAGAACGAAAGAAGAACTGGAGGAACATAAGAGGTAGCTTTTAGGAAAACAACTCCCCCACCCTCACGCCACAAAACAAAGCCTGGCTCGTCCCCACGCCAGCCCTGAAGAGAGACCGGTTTTGGCAAGGATCACACATGCAGAGGTGGGGCTACGCAGTTGCCAAGATGTGAATAAGATGGCCCCTGGACCCGCATCACCCAGCAAACTGTAAGAAAGGGGGGAATCTTCTCCAGGAGGTTTTAGGCTGACCCCTTCCTGGGCGCAGAGGACCTCAGGCCC
Source organism: Ailuropoda melanoleuca (assembly GCF_002007445.2). Classification (NCBI taxonomy): domain Eukaryota; kingdom Metazoa; phylum Chordata; class Mammalia; order Carnivora; family Ursidae; genus Ailuropoda; species Ailuropoda melanoleuca. Next base: position 10,520,998 of record NC_048225.1, on the reverse strand, counting down.
TGGGCAGAGCCAAGGCTGACTCCAGCACGTCCCTGACACACCCGCCCCCCGCCCACCTTCTGCTGACCCCAGGCGCTCACGTTCAGATCCTGAGTACAACTCCTTCCAGCTGGGATGGGGAGGGCCCGAGGCCGGCTGAAGTCTATTAAACCAACTCTTAATTTACACAAAAAACAGAGAGGAGCGTCCTCCCTATTCCTCCAACCCCCAACCAAAAAAGAGATACAGGGGTTAAAAAAGCTCATGAGGTCACAAAAAACTGAGGTAATTCAAGTACGATGTGCTAACGGGAACAGGGACACAGAAAAGAAGCAAAACATAACACAAGGGCCAAAGCGCTTTCAACTCCTCCTCCTCTCGTTCCTCCTCCCTATGGACTTGGGGCCCCCCCTCCCAGAGCCAGGAATTCTGTGCTGCTCTCTGCACCAGGGCTGGGGTCCCCAGTGCAACTCAGCACCCCCCCCCTTCCCCTATCCCCAGCCAGCTACCCGGACCCCTGGGCAGGGTGTCCCCTTCTCTGAGAAGGGCATCCACATCCTTCCCTTGGACAGCGGGTCCTTACATGGATTCCTTCTCCTGGGGACTGAAATGGGGCNCCCCCCCTTCCCCTATCCCCAGCCAGCTACCCGGACCCCTGGGCAGGGTGTCCCCTTCTCTGAGAAGGGCATCCACATCCTTCCCTTGGACAGCGGGTCCTTACATGGATTCCTTCTCCTGGGGACTGAAATGGGGCTGCAGGGATTTGTGTGGGTGTGTTTGGTGGGACAGTATATAGTTAGTTACATTTTCCCGTTTTGGAAGCAAAGGCAGCTCTGCAAGGACCGCCCTCAGGACAGGCTTGCCTAGGGTGGGCTACTCCCTTTACTTTGTGTTCTCAGAAAGCTGAAGGCGGGGTGGGGGCTCTGGAGTCAAACACAGTTTCCCCGTTAGGGAGGCTGGGCAAGGAGGAAGACGCCCCCCCACCGCCCCCCACCCCGTCTGTCCATGAGGGGCTGGGCGCCCCTGCACCTGGAGGACAGGAATCACGGGGAGGCATGTGGCAGAATGGTGGTGGCGGTGGGGGGGGTGTACAGGGGAAGCAACAGACAAACTGAGTGGTAGGAAGGGAAGGGGAGCCCTTCCCTCCCCAATCTGCCCCAGCAAACCAGAGCTGCCCTGTGGCCATCAACTCGTGACCCGGCCCAGCCCCCCACCTGTAGGCCCCCTCCCTGCCCCCAGCCCCTTTCTTCTGAGGAGTCAGCAAGAGGGTGACAGGAAGATTTTTTGGCTCTGACCAGAGGCCCCCTCACCCCCTTCTAGTCTCCACTTCTGGAGGCAAAAGGGGGGTCTGGGCGGAGGGAAGAGAAAAATATACCACCATCTGAGCTGAACCAACCACCTCCACCCCCACCCAAGAAAATGAGGCCAACCTCCAGCCAGAAAGGAGGGACAGAGGGCCCCCCCCACCCCGGGAACTGGCAGTGGCCGGGCATCCAGGTCACCTGGAGCCCCACAGAGAGGCCAAGGCCAGACAGCTATCAGGTTTCCTTTTTCTTGTCTTTTTTTTCCTTTTTTTTTCTTTTTTCTTTTCTTTTCTTTCCTTTTTTTTTTTTTTTTTCTATTTCTCTTTTTTCGCCCAGTCCTTCGCCGACTTCACCCCGCAGAAACGCCTCTCTCCCGGCTGCCGGCTCCCCGCCACGGCCGCGGCCCGCCTCACACGTAGCACAGGTAGAGGTAGGTCTTCTCTATCCTCCAGTCGGGCGGGATCTCCTCGGGCTTGTGGCCCTTCATGTGCTTCTGCATGGAGGACAGGCTGGGGCAGTACTCCGTGCAGATGGTGCACTGGTAGGGCGAGGCCCCGTTGTGCGTTCGCAGGTGCTTGATCATGGCCGAGTAGTCCCGGGAGCGCTGGTGGCACAGTTTGCACTCAAAGGGCTTCTCGCCTGTGGGGGAGGGCGGGAGAGAGCCAGGACAGAGCAACAGGGCCGTGAGGGCCTCCCCGGGGAAGCTCGTGTCCCCCTCACGCTTGCTGGGGACGTCGGTCCCTCTAGTTTAGCACTTTCCTCTAGAACTCTCCGTGATGATGGAGGCACCACCCAGTACGGTAGCCGCTGGTCCACAGAGCTATGGGGCGCCCGCTGCACGGCCAGGGCACCCGGAGCTGCGTGTTCCGTGGCACCTCCCTGTTGTTCGTCCCACCAGCCACGTGCAGCTAGTGGCTGCAGTGCTGCTCAGACACCCTTAGTCCTGCATTACTCTTCTCAACCCTCCCAGAGGCCCAGAATCTTCCCTTCTGAAGAAAGGATAGGAGGGTCTAGAAAAGGGGCAGTGAGGTCCCGAAAGCCCTTGGGGATGGCTCTTCAGCACGGTTGCTTCCAGGGGAACAAGGGCCAGAGTCTTTTCGGGGCTACAGCTGGTGGGGAGTAGGGGGGTGAAAGTGGGGGAACCCTGTCCTTCAAACATGCTCCATCTGGGTTGCCTGTTCCTATAAGGCTCCGGGAAGTGGCCCCCGGACCCTGCCTTCCCAGTGGAGCTAGAATGAGGGGAAGGGACAGCCAGCCTGGGAGTGCCCGGCCACACCCTAGCTGCTACCCAACCTCCTCCCGGGTAGAGGCCCCTGGAGCTGAGCAGAGGCTGTGAGGGAACCTTGTTTCGATACAGTAATTAACTGGTCAGCCATCTCACTATCGATACTCCTCTGTGCAGAGGCCCCAGCAAATAATGAAGTAATGAACAGCCAGAGTGATCTAACTATCGACCCGCTATTTACAATAGTCACCACCAATGCATTTAATGATCCGCTTGCCAGGTCACATCCCTGGCAGGGGGCTGAGGAAGCCCCAGGGCTCTGGGAAATGCCCGGAGTGACTCTAGCTGTCAGCACCAAGCACCCGAGGCTCTCCTTGTGGCTCAAGCTGGGAAAGCAAAGCTATGACAACGCAGTATCCTCTCCTTATTGCTTCCTCCGTTCTCCAACCCCCCCTCCCCGCCCNATGACAACGCAGTATCCTCTCCTTATTGCTTCCTCCGTTCTCCAACCCCCCCTCCCCGCCCCCGCCCTGCACGTGGACGCAAACTCCCCCCTCGGCTAGCAGGACCTGTCTGAAGTCATCTGTCCCCCGTCCTCTGGTCAGGACAGCTGCTTACCCGATCAGAGGAGCCTTCCTAGTTTGCTACTACCTTCCACTACCTCTTAGCCCCGTAGGAAGTCCTTCTGAATATCTACCTACCGCCAAGCTGCGGCGTGCTGCTGGTAAATGTGTTTAACAGCCGGTTCTCCGGAAAGGTGGGATGGTGCATTTGCCCGTGGCCGTGTTGTGACTACTCCCAATGTGGCCGACTAGAAGCTGCTGACGTGATGTCACTGCACGTGGAGTCGGGAAGATGTGTGCGGGATGGCCTGTTGCAGGCTAGTGCCCCAAGTCGGGCAGTGCTGGACCCCGGGGCCACTTCCAC
>NC_048225.1:10373757-10517463 GCF_002007445.2 Ailuropoda melanoleuca | reverse complement strand
CAGGAGTGAAGGCAGAGACAATAAAGATAGATGGATCACCCCAGACTTTGTTCATGAATATTTAAATATCGCTGATTCGTCTTGTCACTGTAATTACAATTTCTCTGGGCTGCATCTCCAACAACCACAGTTTATGGTAAAGAATGGCCCACTGTATTTCACTTGTCCCTCTGCAGATGTGCGGGGCTGCCAACCGTGTAATGTCCTCTGCATTTCATACATTTTCTTCAGCTGCTGAGGTTTAAGGCATCCACAATGACCTACGTTTTTTCATTATCCCCATGTCAAACTGCACTCGTGCCTGGGCATAAATTGTCCTTCTCGTTATAGACTCGCATGCCTGTGCCTTCACTTCCTCTTTAAAATGATATTTTACTCTCTTGTCTCTCTCCTCCTCAGGCCGCTAACCAAACCTCCCCCCTTCTCAAACGCAGGCCCCTGTCCCCACATAAATTCTCATCTCTTCTGATGGCTCTGAAGGGTTTTTAAGGCTCTGTGGGGAGTGGATGCTGGGGTCTGCTCACTGCCGGCTCTCTCTCTCTCTGCAAGAAGCCCCAAAGGCAGGGAGGGGTGGGGGAAGCACTCCCGCGAGGAGTCAGACGGTCCGACGGAGAAGCTGGAAGTGCAGACCAGCCCCTGACACCGGTTCTTGCCCATCTNTTGGGGCGTGGGGATTCACCATCTTTTGCTTTGTACCCAAAGTGGAAGCTTTGGGGGCTGAAAGGTGAGGCCTTCAGCTACTTATTTATTACAGGAGTGAAGGCAGAGACAATAAAGATAGATGGATCACCCCAGACTTTGTTCATGAATATTTAAATATCGCTGATTCGTCTTGTCACTGTAATTACAATTTCTCTGGGCTGCATCTCCAACAACCACAGTTTATGGTAAAGAATGGCCCACTGTATTTCACTTGTCCCTCTGCAGATGTGCGGGGCTGCCAACCGTGTAATGTCCTCTGCATTTCATACATTTTCTTCAGCTGCTGAGGTTTAAGGCATCCACAATGACCTACGTTTTTTCATTATCCCCATGTCAAACTGCACTCGTGCCTGGGCATAAATTGTCCTTCTCGTTATAGACTCGCATGCCTGTGCCTTCACTTCCTCTTTAAAATGATATTTTACTCTCTTGTCTCTCTCCTCCTCAGGCCGCTAACCAAACCTCCCCCCTTCTCAAACGCAGGCCCCTGTCCCCACATAAATTCTCATCTCTTCTGATGGCTCTGAAGGGTTTTTAAGGCTCTGTGGGGAGTGGATGCTGGGGTCTGCTCACTGCCGGCTCTCTCTCTCTCTGCAAGAAGCCCCAAAGGCAGGGAGGGGTGGGGGAAGCACTCCAGCGAGGAGTCAGACGGTCCGACGGAGAAGCTGGAAGTGCAGACCAGCCCCTGACACCGGTTCTTGCCCATCTAGGAGGCACAGCCCTGGGCCAGAGGCACGTGAGGGGCTGGGGACAGACCCAATCCTGGGGTTCTCGGCACGTGCCCGCCCTCTCTCTGCCAGCGCTGTGCAGACCGCCCTGGTCCGCAGCCACCAGCCCCACCCAACCCAAGGGGAGTAGAGGTCCGTGCAGACCCTGGTCCTCATTAGTTGTGTCTGAGTGAGGGTCAGTCTGTGCGGGCCTGTGCCCGCATGCCACTCCCTCTCTGTGCAGACGTCTGCACACACAGCCCCCCATCTGACATCCGACTCCCCCTCCCTGCCGAATTGGCAACGATAATGACTCTAATCAAGGATTCAGTATCCTCATTAAGATATAAATAAATAAATAAAGCAAGGGCCACGTGAGACTTCCAACGAGAGCCGGTAATTAAAACGTACATCGGCAGCCGCCCGGCTGAGGGGTGGGGTGGGGGGGAGGCCGCCGTCTGTGCCTTTCCTTCCAGAGAGGGGCCCGAAGAGTTTAAAAAACAAAGGGTTAAGGCAGAGAGGTTTGTTTGATCAGATTTTTATGAATTTAATTATGAAGTGGATCACATGTTAAATGAGTTTAAATAGGAAATCTCCAGAGTCGGCCCAGGGAAAGGAGTAAAAAGAACTTAGAAGAAAAAACAGACACACACACACACACACACACACACACACACACACTTTGAAGCATGGCGAGCACCTGGCCTAAAATCCTCACCCTGAGAATTAATGGTGTCAGTGTTGCCATAATGTACACAAAACTGGCTGCAGAACTCAAAATCCAATTTGTGGTATGTTGATTAACTCTGTAGCCTCTTTAATGAGCTTGACATTAAGTGCAGGACAAACGAGACTAATTAGAGCCCCTCTGGCCTGCCCGGTGCATCTGTGACCCCGGCGGCCTGGCCTCACCTGGTGGTTTCCCTGGCACCAGCCAGGCCGCATCCCGGCGGCTCCTCGGGCCCCTCCCTGGCAGCCCCACCCTTGAGCACAGCTGAGAGTTTATTATATGATGAGCCGTGTGAATCAGGGATCCATCAATGCCAAGAGCGTGGCTGGCCTAACCTACCAAACACAGCTGCTGATGCTAAACACCCGGCCCGGCAGCGACTGGGCCAAGAACAACGGAATATTAATGAGGCATTGTGTGGGGGGTGTGCTGGGCCTGCGGAGGGCTTGTGTGCACGGGGCCTCACTGGTGTGAAAGTCGATGGGTGTCTGTGTGCACGCGCGAGGGCAGCACCGTGCTCCACGTTTCCTAGAACAAGTACTTCTCCCAAACGATGTCCCGAGACAGCCCTTCCCCGCAGATCTGTGCCATGACGGACACAGAAGCAGGTGATATTCTGATGTCTGCACTCCTGGAAGGGAGCACGGGCAGAGCAGGGCATATCCGGAGTGGACTTATTAGCAGGTTGGGGTCATTCAAACCCCATGAAGCCAACTGATTTGACCTAGCGGCATGCTCCGGAGTGGCTGAAAGGTGACCGGCCACGTTGTCACGGCTGAACTTGGGGACCCAGTGCGGGGGGGGGTGTGGACAGGAGAGTGCACAGACCTGCAGGACATGTGTATACAGTCATTACAGAGAAGACATCCCTTCTTCCTTAGCCCTTCTTGTCGGGCCCTACTCTCTGGGACCTCCCCTTGTCTTACACCAGCAAACCTCCATCGTTCTAAGCCACCAGTCAGGTGATGCTTAAGGCAATATGCTCCCCTCAAGTGAATGACCTCAAAAAGTACGAGGCCAGGCAGGCTCCTGGATGAGGATGCACGCTGTTGGGAGGACAGACCTGCTCAGTCCATGGTAAGCAAAGCCCGTCCCTCTGTCAGCAGAGCCTGCCACCCAAGAAAGGTCTGGCCTGCATACTTAATCTCAGAGCTGTGACAAGACCCAAGGATGAGGAGAGAGAAGGTCCCACCATTCCTGTCTTGAAGCACCTCTCCAAGAGATATGAGCATACGCCCTGTTATAGACCCCGATATGGAGTCTGCCTCTCTGTCTCCCCACCCCACCCTGTCCCCCACTCTCACACCAAACCCAGGACAGAGCACACACAAGCAGAGACACACGTTGACTCAGAAAGGGACACTCCTTTTTCCATGTGTAGTCAGTGAAGACCAATTTTGTCAGAGGGAAAGGAATGGATTTAAGTCACCCATTACTTTGCTAGGGGATCAGAGGCTGCTACAAGAAAGGAACGTGCCTCCTGGTCCTCAGGGTCAACCTAGAGTGTGGTGGCAGGGACGAGCCAGGACCTGGACACACGGCCCAGCCCCCTTGACTCACAACTACTTTCCTTCTCCATCATCTGGCTCATTGTTTATATGCCCTCATCGTCTCCCCGAATCAAGGTTAATGGCCAAGGACAGAAAATCTGCTTCTGTTATTTTAGAGCAAGCAGGACCCCTTCTTAACATTCCTGAGGCTGACGGCAAAAGCACGTGTCCATGGGGTGGAGGACAGGGAGAGGGAGGGCTGTGGCACAGACAGGTAGAGACCAAGTGGGTAGGCTTTTCTCAAAATGGGTTTTGGGTCCACCTGCATCAGAATCTGTTGGGAATATGTATTCATCACGCTGAGTCTTGGCGCCCTCTCCATAGCCGTGAAGTCAGAGTTTCTGAGGGTGAGACCCAAGAGCCTGCATTTCTAATGAATACCCTCTCCGCGGAGTGCAGAGAGATTGGGACCCCAAGGTGGGATGGGGAGAAGAACTAACAACATTTACCTGCACAACGGAAGCCCCTCCATGCCCACCTTGAGCAAAGAAGGGCCGAGGGCCGACTCAGCCTGACACCTCCCCTTTATGTTTTCGGAGGTAAATCCAGACATGATGTCAGAGGCGGGCCCCGCCATCCCCTGGACGGGCTTACCTGTGTGTGAGCGCAGGTGGCGTTTGAGGGCGGTGTGGCTGGGGAAGGTGCGGTTGCACTCGCTGCAGATGTAGCTGCGCACGCCGGCGTGGACCTCCATGTGCTGCTGGAGCGCGCTCTGCGCCTGGAAACGCTTCCCGCACAGCAGACAGAAGACGGCCATGTCCGTGCCTGCAGCAACAGGGCGGGGAGAGCCTCAGGAGGGTGCAGCCAAGGCCGTGGACTCAGCCGGGCTCGGGCGAGAGCCAGGAGCCCGGGTCAGGCTGTGCCTCTGCCCCCCAGCTCGGGGGCGAACCCAGAGGCGGACCAGGCCAGGCGGCGTGGATGCTGCACCTAGCCTGTGGCTCCAGGGCTGGACAAGATCAACTCACTTCGCACCCCTGCGGCACCTGAAGTCTAGCGGGGGAGAGACAATCAAATCCGTCGCCACGACAAACGTGGGTCGGCACCAGCGTGGGGTGCTGTGTCAAAGGCAGGGCACTAAGATGGCACTTATCAGAGGGGCTTTTTGGAGGCTGGGGCAGGAGGTGGGAAGTCGGGGTGGTCTTCGGGGGGGGGGATCGCACTCACGAAGACAGTGTGTGCCAGCCAGGGGTCGAATGGAGCCAGTTTAAAGTCCCGTCTCCAGAAGGCAGGCTCTACCCGCTCACCTCTCAGATGAGGCGAATGAGGCACCGAGATTGTGCAACTTGTCCAAAGTTCCACAGAGTTCAGAAGGTGCAGAGACGCAGTCTGAACCCAGGCTGCCTGGGTCCGAATCTGCCCTGGAGGCTAGCTACAAACCCTATTCTTTTAACGATTTCTCCCTTCACCGAAGCACACATCTTAAGTCTCCTCATTCAACAAATATTATTCTAGGACCTTCTATAGGAGGACTCCCTTTTGGGCACTGGGGAGCTCACCATGGAAAACTACAAAGTCCCTGCTTCATCACAGATGTCACCCAGCACACGGGGCCAGGGCGGGGACAGCATCCATGAACACTCTGGGCCTTGAGAGAAATGCAGTTATCAGAGAATCAGACAGAAGAACAGCATCACTAGGGAGGTGGGGGGACAGTGGAGGGGAAGAAGTAGGCAGGGCCAGGTCATATGGGGGTCTTGAAAACCACGTGAAGACATCTGGGCTGCATCTCAAGACCAATGGGCAACTGTCAAAGGATTTTAAGCTAGTGAGTGGCATGAGATTTTAATTTCATTCTGTCTGGTCATTCCCTGCAGTGATAGCAAGCACAGGTAGGTACCCCATGGTACCCTCCAAAGGCAAGCTGCTATCTTGTTTGTTCTCAACCCCCTTTCTGATCCTGCTCTGGAACCATAGCCTATCTGGGTACAGCAGCACATGAGGAAGCATCTAGACCCCCCCTTCGGAGTCCTCACTGGTAGCTCATTGCCCACCCTTTTGGATCCTATTTCCCTAAGCATGTCAGCTCCCCTGGGAAGCTCATCTGCTCCCCTCTTGCTGGCATCTGGGCAGTATCACTGGTGCTCAGCCCTCGCCTGACCCTGTGTAAAGGACACAAGTGGGAAAGGTGGACAGGCCTCACATCTGTCAATGCGGGGTGGGGGGAAGAACAGCAGAGCACTGGTTGCTCAGTGTGGAATCAAGGAGCCCCGGGTAGAAAGGGGGTGAAGAGAAGGACAGCGTGAAGACCTTGCTGCCACCTTGGCCGATCCACGGAGAGAGCAAAGGGGTGGTCTGTTCTCACTGCCTCAGTCCCATTCGTGGCTGGTTTTAGGATGAACGAGGGGGGAGGCCAGACCCTTCCATCCCCCCGTCCTCCACCCCTTACGGCTACCCGTGCAGACACTCAGAAGGCCGGGCAGCTGCTGCCAGCATCCAGGTCCAGGGAAGTCTGAACACAAACCAAGAGCACCATTTTGCTCCTGGCCTCAACGAGCACGAGGGAAAGGAACTAACACAGGTGCTTCATCGATGCTGCCATCTCAATTAACACAGCATCCAACCCCACGAGGCAGGCGTTCTCATCCCCCCTTTTACAAATGGGAAAACGGAGCGATTAAACAGCTTGCCTAAGGTCACAGTCAGAACAGGTAGAGCTGAGATTTGAAAACCCCTAGGTCTGTCTGATTTCAGCCACCACGGGGCTGGGCCCGCGTCTGCTTCGGGGCACGCCACCTGTCTGTCTGGGCTTCTGGAAGGGGCATGGTGATGACAGCACGTCAGCTCTCACCCCACTTGGGCCGGGAGCCCCAGTGTGTCCGGGGCGCGCTGCAGCGACGCTTAGAAGAGCCAGGCCAGGGGGAGTGGGCAGGAAGCAGAGTCACAAGGTACAGCTCTCTGAAGCCTTCCCATGTCTGGGGCGCAGCAAGAACTCGGAGAGGTAACGGGGTGCCTGGCTGTGCTGGGCTGAGGGGAGTGGTCTGATGGCGAGCGCTCAGGGTCCGCCCTGGACAGCTCAACTTGCCCAGGTGTGCAGTCCATCCGCAGCGAGTCTGTGACATGGCTGCCCTGGCCGTTTCATCCCGAGCACCCCCAGCACCAGCCCCAATTCAGCCAGATGTCAAACAGCTGTCTTGAATTGGTAAGCTGGAGCAGGCCTCATGGACAGGCTGCGCCCTTCCGCAGCTCAGATTTCTCCTTAGACATCCCCTGAAATCCCCAGGGTGGGAGGCACCTGAGTCAGAGGGAGCGTGACATTCCCAGTAGGGACCCTACAATGCCAGGCCCAGAGTAGTTCTGTGGGCAGGTACCCTCAGCAGGATGGACTGAAGACACCACAGCACTCAGCCCTCCGGGTCTTTCCAAGGCTCCTCAAAGCTGTCCTCCTAGTCTATCCATACCTCTCAGGATGGTCTGAACCCACTTCATGTCCATGCAGCACACTCCATGAGCAGTTGCCAAGTGTAGGCACTGCAAGGTGACAAGGGGATGCTGAGACCAACTACAGAACTGGGGTCCCCGGCTAGTTGGGGATACAGACAGGGTGACCCGCCAGGGGATAAGACAGGGTGACTCCATGAGAACTGTGGCATTGAGAAATGAAGAGTGTTGTGAAGCCAAGGGAGGAGGGGTACAAGGGCCAGGCTAAGGAAACACCACAAGTGAGTTTCAGAGCAGGCAGGGACACACGACAGCCCCAGAGGATGGAGATAAGCATGGAAGGTCAGTGGGGCCAGTGGGCTATGTGGTATCTGGAAAGGCAGGGTGGGGCGAGGGGTGGGGGTGTCAGCAGGAACCAACCTTTATGCAAGGGCTATGCCCCGGGGACAGCGTGGGGACTGACAGCAGTGGCAAATGACTGGAAGCAGAGAGAGCTGATGGCTTTTGTGCTACCACTGGAGGAGGGTGGGGCCCAGACCAGGGCAGGGACTATGCGGACAGGAGGAGGAGTGGAGAAATGAGGTCCCGGTAGATGGCATGACAAGGCCTGGTGCAGGGGCTCGGTCGGGAACAGGAGGAGGAGTGGAGAAATGAGGTCCCGGTAGATGGCATGACAAGGCCTGGTGCAGGGGCTCGGTCGGGAAGTGTGGTGCACCTGAAGTCCCCGGATGGCCAGCTCTGCACCCTGGCAGCCGGTTTCAAGTGACATCATCATCACTTGGGAAGGAAATGCTACCATGTCCGTGCAAGGGCCTCTCTCCCCTTCCCGGGACATCTCACAAAGCTCGGGGGCCTCCTTGGCCACTGATACCCCAGCCGAGGTGCAGAGATGAAGAGAAGTCACCCCTGAGGCCCCATATCCACACTCCCCTCTCTTCTGTTTGGAGACCAACAGCTGAGAAGATGGAAAAATATTTAAAAAGGCAAAGGTGGGGGCAGAAGTGGAGGAGACACAAGAAAGCTACTGGTGCATGCAAGCTAAGAATCTAGAGACTAGACTGGAGTTATTAAACAATTTGCCGTAGTTTCTGCCTAGCTGACTGTTCGCATGTGTGATGAGTCAGGGCAGATTCTATTACACTGGGAGATTAAGCAAATAAATGCTAGCTTTTGGAAACACATTAAAATGTGGGACTATGGAAATAAAATTATCTAGAAAATTGTATTAGCAATTCATTAGCTGCCGTGAGATGTGCAGCCGGGCAAGAGGCCGGGCAGTGACTCTGCTCCTTGCACCACCCGAGCCCCAGAGAGGCCTGGTGCTCCTTCCTCTGCTACACAGACACCTCATGCCTGATTCCACTGGGGAGGCGGGAGGAGCCTCCACGGGTTGCAGAGAACCTTCAGAAATCACCTGGTCAGCGTGACACAAGGAAAACAAAAGCAGCACAGGGGTCTCGGCTCTGCCACTTCCCTGCCTTGTGATTCTGAGCAAGTCACCGAACTTCTCTGGACTGGAGTTTGCTCATCCTTGACCACTCTGGCGTTGCTGAGGGCATCAGGTGAGATACCCACGTGCAAGGGCTTTATAACTATAAAGTGGTAGCAGAGCCTGTGCCAGCCCGNCTGGTCAGCGTGACACAAGGAAAACAAAAGCAGCACAGGGGTCTCGGCTCTGCCACTTCCCTGCCTTGTGATCTGAGCAAGTCACCGAACTTCTCTGGACTGGAGTTTGCTCATCCTTGGCCACTCTGGCGTTGCTGAGGGCATCAGGTGAGATACCCATGTGCAAGGGCTTTATAACTATAAAGTGGTAGCAGAGCCCGTGCCAGCCCAGACGACGCCTTTGTCTGAATTAGAAAATCATGTCTCTTCCTCTGGGCAGACACAGATAGTTGCCTGGGCACACGGCTCTGGCGAGCAAAGGGGGATGGATTCCAGCCTCCATTCCCCCCTTAGCCGAGCATCCTCCTGCAGCAGTGGACGGCCTGGATGGGGATCCCAGCAGCCCTGCGCAGCAGACGAGCTGAAGTTGCTTTATCTACTCTGGGCTGTGGCTTCCAGGAAGTCGACTCTGGAGGAGGCATCTTGGATGAGTTACGCTATTTAGGACTCCATGCCAAGAACATCTTCTTCCCCTAAGCCCTCACGATTACAGCACATAAAACCCTTTGATGCATTTATTTTTGACATTCAGCTCTGCCTACTAGATTGTAAGCCCTCCAAAGCAGCAACTGTTCCCTGAATCTCTATATCCCTCCACCCAGAGCACAGGGCCTGGCGTAGCGTAGGCCCTCGGTGACCACATGGTGCGTAAGAGATTAAAGAAGGAGCTGTGGGACAATTGCAAAGGGCAGACAAGGGACCGGAGGTACAGACAGCCAGACAGCTAGAGCTAGAGAAAAGCTCTGACCAAATGAAGCCATTACTGAGCACTTCCAGCAAGACTCTCTTTGGAAATTAGTAACACCAAGTGACCCACAGGCATCTGTTCTTGTTGGGGCCTCTCGTGTCTGTCTGGTAGGCCAGACAGAACTCCCCAGATCTCACTCCACGTCTGAGCTCTGTGGGCCAGAAGCAAAGACCAAGACCACGGAAGGACCAGTTTGACCACATTATGCAGTGAAACCTGCAGAAAACCTCAGGGCTGGCCGGCCCGAGGCGCAGCCTGCCTGGCGCTGTGACCCTGGGCTTCATTTCTTTCTCTAGGAAACGGCACTCCCATTCCTAACTCACCTACCCTTTCCAGATGCAAATTCCCAGTGCCGTTCAGAGGCAAGGGACACATGTTTTTGAGCATGTAAACTTTGCAAAATGTACCGTTTTCTATCAGTACGGAAATCATAATGTAAACCGGGCATGTAAATTAGCCTGGGTCCAAGGAAATAATTTATCAGGTCAAAGAACAGCACCTCCTCTGCTCTTCCGAAGAATGAATGGGGCTCAGTCTTGAGCTGCACTCCAAGGGTGTCTGCCTGATGTGGTTTATCACTGGAGGTAATATAAGAGGCTATGGAATGAAATAACATCTTGAATGAAAAGCCTGGTTCTAGGTAATGTGGGCAGGGCCCATGCAAATATTGGGGCTGCCATTTGCCTCCCTTCTGTCTCTGGAGATGGTGACCCACAGCTCATCCACTCCCCACCCCCAATGGCAGCATGGCTGTTTTGGCTGCAGGGCATGCCCAACTCAGAGACTCTCGATTTAAAACAAGTTTAATTATAGCCAAAGAAAGGGAGCAAGCCAAGGCCAGGGTGGAACAGGAGGCAGGAGGGGTGACATAGATCCAGGATATTTATTTCACCCAGGTGATGACCGGGTCTAAAATTATGAGACACAAAACCCTCATGTTTACACCTGTGCCATTTCCATACCAATTAGCTCTTTAATAGAAAGGAAGGAACAGGATCAGAGGGGTACACAGCTGGAAGAGATGTTCAGGTGCTACACCTTCTTGGAACAGGGCTCTTATTATCTCCAGCATAAGCAGTTTCTTAATCAAAAGAGCAGAGGGATCTAAATATACTCTGGCTTTTTTTGGTAAGCTAGCTATGACTGCCACGTGTGTGTGTGCTGGACTGTGTGCATGCCTATGTGTATGTGCGTGCACGCAGCCCACAGATGGACTTGCAGGTCCAACTCCGCCTAACCTCACCCAGCAAAGGAACAGCCTGCCTTCCCTGACACCCCCAACAGTTTTGTTTTTTCTCCCCAGAGGAAGAAAATATCAACTTTAAGGGGACTGCAAAAACCTTGATTTAAACTGCAACCATCTCCCACCCTCCACCCCCAACCTGACCCCCAAATCCTTCACACAGGTCTACTTCCTCTGACCTCCTGGACGCCATTTCCGGCCAGAGGCAACCCTGGTAGCCACACACCAAAGCCATCACTGAGACTGTTGCCTTTTCCCCTTCCCTATCTTTCTCTCCTTGCTCCATCCCCTGCCCGCCACTACCCACCCCCCAGGTTGTTGTTAAAGAACACGTTAGAACTGCCTTATCCACTGTGCAGGAGAAAAAGACCAAGACAAGCAGCCCAAGGCTGACTCACACCACAGGCGGGAAGGCTCTGTCTGCATCTCAAGAGGACTGAGAGGGCTATAGGTGCGGAGGGGGCAGGGACAGAGAGCAGACAGAAAGGAAATGAATGCCCAGCCATGACAACGGCAGGGGTGCCTCCCTTTTGACTCCTCCCATACCATCATTTAGGGTTTGGCTCCTTTTCAAGGGATCTACTGGAGAAAGGGCGAAGAGCTCCCTTGCTAGCCGTTCTCTTGGGCACAAGTGACAGGATCATTTGGGTTGAGCTCCTGAATTCCCAGCCTTCTTCAGAAGGCTAGCTGCTTGCACAATGTGGGTCCAGTGTCCCCAGTCCAAGCAAGTGTCAGCCCACTGACAGCTGAGAAAGACAGCTTCCAAGAGTGGGAGACAAGCCCTGCTGTATCCTTTACTGCTGTCAGCCTCCCTCGCAGGACAGCTAGAGAAGACTGAGAAAACATCTCGGGAGGCCTGCCTTGAACCAGATTAGCCACAAGCCTGTGCATGGGGGCTTGTCTCCCACATGCAAAGTTGCCTGCTGCTGGGACACCTTTAATTATCTGTTCAGTTACCTCTTCTCAAGCCAAGCCTGGAGCTAAAAACCTTAGCATCCAGTCTTCTTGTCGGTTTCAGCCTTGTCAATTCCAGTCTCCTCATCCAGCCCTCCCACCAGTTTCCTTTCTCTCTTGAATCTTGGAAGGCAATCTATATAACCTTCCATTTCCACAAGGGAAAGGAGGAATGTTAGGATTTCCTATCATTAGTCCAGAGAGCCGAGAGTTCTCAATGAATAACCAAAAAGGGGAGGAGCTAGAAGCAGCTGATTCAAATTTGTTTTAAAACTAAGCCATGGATGGGTGAGTGATTACATGTCTCAAGGCACACGCCCCTGTGCACATGTGCGCACATACCCTCTCCGTCTCTGGGGGAATGTGGCTGCATCCTCAGGCAGCCGCTAGCAATGCTGGCTTCCAGAAAACTGTATTTGTTTAGCAGTGAGCTGCAGACACAAGTGCATTTCATTACTCGGCACCTCCAGCTACAGTAAACAAATTTGTCAGCTCACTAGCTCATTAAGGTGCACCCTGGACACAGGGGATTTATTGAGACCTGCACAATAAAAGTAACATGAATGGATTTACTAATTTTGTCAATCACTCCAACAAACGAGGCAGAGAGGAGGAGAAACTGGGGGAGGGGGACAAGAAAGGGCGTGGAAAAGGAAGGGAAGAAGTAAAACAGGGGAAGATGGTTGAGTTTGGTTTGCAAGAGAGAGTCAACAGGTTAAAAGGGGACCAGATCTGTGCTCTGCTGCCTGGTGACGTGACCGCCTCCCTGCTTGATCTACCTCCTGGTGGGCTATGCTTTCTAGGGGGCACAGGCCCCTGGCAGAAAGGGTGCCAAGGGCAAACTCAACAGCAAGATGTCAAACTGATGGGAATGTGTGCCTCTATTGCTCCCGCCTCGGCATCTGATGCAGAAGAAAGGAAGCCAAGGATTACAAGCCACACAAGGGCAAGTAACAGTGTCCTCTGCACCAGAAGCAACCAGTTGTCTCTCCTGGTACTTCCCACCTGCACCTGCAGCCACGTCCCAGTCCTGTTCCTGAAGCCTTCCAGACATCCCTGAATCCAAACTTCCACCACGAGAGCAAGAGGAAGAAAGAAGGGAACAAGGGGTGGGGAGAGAGAGAGATGGAGAGTGTGAGACAGTGAGAGAGAGAGAGAGAGAGAGAGAGTGTGTGTGTGTGTGTGTGTGTGTGTGTGTGTGTGTGTGTGTGTAGGGGGTGGGCTTGGGGTGGGAAGTAAATCCAGAGAGGTATGCAGCCCTCTGGTCTGTAACTTTCAAAATGACAGCAGGACTGGGGCAAAGGTCACAGGGTCCACGGCCTTAAGCACCTCGGCCAGCTGTGGCGGTGCAGCCTGGAGCCCGCAGGACGCCTGCCCGTATAAATCAGCGGTAAGCAGCACCCGCTGGGGGCGAGGACAATGGGCCCACACGGGGGCAGGAGGCAGGACAATGGGGGCCCGGCCAGTGCGCAGGCCCGGAACAAATGTGCCCTGGCACCACGGGGGCCCCCATTTGTGAAACTAATTGGCCCACGATTGAAAAATTGGACCAACTTCAACAGCCCTGAGAGGAAAGGGGCAGTGGTCCGCTGTCGCCAAGCCCAGCCCAGCCCCTAGGTCCAGCCCTGGGGATCAGAAGCTTCTCGCAGGTACTAGCCATTCTGGTGGAGGAGCGGGGCCTTCAGGATGGGACCAGGCTGGGAGGAGATGGGGCTGGGGGGTGGGGCAGGTGGACAAAGCATAGCCTTGGGGACCCATGTGCAGCTTTTCCGGCAAAGACCCAGACGACTGCCTTCCTCAATTTCTCTACACTGCTTGTTCTATAGGAATAAAGCTCAAAGGAGAGAGGCACGCACTTGTCCACTCTCTGGGTTTCCAAAGGCAAAGGGCTCCCTACTTGGCAAGTTTGCGGGTAGGTGGGTAGCGAATCAGCACAGAGCTACGATGGGTGATGGGTTCCTCCCTCAGTCCCTCTGGCCTGTCTTCAGCTCTGAACCCTCAGCTCTCTGCAGGCCTCAATCTCTAACTCCTCTGCTCCTAGAGGCTTCTGGGAAAAGAGCCCCTGAAGCGTGTGGTAGGAAGTTCAGATGACATGGGAAAGGACAGGCCAGGGTAATTATCCTACCTGCGTCCTCTCGCCCTACTCTTTTTTATGACTTCTCACTAAAGACTCCCAGTGGATAGAGGGTGGAAGAGTGGAAAGCACCGGGATCTTCGGCCGGAAGGCCTGTCCTCAAGTCTTGGCTCAGTGACTAACTCACTGTGCACTCTTGGGTAGGTGGCTAGACCTCTCTGGGTCTCCGTTTCCTCGCTGGAAAAATGAAGGTGGAAATAAATGATCCTTGAAAGCTTTTCCCCTTACTCCACTCTAACAGTCAATTATTCTAGGTTTGTTGAAGACTGAAAGATCCTTTCTCCCACTGAGATGTAGTTCGGGCATTTCTCCTTCAAAGTCTGATTTGACAGCCTTCTTTAAGTTAAAGAGAATCTCTAGGCGTCACTGGAAACCATCATCTCAGGCTCACAGAGGGATAGTCAACGGGTGAGGCAAAGAAAAGACCTAACCTTGAGTGAGAATTTGTTAGGGGCCAATCCAGGTCTATCACGCCCAAACCCTTCTCAAGCAGCCCTATGGGACAGGGAATTTTAGGAAGACGGGGAAAGCAAGACTTGAGAAAACCTGGTAGGCCCTTTCTCTCAAGTGACTACTGGTTACTTGCTTAGTTCCTTCCAGAACGGGCCATCCACTGAGAAGGGCAATTCTTGAGTCACTGGGCCTGAGGGTACCTGCAGACCTCTGTGCTGATGGGATGGGGACAGGGGGGCAGGCCTTGCTCTCCCACCCCCTAGCACTGCAGTGACAGAGAAGACACCCAAGTGACCCTCGCAGAGGGTGAGTCAGAGAATCAGACCCTCTGATTTCCTTGGGGCCCTGTGCCTACACATAACAGGCACTGGGAGTCTCAACAGTGGGTCCAGGCCTTCATGGGAGGGCATGGTGGTTCCACCGGAAGGTAAGACCTGATGTCGTACAGTAAGTTCTTACCAGGTCTCTTTCAACACTTGGGTTCATCAGGTGGACAAGACATTTTCTATAGAGAGTCAATCTCTCCAGTCCCAGGCCTGCCCCGAGTCATCCTGAGCCCCCAGGGGAGGAACCAGGGCCCACAAGAGGGGTCTCTGGGAAAACAACAACTCAGCTGGGGTCTTATTTAACACATCCTATAAAACCCCGATGTATTCCAGAGACAGCAAGGTGGAGGTAGGAGGAGGTCCAGAGAGAAGAGCAGGGATAGACAAGGAGAGAAAGGCAGACAAAGACCCAGAGACCCAGAATGGGCTGGGGAGGGGTGCAGGGCTTGGGGGGACAGATACTCAAAATAAAGTGAAATGCTGATTGTTACAGAACCATTTCAATATCTGACACACATCAGGCATTGAAAAGAAAAAGCAACCCCATATAAATAAACAAAACCCAACCAAAGAAAAAAAGAGAGAAGGACGTATTCATTTTACTGACATTTTAATGGTTCCTCTCCTTTCCCCCCCAGAAGATGATTACAAATTAAGCAGCGTTTAAACGCTTTTTACTGTCAACAATTAAAAGGAGGCTGGGAGCCTGAGAGTGTGGTGGCCATTCATTCCCACGGTAACCAGGCTATCAGAGGCACGGCCGGCCTTCCCGTACTGTACCGCACACAATGGCCAAAAAGGGGGAAAGTGCGTACACTGTTAATTTTGCAGGACATTCAGAAGCAAATAAAAATATTAAAAGCTCCCACACAAAGGGAGATACCAAGAGTGAGGGCGGGGCAGGTCAAGGTCTCGGGAGTTAAGGTCTTAGCAATGGCAGAGTTGAAGCTCAGTTTGATGACACCTTATTCAGGGCTGCCCTGCATTCGTTTTATGGAGAAAGAAAGAGAGAGAGTTTTATAGGAAGGATGAAGGGTGGAGGTGGCCTTCCTAGACAGAGAGGAATAAACAAGAGAACCCAGCAGCTCTAGGCCAGACCCCAGGCCCCAGGGCATGAGGGGAGGACACACCGGCTCTCTGAACCTGACCTTCAACCTTGGGTGCGCGGATCGGGTCCACCAACATCCTAGCCCTTCAGGACCTGTGCCCTGGCTTTCTCAGGTGCATCACAGGGAGGAAGCAGGTGATCTTCATTTCATTCTGGTCAGAGGAAAGGATTTCAATTCCAGAGTGAACCAAAAGAGCAAATCTAATTTTTCAGGAACGGACAACTTTCTTTCACGGTCTACACTGCCACTCCTGCCTGCTGGAGCCAGACACCACCCATCCTCGGGATCTTTCTGAAACGCCAAACCTTTTGGGCTGGGTCCCAGTACATGTTACCATGAGAACTCTTCTTTGGTCGTCTCAGAATGGATTTGAAGACCCCAAATCATCTCAGGTGCCTTTTAGAATAATGGGGTAAGGATAAAGGGGAGAAGAGAGAGGACAGAAACCGAAACAGAGCTGGGCGGAGCAGCGTGGGATCTGGCTACCAGTTTCCCTCCCAGTGCTTGGGAGAGCAACATGGAAAGTAACAGGAGCCAGCCGGCTACTCAGGGAGGATGAGCTGGTCCGTTTCTGTACCGTAAAGTTTAATATGCAGGAGGGGTGACAGAGAAATAAAAGAGACACGTCCCCTTTAAAAGGAAATATAATTTACAGTGTGCAGCCAGGCGGCCCATAGTTTCAATCTCGTTTACTATAGAGAAAACTCTGCTAGCTGTTCTCTATCCCACAAATCCGATTTAATCAGACAAGCCAGCCAGCGTGGCTTGGAGTAAAAACGGATAATTAGTAAACAGAGAGCTACTCCAGTGCTTCATTGGCATTCGAGTTGGGCTACTGTGTCGCATTTAAAATGCAGTCTGATGAAGTTTACAAAATCAAACCATTTGTTACTGCTATTGAAGAGGCTTCAGGCCACTTGCAATTAAATTGAAATTAGTGCTCAGAATGAGACACAGCAAATTCATACTAAAAAGGGATCTGACTTTGAGACATCTGACTTCACTTCAACAGTCTTCTGTGGGAGTGTGTGTGTGGGTGTTACTGAAAGACGACTCAGTCGCCCCAAGTCTGCAGGGCTCCCCGACTCAGAGAGCTTGCCCCCCACAACCTGCTCGTCTCTGGGCTGGCTGCAGGGGGATGGGGGCTGCAGGGGAGGGGAGGGACAGCTGACACTGGAGAGCCGGGGCCTGCATTCACACCAGGACGATACTGTACTAGGGAAAATGTGTCCACAAAGGACCATATGGCTCCCTTCTGCATTGAGCCTTTGGACAAGGGGGTGGAAGGGGGGTGGGGAAGCTGCCAGAAGGCACACTTCCAGGGGGCACTGGCCCCGCCCACCCCAGACAGCAGGCTGGCGGCTCCGGGAGAACGGGGGCACCTTTTCCCCCTTGGCTGGGTTCCTGTGATGCTCCTGCCTTCCC
This sequence comes from Ailuropoda melanoleuca, assembly GCF_002007445.2. NCBI lineage: Eukaryota > Metazoa > Chordata > Mammalia > Carnivora > Ursidae > Ailuropoda > Ailuropoda melanoleuca. Next base: position 10,500,339 of record NC_048225.1, on the reverse strand, counting down.
TCCCTCAAAGGTGCATGCACGGCGAGGATTTCTGTCACCGCATCCTTCCCATCAGCACACTCCTGGCCTGGTGCGCTGCCCTTCTAGGCAGAAAAGGCAAGGTAAACTCCGTCTTGGCAGGGCTTCCTGACCTAGAGCCCACAAAACCCCCAAGCTGTCCAGGGACAGAATTCAGGAGGTTGGTGAACTTGGAGAAGAAAACAATCACATCTTTATTTTCACCAACCCCGACCTAAAATTTAGCAGCTCCTTCTATGGGAAATGAAAGCAAAAAAAAAAAAAAAAAAAAAAAAAAAAAAAAAAAAAAAAAAGAAAAGAAAAGAAAAAAAAACTAGCCAGCTGTATTAGCTGTACTTGTGGCTTGGTCACCAACAGTGTAGGTATCTGCATACCACATCAGAAGTGTTGCATTTATAGCGAAATATTTATGCAAACCACTCCTGCAAAAATACAGCGGATACTCAACCCCTCCTTGAGCTCAACAGGATAACAAAGAATCACACATATGCTATACTACAGATGATTTTTTTAACAATATTTTGATATCCATATTTAGAGTTTCCATTTATAATCTTACGTATTTTACTTTATGCACTTAGAGACATTATCCTAAGAAAGAGTTCGTGGATTTCACCAGATGGCTCCCAGGGTCCATAGCACAAAACATTGAGAATTCCTTGTCTTGAGGGCTGGGGGGAGTCAGTGTTTAATAGGGGAGGATGGAACAGTTCTCTGGGTAGATGGTGGTGAAGGTTGCCCAACAATGTGATTGTGCTTAATGCCACTGAACTGTATACTTAATGGCTAACACAGTAAATTCTATGTTATACATATTTTACCAAAATAAAAAGAAGCCTTAGTATAAACCAGTCAAAAGTTACTGGTACCTCCCACAACCCCTCTGCTGTCCCGATGTACCTGGACTAAAAATCAATCTCACTCCTTCCCCACTTTTCCACCTGGACTGAAGAACGGAACTGAATGTTCCCCCAGGAAGCAAGGAGGGACCACGTATGGGTCCTTGGAAAGGACACAGCAGGAGGTCCAGACTTCTCAGCTCTGATGCCAACCCGCCTTGGGTGAGTGGCTTCAAGTTCAAGGTTTACGGTCTCTCTCTTCTCATCAGAATGAAAGCCACCTGAGAGCAGGGCCTCCTTTCCCTCCCACCCCGCTGGATCTCTTGGGCCTGACAGGTGTGTGATGAGTATTTCCTGGGTAGAGGGAAGGACCAATGGGTGGATGAGGGATTAAACAAGTGAATTTCCTCTCTCTGGACCTCAATCTCATCCGTGATATAAAGAGGATAGGCTCCATGATCCTTTAAAGCTCCTGCGGTCCGAGGGGTCCTATCTGCTCCCCACGCCCCTCCACCGGCTGCCCACATGCTTCACCGGGGCGCAGCCTCCGAACCAGAGAGCGGCTGGTGCGCGCGCGCAGGTGGGGGAGGCGCTCGGGCCGCCGCGGGTGTGGTGTGGAAAACCGAGGGTGACAGGCCATCAGCCTCGGGCCCCAGGACTTCCCCGCACTGGCCCACGAGGCCTCATGCCCTGCCGCCCAGGAAGGAAATGGGCTGGTAACGGTGCTCAGAGGGAGTACGGTGAACTGACAAGCCTGCTGAATAGACAAGGAATGAGAGGGAGCCACGGAGGCCCGAGGAGGAAGCACATAATGTCTCTGAAAGCTTGGAAGGAGGAGATGCTCCTCCCTGCTATTCAGGGAGGGTGGGGGAGGAATTTTATTATGGTCAAGAAAGAGAAACAAAACACCATCCACCAGACTTTCCCACTTCCCCCAAATCGGGACGCACGCTCCCTGCGAGGAGGCTGCGTTCCTGACTCGCTGCATCTATCCCAGGGCGAGGAGGCGGCGTGCCCGGCAGACGTGACCCTGGGCCTCGAGGCCACGTTAGATGGGGGTGCGTGTTCCCCGGACAACGGATCGGCATCCTGGTCCCGCCCCACGCCACACATGCACGCACACGCACGCACACCCATGACGTCTGGAGGAAGGTCTGGAGAGAGAAACTCCAGTTCAGGCTGTAAAAAGGAAACGCAAAGTTGAATGTCACTTAGTGGTTTGGGGTTCTTCTTTCCTCCCGTGTGAATTTTGTTTCCTAGGTCCCTCCCCTTTCAGTTCCTCCCCTGGAGGTTCTGGGCCACTCCCTGATAGGACGGGGGCCTGAGGATGGCCCCAGAACAGGTGGGAGACCTTATGGCTGACGCTCATGCCATGGCCATGTGTCCGGCTCCCTGGTCATAAACACAGTGGCCGGAAAAGACCCCTTGCATTGTTCTATTGCCACATCTTGCTGTCCTGTTCTCTTGCCTCCCAGTTATCCTCCTTTCTCTCTCTGGGTGCTGGTCCTTTTCTTTCCCTCAGATAATGGTATGGAGTGTTGCTTTTGGCACCACTCAGGCATATTTTCACTCATTCACGCATCTAGCATTTTTTGAGTTCCCATTCTATGCAGGCATCAAATCCCAAGGCTACCATGCCAAGATGCTTCTTGCCACCAAGAAGTTTATAGTCTAAGAAACGTGCAGCCAAAAGCCTGGACTCTGAAGCCTGACCAAAGCTGGGTTCAAATCCTGTCTGCGCCATGTATTTACCAGCCATAGAGTTGTATGCATGTCCTAACAGCTCGGGTCTTGGTTCCTCCATCTGTATTAGAGTCACAATACCCACGTGCAAGGTTGCTAGGAAGACGGCAGATAATATAGGGAAAGTGTCTGCGCAGTGCCAGCTAGTAGTTAACCGAGACACTGGAGCTGCTGAGAACGCTGATTCAGGGGATGGAATGCGGGCTGTGGGAAGTAAGTGCAAGTAAGTGGATGGTAGTGTTGTAACAGGTGCCATGAACTGAACAAACGGGCCCACTGCAGGAGGCGCTTAAAGAGAGCACTCCAGGCCTTCCATCACCAACCACAGCTATTCCTCTAAAGTATTAAATGTAAACCTCCTTTCCCACCCTTCAAGTTCTCCCTTCCAGAACAGGTCCTTGATCTCCAAACATCCCTATCATGCCCTCCCCTCCCTTCCACCTAGCTCCATTCTGACCATACTTCCAGGCCCGAGGTTCAACTCCCAGCCTCCTCCTTACTGATTCCTGAACTCCCCGGCCGTTACCCTTCCAGGCTTCCACCCTGCCGAACCCAACCTTGGCTCAGTTACTTTTTCTGCCACTCCGCTCCGAGGGCTGCCTGTACATACTGCCTCTCCTTCCCGAGGCTCATTAACCCTTCCACCCACCATCATCTCCTCCACTGTCCCACCAAGACCAAAACTGTTCACTTCTGATAACCAGCGAGCCCCACGTGTCGCTAAATCCAACAGACATTTTCTCGTCCTCCCCTTAGGGGACTTCGCAGCAGCATTAAGATTGATGACCACTTTTTCCTTTTTGAAATCTCTTCCTTAATACCGCACTCTCCTGGGCTCCCTCCTATTTCTTCCAGCGATTCCTTTTTAGTCTACATGTGGGTTTCGACTGTTCTGGAGAGGCATCATGTGGGGGTTCCTCCGGATTCTATGTAAGCTCTCATCTCTTTCAACACACTCTTGTTCTATAAACTCACCGACTCCCAGGGCTCCCAAGATCATTTACATGCTGATGCCTCCCAGATACGCATGTCCGGAGGGCCTCTCTCTTCTGAATTCCCCGCACGACTGGAGATCCAAATGCCTCCCCGAAAGCTCCCCACTGGACAGCTCACTGCTGTAATATCAAAACTGTTCATTATCTGAGCGAGCACAACAACAAAAAAGCCCTGCTCCCCCTTGCGTTCCCCATCTCAGTCAAGAGCTCCACTACCATCACCCAACCGCCTAAGCAAGAAGGCAGCCACCATCCTTCATTTCTCCCTCTAAGCCACCCTACCTTCTTGCCTAGACTGTGGCAATATTATCCTAACCGATCGCCCTGCCTCCCATCCACTCATAACCGTGTAATGTCAGTTGTTTTTCTGAAACATCATCTGATGTCACTCCCCAGACTAAGACCATCTAATGGCTCCCTCTTGACCTCAGGAAGAAGGCAGAGCTACTTAAAGTGGTTTTCAGGGGCCTTCCCGTTTTATGCCCACCTACCTCTACAGCCCCTGGTCTTTGTGCCCTTCCCCACTCCCATGTGCTGTTCTGTGAACTTGCCCGATTCTCTCCCAGCTCTGGACCTCAGCCCATGTTGACCCCAGCCTGGCATTCTTCCCTTTCTCTCCCATGCGCTCCATTTACGTAATGACTTTGACGATGCCACCTCCAGGAGACCTCCCCAGTTGGAGGCCTTCACATGTGCTCTTACAACATCTTACACCCCCAATATAGCAGTATTTGTCCTGCGTAGGACGTGTTCACTTACTTACCTGTCTCCCCATAAGGCAAGAGCTTCGTGAACACACGGGCTCTGTTTTCCTCACCATTGTGTTCCCAGAACCTAATATACGATTAGGCACATAGTGGGTGCTTGGTAAGTAGTTACTGAATGGATAAATAAGTAAACAAATGAATACATAAAAACGTAACCTGGGCACCTGGGTGGTTCATTCAGTTAAGCGAACTGACTCTTGATTTTGGATTTAGGTCACGATCTCAGGGTCGTGGGATAGAGCCCCGAGTCTGGCTCCACACTGAGTGAGGAAACTGCTTGAGATTCTCTCTCCCTTTCCCTCTGCTCCTCTCCCGACTCTTACTCTCTCTCTCTAAAATCAATCAATCAAATCTTAAAAAAAAAATGTAACCTATGAATACCTCTGTGGGCTTGGGCCACTTGGCCTCTGCAGATTATGATTTCTCGAGCCCAAGCCATTAATATTTGACTCTTACCAACTTCAGGGAAACAGACCTCCTTCCTTCCCCAGTCACCCCTCCTCCCCCACCAGCCCAGATCCCTTGTTTTTCAGGCTCTGGGCCTGTATGTTCCTGTATCTTTAACATGTATGACTGTTAGGTGTGCACGCGTACCACGTATTCTGGAACCAGAGTGTGGGTTCTCCTCGGCATGGCTTCTCCCCCCAGCCTGGAAGCCATCATTCAAGTGGTACCCAGGACAGAACAACTGAGATGTCTCTTCGAGATGGCAAGTCATTCCCGCCAGTGGAGGATCCAGACCTTTAAGTGGGAGGGCTGCAGTAGGGAGCTCCTAGATACTACTCCGTGGCCACGGCTGTGAGTGGGCAGCCAAGTATCCGGGGTTCGAGACCTAAAGTCAAACCTCGCACCTCCTCTGGCCACTGGCAGAGCACAGACCCCACGCTGCCAATGCGCCTGGCCCACGCTTCCTCCCGCTTCCTCCCTCAGACCGTGGGAGGCCCTCGGCTGCCCGCAGACACACAGGCTAGCCCAGTGTCAGAGCCCTCTACGCCTGGGCAGTGGGCTCCTCACAATCACACTCTTGGAGGGTTTTGTCCCTTTTTAGATGGTGACTGCGTCTAATACACTATTTAGAGATTCCATTCCCACAGCAGATGGAAAACCCCTAAAATAGGGCTGCTAATGGAAATGCCAAATCCACGTCACTAACACACACATGAATTGTGACCTCTAGTATCACCCTGCTAGGAAAATAAAAATCGGTTTCTCTTAAAGAGTTGACGGGCTTTTGTCTGATTTGGGTTCAGTGTTACCCTTGGCTCTGGCCAAAAACCTCAGTTCTTGTGGCTCTAGGGCTGGAGGCCTTGTCAGTGGTGAATGCACTGCAGGTGTCCTCGTAAGGAAAGGTGACAACCCAGGCAGCCCTGGGACTCACTAGCTTGCGGGCAAAGTGCCCTGACCCTCAGGTCCCTCCTTGTGTCCTGACACCGTGCTCACTCCTACTTCCCGATTCCCCCTCTCCAGTTCAAAGAACCCCCCAAAATGAGAAAGATGACCAGTGTTTACTCAATCATCTTTACGCCTCTTTCCCATCTGGGGGCGGGGTGGGGAGCTGGGATGTTTGAGGCTAGTGCAAGGAGCCACTCAGAATTCGGAAACGCGGATGGCACTTTCCATTCATTTAGGTTAGAGTTGTCGTGGGTTTCGAAGATTTTGGCAAAGGTCACTGAAAGGAGTGAGGAATCTTCAAAATGTTCCCTTTTGAGCTCAGACGGAAGCGCTGTGGAATTCTCCATGCCTCTGGAATTAGTGGCAAAGGCAAGATAGACAGATCCCATCCTGCGAAAGATGTCTGCATCAGGAACGTTTCCCCACCAGCCCTCACCCAGGCCTGTCCTGTTTCACGAATGTAGTCCATGCCGTGAACATCTTGTGGTCCTAGCACTTGCCAAAACATGGGGCTGCCCTCGGTACTTATCCATCCCTCATCCCTCAGCCCTCCTCAGTCCCTCCACTCTTCAAATACTCCCCGGGGCCACAACTGCCCCCCTTCCTCCTGCCTGGGGCAGTCCATCACAGTTGCTTTCCTGAAACAGTGGCCTATTGAGAGAAGACTAGTTTACTAGTAATACCACACAGCTGGAGAACGCTAAAGGCCACCCCTTCATCCGAGGGGCCCAGAGAAGAAAGCACTCAGGAAAAGGATGGGAGACAAACCACCACCACCTCGCCCAGACCCAACATCTCCCAACAATGACACTTCGGCAGCTTGTGAGCTTTGGCTCTTCTAGAAAATGTAGTGAGGGTGATGGAAATGAGGGTGGCCTGAGAGGAAGGTGATGTGGTCGAAGGGGACACACGTCGAATCCCTGCAATGCTTCCTACCTCAGCACATCCAGGCGTGAGGAATCTGTATCTACCCGGCTGCCATTGGTTTAATAGGAGCTCATGTCCGACAAAGCAACAAAGCAACTTCTGTCATCTTTGAACAGGCAGGATGTGGCTGGATTCCCCCAAAGCAGCTCATTCTCCAAAGGATGAAGACCCCCCAAGACACCACTTGGGGCTGGGTGGGCAGCTGTGTGCAGTGTGCACGGGAAGGCCACCTCTGAAGGCGAGGACAGAGCGCTCAGATTCACTAACGTCTTCATAGAAAGGAAACTCTCTCCAGGGAGTATCTGTTTGATTCTTCTTTATTTACTCAGGGATGTGGCTGCTTGGTTACTGCCTCCCCTGACTCCAAAGGAGGCTCCATGGATCCTGTGAAGGAACAGGAGGCCGTGCAGCCTGTGGACGGGAACGACAGGGCCAACAAAGGGACAGGGCTGCTTCTGTGGCACGGGGACCTCTGTGCTAGGAAAGCAGCCACCAGGCACGGTCACGCTCACCTCTTTTCCATGTCCTCCACATGCCTGTGAGTCTTCAACCAAGGAAACTGCAAAGACGTCCACCCGAGCCATGTTTATGGCACGGTCTTGCACCTTCCAGAATGTTCTCAGTGACTACTACGGTGGGTGTCCCCTCCCCCCCTCAGTCAGTTCTCATACCTGTCCCCAGATGGGAGCCGCATGAAGAATAGCTGGATTATTGAGTGATTTGCTTATGTACTAATTAATTATTAGCTTGATTAATTAATTAATGGGTGCTTACCACCAGGCAACAGAGCAATAAAGAATGTTGCTAGAGCTTTCCTCCCACTTGTAGGACTCGGCTCCTTGCCTGAACTGGCCGCTGGGCCACATGGGGCCTGGGGATGTGCTGGTGCATCAGACCCAGTCCCTGCCCTTGAGAAGCTTCCCCCCTACAGATGGAGACCAACTTGAGTGACCACTTAGAAAACGCTCACGGCTGGAATGTGAAGGTGAGGAAGGACTGGGCTCCAAGTTGAAAGTCTGTATCCACCTCTCACAACAAACTCATCCACTCTTCCGTCACGGGCTATAAAATGCCGTATTGACACACGCACACATCCACGAGTGTGCATGTACAAGCGCTCCCGTGCTGGCACCCCCAGCAGAGACGTGAATGGCTGTTATTCAGGGCCGGGGCCTGGGTTATGTCATGACAGAATTGCAGGCAAGCTGCTGCCCAAACTTCCCAGTCCTGGAAGTCCGCTTCTGCCTGAGCTGATTTATTCCAAGGACCATCTGGGCGCAGAGAACAATGTGCTCCCCTATGTGAATGACCGGCCGTATTAGTCATACCCTCTTAACTCGACCCCTCCGTCCCCTAATCTTCACACTTTCCTTCACTCCCTTTGATGGAGGCCAAGGACTGGCTCTCTTTTCTCACCTCTCCCGAGGCTGGAGAAGTTCGTTCTGGGACAAAGAGCTCTGCCCTCATGCCTGTGGGTCCAGCAGTCAAACTAGGACAGGCTGCGTGAAAAGGGACTGCACCCCCACCCCCACCATTCCCCTGGCCCCCATTGCCCTGTTTGGACAGGGAGAGAAACAGCCCCCCCCGCCCCAACGCTTCCCCCAGACAACCCAGGGCCTCCAGGCCCCAAGCCAGCTGGACTCAAGAATTAGCTCCAGGCATCTCAGGTCCTCCAAGCTGCCTGTGAACCAGCCCCACCGCACTCTGACAGCCACACACTCCCTGTACGACATCACCACACTGTGTTTGTATAACAGCGCTGCTGGCCTAGTCACATCTGCCGTCAACTGTCCACAAGCTGCCTGACACAGGGACGAGCCTATCTGTTTTCTCTTTAAGTGACAGTCCCTCCAAGAGCAGGGAAGAGAAAGGATCTTCCACTCTCTCTCCCTCACAGCCTAGCACAGAGCTAGCTCCAACCAGCCTTGAATGACCCCAGCTCAGAAGCCCTGACTCCTCCAGCTAGAACAGAGGGTTTAAAATGCTGCTTCCTCACTGGCACCCTACTCAAAGGCCTGGTCCTGCCTGGGGTGGGAAGGAGCCAGGACCTGCTCGGACCCTAACCCAGCCTCTTACACCTGCCCAGGAAATTCCTTCCTAGGATTTCCCTTGGATGCTACAAGTTGCTGTTTATGTTTGTGATCCGTGGGTCTTCCTGTTCTTGCTTTGCTGTTTTTGTTTCTCGCGCTTAACTGGAAAGAACGAAAAGAGAATTCTGCTCCACGGGGATGGGCTGATCCTGCACCCCTCCCTTCCCCACCCTGGCTCCCACTGGATGACCCTGGTCTTGTCTTCTCCATTCCCATAGGTTGGGTTGCCATGCATCTGCCATCCTACCTGAACCCCACTACACACTCACGTGCTCTTGCATGCGCACACACACACGTGCCCTTGCACACATGCGGCTCTCACTTTATGCCTCGACTGGTGCCAAGACAGAATCGATGGCGATGAGCGAAGGAGACAGGAAAAAAAGTCAAGCGGACGATTAGCTGGGATAGGTTTATGGCAACAGGCAGCAAACTCATTCGTTTCATGTTTTGCAGAATATAAAAGCGCTGAAACATTTTAATTTTAAATTCTTATCATTGAATTTACTGCTTTTCTCTCGCAATGATTTGTGTTGCTTTTTAATTTTTACAGTCTCTACGGAAGCCAGATGCTACTGCCTAAGGACAAAATAATAAAAACCCACTGCAGTCATGAGTTACAGAACAAAAAAGAAATAAGCAGTTGACAGAAGTTAATATCTCAATTTAACAGTGCTGCTTTGCTAATGATCCTTTGATATGTGTTTATTTAGAAAGGTCTGGCCTTGACCTTGAAGGCAAACTCCACCACAAAGTCTTTATGAGAAAAGAAAAAGACTTTATTTATAGATTGGCTTTATGTCAATCACTCTGGCAGCTGGTCCCAAAGTGCCAAGCCACTGGAGGAGCACGTAGAGGGAGAGTGGGACTCACATCCCAGATGAACTGTTCATTGAGGGGTCCGTGGGGGAGAGGGGGAAGTGGGAGGAAGGGCTGTTAGGGAAAGTAAAACCCAAATGTTCTCTGTTTCCTTTTGAAGCAGTCAGGGCGCTTAGATTCCCTCCAGAAAATGAGACAGAACCAAGCAGATTGGATCTCAGAAAAGAGAGAACAAGCAAAGGGATGGGGCGAGGGGCAACGGGGCCAGTGGGAAGGAGGCACCTGTGCTGGGAGGTTTCCAGGGGGCGCTGGTGGCAGGGCAGGTCCTTCTCTATGAACTTCCCCAGAACTGTACGCCAAAGCCCAGAAGCAGGAGAGTAGACCTTGAACCCCATAAGGCCCAACAGTTCTGAGATTATCCTGAGGCCTCTTCTCTCCTACCCCATAGAGCCGCATCGGTCTGGGAATCCCTGCCCCGGGCCACATCTTGAGGTTCCTCCAGACGGAAGCCCTCTGGACCCAAAGCCCTGTGCTCCTTTCTGTGGAGCCTGCGGGCTGGCTGGGGCTGAGGCCCTTCTTGGCAGAACAGGGCCTTTTGCCCACTGTGCACGCCCCCTCTAACCCATCCCAGGTGAGCTCTACTCTCCCTGCCTCGGTGACCACCCAGAAGCTGATACCCATGCCTCCAGCCGGGACTTCTCTTCTGGGTGTTAACACCCTCCTTGGATTTCCACAGCACGCTCAACGGGTCCAAACCTAAACCCCACATCTTCTGCTCCCAAACCAGCTCCATTTTCTGGATCTCTGTCTCAGTTGTCAGCACAAATATCCATGCCATTGCCTGTGCTAGATGGCTGGGGCTGGCTGTGATCCTGAGGCCTCGGTCCTCCTTCCCCCTGCATCCCATTCCAGCTAATTTTTCATCAGCGAAGTATTCCCTAACATGTCCCCTTCTTCTCATTCCAGAAAGGCACCTCCTCACCCAAGCCACTAGCAACCCTCCCCGGGATTCCTGCAGGACCTCCTGGACGTGGCTCAGCTCTGACCCCCCCGACACGACCACCACGGTGACCTACCAGAAACTGATCTCGCCCGGTGACCTAACTTCCTGGTGAGGGCTTCTCAGGACCCCCTGTCGCCTATGGATAAAATCCAGGCTCCTTAAGACCTCACGAGGCCTCTGTGGTCTGGACCCGCTTGCCCCTCCAACCCCCTGTGCCCCACCTCAGACAGGACTTAAGCCACCACCACCGTGTCTAAACACACAGGGTTCGCACTCTCCACTAGTTCTTCCTTTGTTTCGGCGGATTTCTCTGCTTTAAAACCTTACGAGGCCTTCTTCTCCAGGAAGTCTTACCCGTCCCCTGGATGTCCACTGTGTACCCCTCCTCTGAGCTCCCACAGTCCCCTGGATACAGACATCTCCACCCCTGCACCTAGCACTGTGCGTTATCATTACCTGCTTATGGGTCTGTCTTCCCACCCCTGCGTTCCCGGAATCAAGACCCCAGGATTTATTCGTTTGGGTTTCCCTGGCACATAAGCACACAAGAGTCATGCAATGAATGTGGAATGAATGAATGGCTGGCTGTTTCGGTTCCCCTGAAGATAAGAGGAGTGGGGGTCATTTAGTGACATGCCAACTCAGTGATACTCCATCAGTCGAAGGAACGTGTGTGCGTGCACACTACAGGCCACTGTCACTGTAGATGTTTGTAGGCTGAGAGCACCACGTTTTGTCAGGTTTCTCGGGGGCCCAAACAGGTTTTTCCAGACCAGCTGGGTGGGCATTCCCCTGCAAAAGGTCATCCGTCCTGCTTCTTTCTGTCCTTGTCACCCAGTCTCCTTCCAACCAAAGATTACAGCCAAGACAGAGTCCCTATTGACCCTAACAGCAATTCATCAGCCTGGTGAGGGTGGGACAGGGAGAGGAAGGTCCACCAGCCAGTCTGGGCACAAGGCTAGCTGAAGTAAGACTCAAATCATGGGCAAGAAATGTCCCAACCCAGCCCACCCACCCCCGCTCTGCTAGAAAGTCATTAGCACCCAAATCAGAGACATTTTTGCATTTCTCCCCACCCATCCAATATACCACGGCTGCAGGCTTTATAGGTGCAGTGTGTACGAGGGAGACGGGGCTCCTCAGGAGAGGGAAAGCAGTGTTCTCTTCACAGCTCAGCAGCCCCCTGGAAGGGTTTGCTCAGGCCTGCAGGGTCTGTTCCTACCCAAGATGAACCAGGAAAAGTGATAACAAGTGAAACCACAGAATTATCATGGCCTTCCTTCACCCATGCTCTCACACCCCCATTCTGGCTGCTGCATTCAAGGGCTTCCCTTTGCCAAGGCTGTTCGATTTCTGGGCTGGCACCACGGGCAGAGACTGGCCACTGAGTCCAGCCCCCTGCCTCTGGCTTCCCAGATGGGAGTAACCAACCTTTCTTAAACCACGTTCATGGATGATGTTTGAACTGTGTGGCCGACATCTATTACTAGTAAGATTTGTAATCACAAAATCACTCAACTTTTAAATAATATAAAGATGACCCCCCCAAAAAACCCCATAAAGAGCTAAAGGCACACATATGTGCACACACTCAATAGAAGCAGCTCTAGAGATGGAAGTTTCCCAGTCTTTCTTAGGAACATCCTTTCAACTCAGGAAATTCTCACCAGCATCTGACCTAAGCTTCTCTTCAACCTCTGTCCTCCATCGCCTTTTTTTTTTTTTTAACTCACTGCCTCTTGTTATAGATATAAGGAATTCTTTCTGACTTCCCTTGTGCATCTTTCTGTTTCTATTCTCTTCCCTACTACAGCTGGCAGCACCTAGGTGGAGATATCCTCCACCAGAGAGAGATTGGAATGAACCTCCATGAGCCGCCATGTTTTTCCATTCCTCTTCTTGGTAAGAGCCCGTTCCAAGAGGTGCAAGTGTTTGGTCATCCTGAGCTGATGGGCCAGGTGACCCTTCACATTCCCCCCAGGATGCCTTGTCCTCTACCAGAAGGGGACAGTGGAGAAGGGAACAACTAAATCCCAGGGCCACCCAACAACAGCAAGATGGCAGCTTTAAGGCAGGTCCTTTTACTGCAGCCAGCCAGCTTAGGTCCACCCTGAGTTATGAGTCCTTTGTGCTGAACAACTACTAGTTATCAGGTAAGTCATAAAGGATCATTCATAAAATTAGATTCACCACTTGTTTTTATAGCACTCATTAAGGGACATAAAAGACCATTCTTTTCAGCATTTTGGTGCTGAATTATAAATTCAATTAACTGGACACAGTTAAGTTCATAGATCCAGAAATCCTTATATCAAAGAGGCAACTCCCAATCACAAGCAGAAAAAGAGAGTGGACACGATCCTCCCCCTGGCATTGCACGTCCCTGAGCCGACTGAGTGCCTCCTGGCAGGCTTCGCTCACTTGTCTTCTCCCCTTCGCTAGTCCCTTTCCCCCTGTGTTAGGAAAGGAAATGGATTTTGAAGTTAGGAAGGAAAAAAAAGGCTTTGGGTCCTTGGGCAAGATACAGAGCGCCACTCTTGGGCCTCAGTTTACCCTGGACATGATAATGGCCATAGGGCTGTCATAAAGGGTTAAGTACAGCATAAATGATACACCTCCCGGAGTACTTAGGCACCCAGTCGGCACACAACAAAAGCAAATTCTCAACATCATTGTCCTAAAAGGTAAATTCGGTTTAACCCCACCTCCCCTATGAAATCTTTCCTGGTGGTTTAACCAGCACATATGGGACACTAACGTGTGGCAGGCCCTGGGTTACGGACTGGGGATGGGAAGAATTAGACACCGTGGCTTACTGTGGGCTTCCAGAGAGGAGACTCAACACTGTCCTTGTTAACATATTCCTGCTCTACGTTCCTCTCCGTGCACCACCCAGGCTGGCATCCGATCACACAATGACCTTTGACTGGTCTCTGGCTGATTTAAATATGTCCAGATTTAGTGTCTCCCAGTGAAGTTATGTTAGGATAGTGGGAAAACACCGCATGAGCACTGATGTCTGAAAGCTCTGAGTTCCAGCCCCACTCTAAAAGCTACAGAGGCAGAATGGGAAAGCAGGTTAACTGTGAACTCGGCACTCGCTCGTTGTGGCACAAATCCAGCACGGCCACTTACCACTGCTGTGTGACCTCAGGCAAGTTACCTAACTCCTCTGTGCCTATGTTGTCCTTCGTGAAATCACAGTAATAACAATACCTACCTCGCAGAGGTTTCATGTGGCCTCACAGAGGTTAATGCTACAGAGCATAAAGTAAATGTTCCAGAAATATTAGCTATCATGGTTATCAGCTGTATACCCCAGGACAAGCTGTCCTTCTCTTCCTCATCTTGGAAACATGAATGTTCACCTTAAAAAGCTGATGTAAGGATGAAGGAAAGCACGAGCACAGTCCGTGGCACTCAGTAAATTCTTAAGAACTCAGTACGGGCTGGGTTCTCTTCTCGGGAGCAAGAACCAGATCTTCCCCCACTTCTGTCTCTTCCTCATAGTGCTGCCCCATCAGTCCAAATTAGCATTCACTAATTTCACTTGAATGGGAATGGAGGGAATAGAAAGGAATTAGGATTTCTAAAGCTATTCTTTGGAAGACGATTCTTTGTATTGCATTTTTTGGGGGGGGCGAGGAGGACAAAGCGAGGAATATGGGGGACATGAGTTTCCCAGGACTCCCACAAATAACCAACTGTAGCCGAATCATCTCTCTGCCCGGGGTTTCTACACGGCTCGATGAGCCGACAGCCGTGGGCGGTGTCCCAGCAAGGTCTCCCTTGAGGATCCTGGGTCGGCACCAGGAGACAGGCTGCCGTGAGATTCTAGAGGGTGAAGGATTCCCTGTGGCAGCAAGCCCGCGGTGTGGTAGAACACAGAATGAGGGGCCCTGGCCCGGCCCGTTTCTGTCCGGTCCCCTGTCAGCGTGTGGGTGGCCAGAGGGACATTTCCCACTTGGGTCACGCCTGACCCACCTGTTCATTAGAAGGACATCCAGACCACCAGAGTGACAAGGACGTGGTAGCAGAGTGCTGCTGTTTGCTGTCAAGAGAGGACAGGGAGCCTCTTTCTCTGCAGGTGTTTAGGAAGGGGACGCAGAGCAATTCCATAGGACAGGGGAGCACACACTGCCTGCGTCGAGGCAGGGAGATGAGCCCGGGGCCCTCCAGGCGTGGCTGCCCGGTCTCAGATACCCACGATTTGGAAACAACAACAGTAGCATCACATGGAAGTTCGCTTGGCTTCTAAGCGTCGGGGAAGGGCTGGGTGTGCTAACAGAACGTCAGCTAGGGGGGCAGATCCCAGTACCTGACGCTGTAACCGACCACCTAGCACAGGAGAAAGCTGGACCTGAGGGACTGTGCTCCCTCCCCAAATATCTTGGCTATGTTAACGCCGAGGAACGACCTCCCCGAGCCTCACTTGGACAGTGAGTGCAGGGGCACTCCAGGGGCCTTGGAAGATGCTGGGGAGGGGGAGAGACTCAACAAAAACCCTTACTTCTTTTCTTTTTTCTTTTCTTTTTCTTTTTTTTTTTTTTGAAAGTCACTCCCAGCTTCTTGGGGCACAAAAGTATCTGTTAAGGTAAGTTAAACCTTCTCAAGATGAATTTTCCTGCTACTTTTAATTAAAAGTTCTTTAGAATTAAAAGGACACTATTCAGAAAAGGCTGAAAAAAAAATTTCATTGACACTCCCCCCTCCCCCCTCCCCCTTTTCCCAAGGTAAAGAAAAAGCCGTTTTGTGCGCAGCTCACCCGGTCCACACCGTACAAAAGGTGGTGGATGGGCGGCAAGACACATGAGATGACCCTTTGACCCCGAACCGCTGACAAGTCCTCAATGGCATAAATACCAGATAATCAATCACATGCCAGGAGGGCGAGTCCCCCTGCCCTCGCCCCAGCGTTGGGGTTTATGAGAGATACACTGTAGATAGACACTGGCTTCTTAAAAGAGGCCCCCTCGGCATTCCAGGGGCCGGCCATAATCCTGAGCCAGGCCGGCCAGATCCTTGACCATCTTGTTTCACAGCTTTCATCGAGAGCTTATAAAGCCCTTCTCCCTCCCGCGCCCCCACGGCAAGCTGGACTTCTGGTATGAAATGAAGCCAACCCTCCCTCCCGTCCCCCCCCACCCCGACACCCTGATCCAAGAGGAGACACTAACATGACTGCAAAGAAAACTAGAGAGGCGGCAGAGGAGGAAATGGGGCAGGGAACCCATTAAACCCCCATGCGCTGGGGATTAGGGAGGGGTGCGGTGGCAAGAGCCAGGGCCCTGGGACTAGGGAGGGGTGTGGTGGCCGCCCCCGGGAGGTGATGAAGGATCAATAATGATGATGACACCGATGACAGTGCTAACAGTAGCTGGTGGCTGTGGAACGCTTGGTAAGGGCTATCCACCATCCCAAGCACCTCACCTATTACCTGTCCTCAAAAATAACTCTAGGAGCTACGCATTATTATTATTATGATGCCCATTTTCCAGATGAGGGGCTCTGAGTTCAAAATTTGCCCAAGGCCACAATGACTAAATGGTGGGAAGGACAGGACTTGAACCCAGAGAAATGATTCAGGTCCTGATCTAGCCCCGACTCTGTCCCTAGAGTCCATGGATTTCTGGCTGGAAGGGGAATGCGCTGGAAATTAATCCTTCAGATCAACCAGTATCTTCAGGTCATAAAGCAGCCGGTAGAAGGAGGCGTTCAAGAAAGTTCTGAGGGATGTGGGTCTGCATATCAACATACCACCTGACTAGAGTCGAATTCCCCAGAAGGCCAAGAACTAGGCTAGTTTCTCAGAAGAAGAAGTGTAAACCCAGCCCACAAATTCTGACCCCCCGACAGTGCAGACTCCCATTGGCCCACCTTGGACCCCACGCACTCTGGCAGCAAGCACCAGGCCCAGCGTCTCTAGGGCAACAAGGCTCTTCGGATCGGCCGCTCTTACTCCGAAGGAGTTTACCAAG
This sequence comes from Ailuropoda melanoleuca, assembly GCF_002007445.2. Lineage (NCBI taxonomy): Eukaryota > Metazoa > Chordata > Mammalia > Carnivora > Ursidae > Ailuropoda > Ailuropoda melanoleuca. The sequence goes on along the minus strand of NC_048225.1, from coordinate 10,483,768 downwards.
ATCCTCAACCAGCCCCTGCAAACAGGGGCATGGGGGCAGGGAGGAGGAAGACAGAGTCTCTTGGTAACTAATTTTGATAATGCTTTTGTGTCAGGGTCAAAGGTTAAATATGGCCACACTAATCCGCTTCTTCCAGAATTAAAGCACAAGGGAGATTTTTCTGTAGCTTAGCAAGAGAGCTTTTTTTCTCCTTGCTGGAGAAATGGTACCGTCCAAGCCCGCTGAATGGGGATGGCTGGCTGCTGGAGACGCATTCTTGTGTTCATTTGGACAGAACATCCCAGCTCCTGGCTGCCTGGTTAGTTATTTATTATTGAGAATGGGTGGAAGGAATGCAAAGTGGCACTTACAAATTTTAAGAGTCCCTCTGTCCCACTCCACCCCCTTCTGAAAATGCTTCTTGAAATGCTCTAGAAAGGAGAAAGGAAGAGAAAATGCTTGGGAGCCTCACACTCAGAAACTCTAAGAATCACACAGATAAAACGCCAGCCTTGGCTATAAGAGGAACCATAATTGCCAAGCCGTATACTTGCTTCACGGAGTGCAAAGTGCTTGCAAATATCTTCTTCCACGTGACTTCACAGAAGGCCCATTAGGTATGTGGGGTTTTTTGGCCCCATTCTACCAATGAGGAAAATTAACTTCTAAAAGGGTAAGTGACTTGCCCAAAGTCTCGCTCCTAGTAAGTGGCAGCACCAGCACTAGAAATATTCTTTGTTCCTGTGACTGCAGGAGATGGACAGATGTAGGTATCCTCCATGAAGACACAGGGGTCTCCCTGACAAATAGAGGAGACCCACAACAAAAGGGCAGAAGGCCAGAAACAGGTCTCCTGGATTCATTTTCCCGAAGCTCAGCCCTGGGGAGGGGGTGCCTCTGAGCTGGCAGGTGAGAGACGAGTGAACTGTGGAGCCGACCACCGGGGACCTGGGGTGGGGGGGCTTCAATCCAGGAGCCCCCTCCTTGCCTCTCACTCTGACGGAGAGCTAATTTCCCTCCTCCTTCACCACCCCCTTCCTGGCTGGGGGAACAGTCACCACCCCAAGGCAGAAAGGGGAGCTCCCAAGGGAGGCAGTCGCCTTGCAAGAAATGATTGTCCAAGAGTCAACAACCTGCTGCTTCCCAGAGCCTCGGGGTCAGAGGCCAGGACAGAGCACAATGGCTTTCTCGAGCTGAAGGGTCCAGGGAGAGGGGCCTCTGGGGGGTCTCCGGAATGCAGAGGCTCTGAATCCACGCACGGGGGTCTCCTGTCTTGCCCTTTTCTATCCTTCCTCCCTCTGCAAATCCCAGACGCCACCAGCCTCAGAAACAGGAGACCAAGAAAAGAAGGGGATTAGCAGCAGCCCACATACACATGCATACACACAAAGGTTTATTCTGCAAGACACGGTGAGCGAATCATTCGCCGTCCCCACAAAGTAAGTTTACCCTAGAGCAGGAGAGACGAGAGTGAGAAGAAAATTCAGTTTGAGCTCTCTTCCTGCCTCCAAGCCATCTCTACCCATGGCTCCCATCTGGGCTGGCACCTGCCGCTCTTGCATATGGCAAGGGCATGCCTCTGTCACGACCCTGTTGGGTTCTGCAAGCTCCCCGAGGGCAGGCAAGGCACGCGATCTTCGGATGCTGGCACCTATGACCGTGGCTGGTGTTCAAATCACACCTGATGAACGACGAAGGGATGAGAGTTCAGGGAATCTCTTCCTTCTGAAACTCTCCACGATAGAGATCATGGATCTGGAAGGGATTGTATGTGGGATCTATCTCACTGACTGACCCACTTAGATCAGACTCCGTCAAAAATCCCAGGATACCGTTCCTCATTTCTACCCACCATGTGACCCGGAATCCTTAATTACTGAATGGACCAGGCTGGTCCCTCATGATTTTCTCTATGACTCAAAATATGTTATAGTAGTTGAGTCGCTTTCACACAGCACTCACCACAGGTGCAGGGCACGGCACGGCAGGTGCAATGGAAGAAGCCAAGGAGAGAAAAGTGCGTGGAAAAGCTGGAACGGGAGGTGGTATGGAAGGCACAGCGTGGGGCACCTGAGAGGTACCCTGCAGGGTGCCTTGAAGCCAAAGCCCCAAGCGTATTGAGAGATGTCACCATTATACCAATGCCTGAAATAAAAACTGCTTTACGCCTTACAAAGATGACTAGTATCTTCCAAAAGATCATTCTGGTCCTCACAACCCTCTTTGAGGTACAGAGAGCAAGTATAGTGCTCTAATTTTTCAGACAAGGAATCTGAGACTTGCAAAGGTTGAGCGACTTCTCACAGGACATACAGCTGGGAACTGAAGAGTAAAAAACTCTGACTTCAGACAAGAACAGATTCCCCTTTCCTGCTTCTAACCAGAAACCATCCTTGCTGCTTTCAGTTAATCGCCTTACAAATATTCACCCTGTGAGCGCACGGTATCCAGGCCCAGGGACCCAGCGGTGTCTCGGACGTCACCTCTACTTGCAGAGTAGCCACACGGCCAAGCACTGCGAGTGGGGTATGCCCACTGTACGGAAGACCAAAGGGAGGAAACACCTTCCCTGCTGAGTTGGGGCAACAGTGGGACAGAGAAGGGTGCCATCTAAGGCTGCTGGGGCTGCCATAACCAAATTCCATAACCGGGGGGCTTAAACAACAGACATTTATTCTCACAGTTCTGGAGGCTGAAAGTCTGAGATCAGGGTCACAGCGCGGCCGGGTTCTCGGTGAGGCCCTCTTCCTGGCTTGCAGACAACCTCCTCTAGCTGTGTCCGCACGTGGTGCCGAGACAGGGAGCTCTAGCCTCTTCCTCTTCCCGGGAGGACACTAATCCCATCATGAGGGCTCCACCAAACCTGCCCAAAGGCCCCAGCTCCAAATACCATCACCCTGGAGCTGAGGGCTTCAACACACAACTTGGGGGGTGGGGGGACACAAATATCCTGTCTGTACCAGACACAAGGGAGCAGAGAAGAAATATGCCAGGTGGACAAGGACATGAGCATGTGGGAGTGCGGGGAAGACACACGGAAGAGAAAAACAGCGGGAGAGTGTGGCTCAGGACAAACTGCTGTGGGGCACGGCAGAATGGGAGGCTTTCATCGGGGGGCACTTTCTGTGCCATGCGGTGGAGTCCAATCCTACCCCATCCAGAAGTTCTGAACCCTGGCTCTCCATGTGAATCTCCAAAGAAACATCCATGTCTAGATGTTTGAGGATTTGGGGTTTGAGCCCTTGCTTGGTATATTTTTTTTTCAAGCCCCTCCAAAGGATTTTCATGTGTAGGTGGGATAAGACAGTGAGGATCTTTCGGGATACGCTGGGGGAGGGAACATCGATGTGCATTTTAGATGTGAGAGCACCCTTACCTAGGATAGAGTGTATCAGGCCAAGCGCCGAACCCGGTCTGGGCCCTCCAACTCGGCGTCCACCCCTCCACTGCCCCCTCGTTAGGAGACAATGAGGCACTGCACGCCACCAACCGGGGTCCTTTCCCAGAGTCCGTCGCCTCCGGACCAACACACGGCACCCTATCTGACCAAGTGTTCTCTGACAATCAGGCGGAGTCGTAACTCTGAGAAACACTGTGTGTGGGAGGAATGGGTTTCTGGCCGCAGTGCAGGGCTGCAGGCGGGCAAAGGAACGCAAGATGCTCTAAACACCACACCTGAACCCCCACAGCACGGATCATGTTCAACAGCCTCGTACTGTTAGCATCTCTTTAGATAGGTCTGTTTTCCTCCCTAGCAATGGTTAGCTTTCTGAAGGCAGGATTTGGGTCTGATTTTTTTATTTTGCCAGAATTCAGAGTGCCTAGAACAGCACAGCAGTGGGCAGAATAAGGTCTGAGGAATTCCAGAGCATCAGGCCCACACAGGGCCCAGAAGCCTGCCAGGTAGACCCTGAGTGCAGACTGCCAAGGAGGGCCACGTGGGACAGAATCTCCTACCGGGAGATTCACGAATAAGGGGGAAGAGTATTACTTTTTGGAGATGACAGAGTTGTGCGTTCCCTGGGGGACAGGAAGAGTGGTCCCCAACCAGGATTCCCACAGTGTGTCTAACTTGCTGTGTGATCCCAGGCAAATCACAGAACCTCTCTCTGAGGCTCAGGACCATCCTCCACAATGCTTCTTACTCTAGGTTCTAAAGTCTGGGAGTTGACAAAGGTTAGAATCCCAGCCCTCGAATTAGCCTATCCTGATATCACATCCCAGCACAGGGCCTAGTACATGGCAACGGTAATCGCAGGCTCTGCTTCTGCGAGATGGGGGTGGGCACTAGGGCTCACCGCTGAATGAGGCAAGTCCTCTTTCTGAGTACAAGCCAGGCCTCCTCCTGGCATCCAGGAACAAAAGATGGGGAGCCCAGAAGCTTTCTAGAATGGGAATCCGAGTGAAGCAGCCTGACGAGGGCAGGGGCCAAGACCCCGCCTTCTGGACCACCTCTCTGGAGACAGGGATCCCGAGGCATTTCGGAATAGAAAAACACTTGGTACTCATTCATTTGTCAAAAACCTCAAGAGTGTTTCCCAGAGGAGAGAAGTCAGAGGGACTCCAGGGCCCAGGGGGGCAGCTTTCAGATGCAAAGTCTCCCCCTTTTCAATTCCTGTAACTAAAATGAATATGGAAAAGATAATTACCTTTAAAACATACTTAATACTTGAACACATTATCGCTACCTGCAGAAAAAGAATGTTATCTGATGGGATCTTCCCCATAAGCTTAATCAAATTGCTATCTTAAAACTCTCTGGAGTCCTGTGAAACAGTAATAGAACATCCGAAGCAGAGGCTGGAAGCATTTTCTATTTGTTTGGTCGAGGGAATGTGTATCCCATCTGACAATGGGCACTTAGAGACAAAGTCATTTCCAATCTGTAATGGATCTTCTCCTAGTGGGGGCAGGGAACATTTTGTCTGACCCAAACCTGCAATCCCACTGCTAAGTAACCTTTCCTAATGTTCACAGAAGGAAATTCCAAAAGAAAAGCTTTTTTCCCTAATACCTGTCTGGGGCCCTTCTCCTGTAGGATATCTTCCCCCTAGTTGGCCCTGGGACACTTAACATATGGAGATGCTTAACTTGCTACTTAACTCTGGGTTTTAACTTGGCAAATAAATCGATGCCTATATTTTCTTTGGTCTGCCCAGGCCCCGGGTGGGGCCATTCATTAAGTTAGCAGAGGAGGTAAATTACCTGCCCAGATCCTGCCCAGGGCGAGTGGCCATTCGCAAGGCTGGAGAAAACCAAAGGGAAACAGCTTTTAAGAAGATCAAATGTGAGGACTGGATGTGTTCCCAGCATCTCAAGCTTGCCTGGAATGGCCAAGTAAACAGCTGCTGCAAAAGGGCCCGGCCAGCCCCGTTTATCTTGTTGACAGAAGGAGCGATAGGTAAGAGGTGATAATGCGCCATATCTCTGTTAGTCACTTCTGCCTGAGGTCCCCAGAAGGTCCTTCAGTTAGGGGGTCCGGTCCCCCGACCAAAGCATGGAAGGCGAAAGTGCATCTCGGTGCACAAATAAGGCCCATCAGGGCTCACAGGATACATGAATGGGTGTGGGGAGAGTATCAGGAAACCATTAAAATGATTATGAAGATACAGGTCTGCTGGAGTGCACGTTACAGATTACGAAACAGCATGCGTGGCATACGATCGCTCCACGTTTGTTTAAAATAAAAAGGTGGTGTATTTTCTAATTTCCCCACACTGAGCACATATTACTTTAAGGGTTCTTTTCTTAACACAGGTTCCCTGGGTCCATGCCGATCACGCTGCCTTTGGCAAGAGTGACACCTCCCTGGCAAGGGAAGGACCAGCTTTTCTTCTTGGGATCTACCCAGAAGGCAACTCCCCAGACTCCCTATCGGAGAATGTCAGGGCCACATCTTTCCCCCACGGAGGGTCTGGACCTGATTCTTTCCTCCTACCTTTCCCATTTCCCAATTCGAAAATGGAGGAGTGGAGAGCAGAGGGAGGCCCGTCTGAGCCCAGGAGGGCCGGAGCCCTCTGGTGCCTTCTGTGAACAGTATGAGTGTCCGAACGGTCCCTCTGGTCTTGAACCTGCTACCTGTCTCGGAAGGCCGGTGGCACGGCGGGCAGAGGAGAGCGGGCCGAGCCCGCACAAACCAACCACATCCCCGGGAGCTGCTTTTGGTTTTAGCCGACGTGTAATTCACGAACCCTAGAGGAGTACTACCTTTTAAAACACACAACTTGATGCCTTTGAATAGACTCACAAAGCTGTACAGTCATCTCCAGCGCTCTCAATTCCCAATTTCCTCAGCCTAAAAAGAAACTCCATACGCATTGGGTGGCATTCCCCGCTCTCCCGCCAGCTGCCGCAACTACCACTCCGCTCTGCCTCTAAGACTTCTCTGTTCTGAACACTTCCCGTCAACGGAATCCCACAGCACACAGCCTTGGTGCCTGTTTCTCTCACGCTGGTGTCCACACGCGTGCATGTGAAAGCATGAGCTCAGCACGCCGCTCCTTTTTACGGCCGAGTAATACCCCACAGCACTGTCTGCTCGTCAGTGGCGGGACGGGCCTGGGTCACCTCTAGTTTTTGGCTACTGTGAATCGTGCTGCTGGGAACCCCCATGTCTGAGTCTTTGTGTGGATATGTTTTCAATTCTCTTGGGTTGGAAGTTGCTTTTTGAAATAAACTCATGTTATGAGGTTGTCATTTGTCTCCCTCCCACATTAAAAGAGAAAAGAGAAGAGAAAGAAAAGAAAAGACAGAGAGTACAGGATATTTAAAGGATGGTTTCAAAAAACCTGAGGTTTCCAGCTACTTGGGTTCCCAGGATCTGCCAGCTGCCCGTCCCCGTGGCTGCCCATCCTTACATGCACGCTCTGACTCTAAGTCCTCGGTGTCTCCACCACGGGCGCCGTGGTCCCCTCCTTCCCTACTGGCCTCCCCAGCCCACTTCACCCCTGCCCTCGGCAGAAATCTGTGCTGCAGCATATGAAATATTTAAGCTGCTTTTCTAAATATATATATTATTTAGCCTACAGTCTATAAAATATTTACATTGTTTGTCCCTCCCCCCCCAAATACCTGCATTATTTACAGTACGATCAGGAAAACATTAACCCTTGTTTTCTGACTTGCACATTTTCCCCTTTTCCATCGTGTCCTGGGCATGCACAAACTGGGAGAGGCAATAATGAGTTCTCCTGCCCAAGTCACAGAGCAGGCCCCGGGGATGCAGGATATCCCATGGGCTCCAAAGCCAGCCGGACAGACAGAACCACCGTCCCCCCTGAGGGACTGGGGGCATGCACTGCCAAATTTCTGGGGGGTTGTTGTCGATGCCAAGCTCATGCCCCCCTACCGTTGACATCTCACGGCTCCCAGAACCTCCCATTTGTCCCTGGCCTCAGTCACCCTTCTGGGTGTGACTTCAGTCCTTACTTAGGTATAATGGAAATCTCGCTCGCTACGTGCTTCCTTTGGTGAACAGGGACCGCAGTTGTGACTTAACGTGGGACACTGAGGCTCTTGTCTGTGTAGCTGAGACACTTAGGTCCTGGATCTCTCTTAAAACCCAATTACTTAAACGTGTAGCCTTTTCTTTTAGGAAGTCCTCCTTCTTGGGGCACTGGGGTGGCTCTGTTGGTTAAGCATCTGACACTTGGTTTCAGCTCCGGTCACGATCTCAGGGTCCTGGGATCGAGCTCCAAGTCAGGCTCTGTGCTCAATAGGGAGTCTGCCTGGGACTCTGTCTCTCCCTCTCCCTCTGCCCTTCCCCACTTCTCTCTCTCTCTCTCTCTCTCCCTCTCTAAAAAGAAAAAGAAAAAAAAAGCCCTCCTTAAAGGTGCTGTTTTTCTTACAATGTGGCCTTTGTTTTTAAATTTTTTAAATGATATATGCCTATAAATAAGTATTATTATTCAGAAATAGATAAAACAGAAAGTAAAACCTTCTTTGCTCTGTAATCCCGTTCTCTAAAGATACTCATGGTTAATAGTTAGAAAGCCCTCTAGAATCTTCCAGGACGGCTTCTGTGTTTTGTAGCAAATGGTACCACACTCTACGACCTGTTTTCTCCGACCAGCTTCTATCGCACAAAACGTCATGGACATCTTTCCACGTCAGGTACTGTAATTAACAGATTCCTTACCTTTGGACATTTAGGTTGTTCTCATTGCTTTGTAATTACATATAATGTTGTAATCAGCAACCCTAAGGGAGGCTAAAAAATTGACCTTTGGTGCATGAAGGCCAAAGCCGGGGCCGAAATGACCGCTGTGGGTTTCTGAGCCTCTGCTGCACCGTCCCAGGGGCTGGCCAGCCCGGGAGAGCGGCCCCCCGCCACGGCAGGGAGCAACGTTCCACAGGGCCCTGTGGGACAGGCCTATTTAACTTAGAACCTCTGCTGAAATGTCAGGGGTGTGAAGTCAACCCTCCTCTCCCGGTCACTGAACTCAGGGGAGCTTTTCCCTTCCTCCTCCTCCCCTACCTTCACTACCCTCTACTTACCCTGCTTCTGTTTTGAATCTCTAAAATAATGTGACAAGTTAATGATGGTACAATTATCTAAATGTTTAACAGACATGTTATCTAAGTGAGTCGGATTGAGATCCCATCCCGCTGACAATAAACATCAATGGTGGAGCAGAAAGCGATAGGCAAATTATAGCAAACCCTGCAATTTCAATGCTATTAAATTTGGAGGAATAACAGCCTTGAGGCCTGTAAACTCTGAATAAAATAGGCCCTTGTGTTTGTCCAACTATTAAATCAAAATGCTACCAACATCCTAGAAAAAACAAGGCGATTTATGGCTTTTCAAGTTTCAGTTACACGTTGGTTTTTATTAACTCCTTTCTGTCATCGGGCAGCGGTGGTGTCTTGAGGGAGACGGGAGAGCAGAGGGGAAAGGGTGGGAGCTGTAAGCGAGTCAGAGGGATAAAGGAGAAACACGTGGGGTGAAGAACGGGAAGGCAGAGAGGGGAGGGGCCCAGGGTCTGAGTAGAGGGCTGAGGCTGACCGTCGTGCCTTGTTTGAGGACAACATCAGAGAGAAGGAGCAGCTCTGAGCAGCAGGACGATGGGGGTCCCAGAAGCCCATCACACTCATCACTGGGGCCCCCTGACTCAAATCTCTGCCCTCCTACTGAACAGTACGTACTATTTAAACCCCTGCCTGTATGGGCCGCTGGGGGGTGGCCCGCCAGGTTATGTCACCAATGACAAACGGCGGTGCTGGGCGAGGCCCCAGCTCTGAGCCACAGCCCTCAAACACCAAGTCCTCTTGTTCCCCTCACATTTCTGGAATAATTTTTTTTTAAAGATTTTATTTATTTATTTGACAGAGAGAGAGACAGCCAGCGAGAGAGGGAATACAAGCAGGGGGAGTGGGAGAGGAAGAAGCAGGCTCCCAGCGGATGTGGGGTTCGATCCCAGGACCCCGGGATCACGCCCTGGGCCGAAGGCAGACACCCAATGGCTGAGCCGCCCAGGCGCCCTGGGATAATTTTTAAGAGGCGAAAGAGCTTCCTCTTTAATCCCTTCTTCAGACCCAGCATTCACTGAAATTTTATTGAATAAGCTTCTAAATAAAGTGAAAGACATACGTGTCTTCTGGTGAGGGATAGAACCCGTAGTCATCTAAAAATAGCCAATCACGAGAAGCCACCCCTGAAGGCATGCTGTCCATCCCAGGCACTGCGCGGAGCCCCTTACAGGCGCTCCTTACAATAACCACATATTATTTCATCATAGTTTACAAACATGAAAATTAAGGTTGAGAAAAATGCAGACTATCAATACGAGATCAGAATCTTAGGCTGTGCTTGGAACCACAGAACCCCCAGAACCGCCATTTTTCTTGCCCAATTCACACGCCCAATATTTGAGAGAGGAAGAGAAACAAAGTAATTGGTTCCATGTCACAAAGCAAGCCTGTGACAGAACCCAGCCAAGAACTCTGTTCTCCTCTCGTAACTCAGTATCGCTTCCATACACCACGCTACCCCCGACACAACGATGGCCACTAGCATCCCCGTGACGAGGGGAGGCTGGGGAACGCAGGGACCCTGTGAGTCCCACTCACTGCTGTATCCCTGTCCCAGGGCCCAGCATAAATGTCTGGCACAAAGCAGATTACTCAAGGCGTCTACTGAGCGAATGAGCTTCAACCTTTTCCAACCCAGATCGACCTTGGGTGAACTTTCCTTCTCCAACCCTAAAGACACCCAAGCACCACCAGTCCCCACAAAGCGCCATTCAACGCAGCAATAATCACACAAAAGGCATCACAGTGACCACCAGGCAGAGCATGGAGATTTGGGAGGCAGCTCTGGTAGGCACAGCTCATCACATATTTGTCCAAACCCACAGGACACACGGCACCCAGAGCAAACCATAATGCAGACTGAAGACTCTGGGTGCTTTCGGTGTTGTCAGTGCAGGATCAGGGCTAACAACAAAGGTCTCACTCTGGCGGGGGACGTGACAGTGGGGGAGGCCGTGCGTGTGCAGGGGCAGGGAGTGTCATGGGAACTCTGTACTTTCCACTCGATTTTGCTGTAAACCTGAAATTGCTCTAAAAAATAAAGTTTCTTAATTTTTAAAAAAAGCACTGGGAGCCCCTCCAGAAGGTGCCCAGAGGGGCCCAAGAGCCACTAGGGTAAAGGATGGCTTGTCTGGGCCAGCAGGTGACAGCTGAGTTGTCCTTCCCTACTCCACAGTGAGCAGCTCCAACAAAGCCGAGAGCCCTGTGCTTGGAAAATAAAACTCTATATTAGGCATCAAACATGCCTTTATAGTAACAGCATGAAATGAGGTCAAGAGTAAGTCTATGCTGATGCACTGACTGTATGAACAGCAGCATATGACTCTCCCTCCCGAAGTGCCCATGACGTTCCCTGGCCGTTCCCGAGCTCGGGCTTTCTCATGTTCAATTCCTTGGCACGCTGCGTGAAATGCTATACAAATCACCCCTGATATTTATAAAAGTCAAATGCTATTGTGTTTTCAATGGGGAGGTCATGCCAGCTTGCATGGAATCCATGTGGTCCTCCGACGACCTGTCCTCCCCTGTGCCCTCTAGCTTGGGCAGGGGTTTGAGGCTTGCTCTGCCTTTTTTGTCCCCGTAAAGTTTTAGGTAGATTAAGCTGTTTGTCATTATCCGGGCCTCCAGGCCGGCACCTGGCAGCTGCCCCCAGGAGGAGGGGCCGGAGCAGTTGCTGGTTTTCCTACTGCCCTGGGACAGGGGCCAACACCCCTGACGAGGCTTCTCGGTGCCCAGCACTGCCCCTGTGCCAGATCTGGGGTAGGAGAGGGGCAAGGCGGGCAGCCATCCTGAGGGACGGAATGTGGCTGCTCCCCCGCCTGCACCTCCTTGCCCCTCCTTCCATGCTCACCCCCCACAGAATGTCCTCCAAATAAGGACTTCATTTTCTGTTCTCCAGTTCAGAGCCAGAGACTGTCCCTGCAGCTTTCCCCAAGCATCATTAACCTATCAGGGATGAGACAGGGGCCAGTGGAAGCAGGCAGCTTCCAACACCAAGGTGGGGGTGAAGCTGTGCTCCTTCAGGAGGGAGGGGACAGTCACCTGCTGCAGAGTGTGTGCATGCACGTGCGTGCGTGTCTCCTCTGCATGCACGTGCATGTGTCCTCACTGCTTCCTTCTTCCAGAGCTCCAGCAAGATGCCTCCTAACCTCCTTCACACTGAAAAGGAGAGCACTCCGGGGCAGGACTCTCTCCAGCGCCTGCTCTCCGCTTTCTCTGGATAGCGGATCCCACAGCACGGCTGCCCTTGGCTACCAGTGTGTTAGCTGCTTCTGGACCACAGGACCGACCCCCTGGCAGCCAACCCCAAGAGGAGGGGGACCAGCACGTCACCATTTGCATCTGCCTGAGTGGCTTCTTCTGGGACACAGGAATGTGGAAACGAAGCAACTTTTTCTAGGCCAGGAAAAGAAAGCCCTTATTTTGTAGTCAGAGTCGAGGGAAGCTTGGAATGGAAGTAAGGACTCATGGGTTCTAATTCTAGTTTGGCTTGTTTGTTCTCGACTGACCCCCTTTTCCAATACAGGCTTCTAACCCCTGATTTCACAGGCTGTTCAACAGGCAGAGTTGACCCTTGCTCTGCACATAAGCTTCAAGGTCCAGTCCCCACTGGGGAGGGAAGACAGCATTAAAACATGGGCTCTGGGGTGCAGAAGGCCAGGCATCCAAGCTAGCTGTCCCCCAGACTGGCCTTCCTCAATCTTTCTGGATTGAAGTTTTCTCCAGCAAAGAATAGGGAGGAAAAATGGTCTGTGTTAGGGCTGTAGCCAAGACTTGAATAAAATTAGAACTCCAAAGTGTCCAATAGAGTACAGCTATTGTATTATCTGTACTCGAGGCAAGTAGACCCCCTTGGTTCATTGAGTTCACAACACTGTCATCTTCAGGAAAGCAGGGACCAGATTTTGTTCAGCATGACATGCTGGGTCCCCAAAGCCCTTGCACATAGTAGGCGCTTTAAAACTTAGGAAATAAGTGAATGAAGAAATGATGGGACCAAGCAGCTGCATAGTCTAAGTCAAGTCACTAACCTGGTGGGGCAGGTGGGGGGCTGGAGGGGACAGCTGAATGTCTTCAGGACAAGTCTAGAGGGTCTAGTTCAACCTAGTGTCCTGGGCCTCCAAGATGACCCTTACGCTTCCTAGCGCCAGAATTCCTAAACCTGGCAATGGCTTTAGCCACGTGTGTCTGCCTCTTTTCCTCACCAGGACACTAGGAGGGCCTCAGGTGGGATAACAGACACAAAGTCTTACTTGATGAAAGCAGGGACCCAGAATTCCCAGGCCCCCGATGGCAGCAGACATGGGCCAAGATACCAGTTGGAGACTCAAGATTCTTGAGCCTTCGAGGGCACCAACCGATGAGAACTCCTCTAAAATGTGGCCAGCCATGCTCCTGGTGCTGCTGGAGGCTGAAATACCTATGTAAGGCCTAGGCTGAGTGCTTTACACAGATTATCAGATTAAATCCTCACAATACCCCTTATACAATAGACACCATCAATGCCCTCATGTTATGAAGGAGGAAACCGAAGCTTATAGAAGTTAAGCAACATGCCCCAGATCATAAAACTAGGATTGGAATCTATACAGTCTATACCAGACCCCATGTTCTGGGGGGCACTATGCACAGAACACCCCAAACTTCACACTCTGACTTCAGACCCTGAAGGGGCACCTTCCCTGAAGCCTGTAAGGCAAACCTGAGCCACCCTCGCAGGGCCCAAACTTGCCCAGTGGGTAAAGCCCTCTAGAGAGCCTCCTTCCCATCCTGTCTTTGGGCAGGTCTGTCCTCCCCAAGCAGACATGCACTCAGCCACCCTTCCTACCCCTTGGGCTCTTGCAGTCTCTCTGTCCTGACCCATGCAGACCCGCACTGGCCCTGTCTTCCCCATGTTCTGGGCACAAGCAGGAGCTGCTCTGATGTCCCTATATATGAATGAAAAGGCTGAAAGTTCCCCGCAAGGCCCCTCACCGAGATCTCTTCCTTCCCACACAGGGAACGCTCAAGACCGTCTCGACCCCCTCGCCTGCAGCTCAGAGCCAAGGTAGCTCCCCTGCCCTCTAATTAACGCCACCCGATCCTGTCTGTTGCCCCTAGGCCTGTTCAGGTCCCAAACGGGGATGTACAGTGGCTTGAACAACATTATGATTTGTAAAACCCACTCCTAATTAGTTTGACTTTGAATAAAGAGGGTAATTATTTTTAAATTTATTAACTGCTGCCTGGCCGGAGAAGTTTCCAGATCAAATGACATGGAGAAGCTATTTCTGTTCAGTGATGCAGCAATTTATATTACTGATCGGTCATTAAAACCTCTGGCACAAAACCACTTGTGTTTCCTGAGCCAAGATAGTGTCCATGTGTCAAATTTCAAACCCAGAGTATAAATTAAGCCATTAATGGTATTTATCAGTTCATCTGGACTTAAAGAATTACTTACTAATTTAAGACATGCCCGATATAGAATCTATGTGGTACGCTGGGTGTGTATGTAAGTGTGTACGTGCGTGTGTATGCGTGTTTTCTCACTCTTTATTTTACTGAACAGTTAAAGAAATCTGATGTGTCAATGCAGTACAAGCATCTCGGGGAGCTGTGTAGCTGTTAATTCCTCGCTGCTCTGCAACCCAACAGTTTGGAAGCAGCAGTGTTTTGCAATATGTATTTGTCATAATATAAAAGGTGTAAAGTGATCTCTGTTTATCTCGCTGTACCAAAACAGAAAGCTGAGATATGACAACAAAGCCCGGGCCCAGCCCAACCAGCATGGCCTCCCAGAGCGCCAGCCGGAGCCCACCAAGACCTCAGGGGAGGGGGGCGTAGGAGAAGTCATACACACCCCACAACAGAAATCCAGGTTAAGCAGGGTCAGAAGGGTGAAACATGAAGATGCCTTTCGTTTGGCTAAAATGAAATGAGAACTACTTTCTACAAAATTCAGCTTTTGGTTTCAAAAACACCTAGAAGACGCCATAATCACCCATCTGACGCAACGCCGCTGGTTAGCTGTGAGTCCCCAACATGGCGGCTTTGGTCATGGAACTCCCAGACCCAATTCATTTCGGGCAGGTTAGATCTTGTCCCAGGAGTGGGGTGCAGGTATTAGGGTGTTGAGGATTCGTAGTTAAATGGATCACAGGGATCCAAAAGAGCCCTGCCCAGACAGGGTCCTGAGCAAAATGATCTCTGAACAAGTTCTCCCCAGTCGTTCAACCACACACCTGTGGACACAGTAAGTCACTCTGGAGGCAGGTAGGGGGCAGTGGGAAGAGCGCTGAAGTTGGAGTTCAAGGGCCAAGCTCCCCACTTCCTAGTGGGTGGCTTCTAGGCCTCCGTTTTCTCATCTATTAAATAGGCATAATAGAGAAATGTGTTTTATCCACTAAGGTGTCAGAAATACAGAGCAGCATGACCGTGACTTTCCCTTTCCCCGGGGTCTCTGCTCCTTTTCCTCTTCGGAGAACTCCCTGGTCTCCTGTTGACTCCAACAGTACCTGGTGCCCCACCTGTCTCTTCTCAGCCCAATAACTTCAGCATTACTGTAAGCATTCCTTATAATTAGGCCACTCCCTTCTTCATGGCCCCCCTTCCTAGAACAGAGATGGCAAATGGATTTCCAGTTGTATTCTTTCTCTGATTATTAGAGGAGTCTGGGGACCTGCCTGGGTTCTGCAGGCAGTAGTGCTATTAACAAGCTCTGCCATGTGTCAGGAAGAGCCACTGCCGAAGAGTAAGGCTGCTGTGCGTCTGTCCTTCGCCCCAGCCCAGCCCAGCCTGCGCTAGGAGTGGCCCAGTGCCCGTGACCACTGGGGGAGCTTGCCCACAGCACATGCCCAGGCAGGGAGGGAGAGCTTCCTAAAGCATCCACCTTCACCTCTCATCCCTAATTTGGATTCATTTTCTCCATTTCTCACCCGTTTCAAGAACTCCACTGACTCAACCTGAGATAAAGCCAAAGTGAGGTCTGGGCCCGCCTCTGCCCTAGGAAGGATGGCACTGTAGTTCTTTTGTAGGTGAGGAGACCTCCAGGGTAGAAAGGACAAGTGTCAAGTCAAGGCCATCATCCTACCAGAGTGTGGAGTCAGAGCCCCATCTCAGGCTTCTAACTCAAACTCCAGGCTCTTTCCAACCACTAGTCAAACAGCCTCTTCTGGACGGCACTGGCCACTTTCAAAGTCTCACTGACTTAATAAATAAATCCTAGACAAGCACTGGTCCTAAGACAGTTCCCAACTTTCAAAGCTGAATCAACACAGATTCTAAAAATAGGCTGAAATCTCATTAATGCCACTGAATTGCATGCTTAAAAAATACTGTAATATATGAAAAATCCTCAAATTGTGTACTTTTAACAGGTGAACTGCATGGTATGTGAATTCTATCTCAATAAAGTTGTTTGAAAAAAAAAACAGAAAGTACGTCTGCATTGATCACTGCTGTATCTCCGGGGGGTGGTGCCAGGCACACAGAAGGTGCTCACTAAGTGCACAGGGTCTGTTCGCAAACAGCCTCCCCTCCTGCTCACCTGTCATGGACTCAGCCTCCGCCTCAGATCCTGGTTGCAGGTGGCTTGCTTCCTGCCGCGGCGGATTTAACCAGCACGGACAGCTCAAGCGGCTCACCGCTCAGTCTCCACAGGCCCCAGCTCGGAATTCTCAGAGAGGGATTCAATAAGAATCTGGCTGGGACCTGGGGACACCTGGGCCATGCCCTGGCTTTCAAGATAACTAGCTCCAGAACCTGGGCAAAACCACTTGGCCAAGTCACCTTCTCTGTAACCAAGGCAGGGCCTCGCTCACCTAGAAAGCGCTCCTCCAGCTGCCCAGACCGAGGCCCGTGAGAGCACATTTTCCACTTGGGAAAGGCAGATCGTGGGAGGTCACAGGACATGGAAATACCTCTGACATAATGATGGCGGCAGCAGCAGCAACTGACGTGTCTTCCCTCTTCCATGCTAGCCCCTTACGGTAGCTTGGCAGCCTGTCTCCAAGATGACCGTCATATACCACTCTGTATGTGTCTGTCACGACCCCTTGGCCTTCCACCCCCTGAGTCTGGGGCTGACCTGTGCCTCCTCTGACCAATAAAACATGGCAGAAGTGATGTTATAGGTTTCCAGCCTAGCTCAGAAGAGAGCTGGCAGCTTACGCTTCCGAACTCTTGGGGCCCTGAGTGGTCACGGAAGAAATTCAGGCCAGTCTGCTGCAGAGGGAGACTGCGTGGCAAGCACGGACAGTGAGGACGCTGTCCTCGATGTCCAGTCCCACACAGCCTGACTGCAATCCCATAAGAGACCCCAAGTGAAAACCAACCAACTGAGCCCAGTCAACCCACAGGACTGTCAGGGATAATAACACTCTGTTACTTTAATCTGCTGGTGGAGCGGTTCATTACACAGCAATTACTAACTGACACACTTCCCGTGGTCAATTCCCAACACAGGAGCCAGAGTGAGCTGTTTAACACATAAATCGAGTCATGTCATTCTCCCATTCAAAACCCACCAATGGACTATTATTTCCTTCTCTCTATACATGTTTGTGCACACGCATGTGGGTGGGGGGTGGGGGTGTGCATATATTACTGAGATCTCATTTATATATCATATAACATGTAACTCATGCATTTAAACTATACAGTTCAACAGTTTTTAATATATTCAGAGTTGTGTAACCATCAACTTTAGAACATTTTCATCACCCCCCAAGAGTCATTCCCCATTTCCCTTCAATTTCCCCAGCCTCTGGAACCTACTAATTTACTGTCTGTAGATTTGTCCATTCTGGAAGTTTCCTATAAATGGAATCATACAACGTGTAGCCTTTTGTGATTGACTCCTTTCACTGAGCATGATGTTTTTAAGACTCATCTATGTTGCAGAGTGTATCACTCCCCCACCTCATTTTATAGCCAAATAATATCCATCCTGGGCATAAATGACGTTTTGTTTATCCATCCCTCAGTGGGCGGACGCTGGGTCATCTCTACCTTTTGGCTATTATGAATAATGGTGCTATAAAAATTCACGTGCAAGTTTTCATGAGAACATATGTTTTCATTTCCCTCGTCAGACACCTAGGGGTAGAATTGCTCCGCATATGGTAACTCTACGTTTACCCTTTCGCGGAACTGTCCAAAGTGGTTGCACCATTTTACATTCCCACCAGCCCTGATTTCTTCACATCCTCGCCAACACTTCTTACTGCCTGTGTTCCATATCATAGCCACATCCTGATGGGCGTTAGAAACGACTTCATTGTCATTTTGATGTGTATTTCCCTTATGATGGCCCAGTGGTGTCAAGCATCTTTTCATGTGCTCATTGACTATTTGTCTATTTTGGGGGAAATGTCTATGCAGATCTTTTGCCCATTTTTTTATTTCGGTTATTTGTATTTTCATTATTGAGTTGTAAGAGTTCTTTATGTTTTCTAACTGTAGTCTCTTATCAGGGATATGCTTTGCAAAAATTTTATCCCCCTCCAATGGACTTTCAGCACATGCAGAATAAAATCTAAATTCCTTACTAGGGTTGAGAGACCCACCTGATTTTTGACCTCATCTGCCACCACTCTCTGCGCCTCACTCCCTGCCTGCCCCCCCCTCCACCCCCCAGCCACAAGGCTCCTCTTGCAGTTCCCTGAGCCTGTCAAGTTCAGCCCAGCCTCAGGGCTTTTTGCAAGTGCTTGTTCCCTCTGAGAGGCTCACTCCCTCACATCAGGACCCTGCTCAGATATCACCCTCTCAGAGAGGCCTGGCCATTTAATCTAAAATACCACTTTTCTCCCTATCACTCTCTTCCCCTTATCCTGCTTCATTTTCCTACTAGCACATATTATTACCTGACATTATATTACACATTTTCTTGCCTATACCGTCTCCCCATCAGAATCAGTTCCATGAGAGGCAGGAACGCCATCTGTCTCATATGTTACCATACCTTAAATGCAACAAGCGTGCGGGGCACATTGTGGGAAGTCAATCAATATTTTAAATACATCTACTCCTATGGATGAAATGCTTACTATGAGCCAAACACTCTGCAGAGCACTTCAAATAAACTAACTTATTCCATCGCCGTGACAACACGGCACTATGGAGGCAGGTACAATTATGACTCCGCTTTTCTAGCAGACGAGGTGACCCCAAGTGAGAGAGTTTCAAGGACAGATCCCTGGTCTAGCGGGCAGGAAGGGCAGAGCCAGGCTGAGACCCAGGCCATCCCAGCTGCCGTGATCCTGGCTCCAGTATTCACTTGGGCAAGTCACTGTCCCTCCCTGCAGGGTCCTCAGCTACGACACAGAAGGTGCCTCCCACCTTACAGAGTTACTGAAAGGCTGCCGCAGTGACACAGATGACTGGTGACGGCACTGAGGCCGAGCAACCAGGGCTCTAACACCAAATAGGTGACTTCATCGTCAGCTGAACGGTTCACACGCATCCTTATGTAGACACTGCTTTCTTTGACCCCATGACTTGACTCACAGCGGGAAGACTAGCCCGCTGTGGCCACTGAGGGTTTCAGAAGTATTCAGATGGAGTGCGAGAGGTTTCCTGACCGTTCACCAAGGGAAGGGGATGCTAGATAACATCGCGGACCTTCTAAGACCTCAACAAGAGCATGCTAGGAGGCTCGTTACGATGGGACCCTGGTGACCTGTGAGACCTCATCCAGGGCAGCTGCCCCTATGGGGCAAGGTCACACGTGGACGTTCCTGCCAGCCAGCCCCACACATGAGAGTAGCTGAACGTGGCACAAGCTCCCCAGGACATGACTAGCTGGCAGGTTTGCTGGAAGAGGGTGCCGCCAAGCTACCCATCTCCATGCGCCGCCATGCTGGAGGACCTGGAGAGTGGAGATCAGTCAACTCACCAGTATGGGTCTGCCTGTGTGTCTCCAGGGCATCCTCCTTCGAAAACTGGGCTCCACACTGGTCACAAACAAAGGCTTTGGCACCCGCTGAAAAGAAAGGGGAGGCAGTCACCGTGAGAGTGATATTTCGTTTGTGGGGAAGGCGTCCTGGGCCGAAATCGTGTAGGTGGATGCTAGGGGATGGGGCTGGATACCTGTGATGACCCCGAGTCAGGGACAGTCACTGGTCCCAGCAGCCAGCCCAGCCCAGCCCCTCCTCCAGGACATGACCACCCACCCAACTGAACTCTAGATGCCACCATCCAGGGGTCTCCCAGAGAGAAGGGGAAACAAAATCAGAATAACCAACATGAGCAGAGACGGGGTCCCGATGAGATGCCCTAAGAAGCAGCAAGATTCTGGGGGGCTGGCTCCAGCTGAGGCACAGAGGGGAGTAAAGGGTTCAACGAGGGCAAACATGCCCTGTTGCTTAGACTGTACCTTATGGGAAAGCAGGAATTGCTGAGATACCTCTACTTGGACAGCCCCTAACTCAGTGCGTCCAAAACTAGACTGTCTGCCCCAACTACCCCCTCCCCCACCGCACCCAACTGCTCAAAATCCCTGAATGACTTCCCTGCGCCTTCAGGATAAAATCCAAACTTCTCACCAAGACTCACAAGGTACTTCTGGACATGCTTATCTTTCCTGCTTCATCTCTCACTCCTCAACTGTTGCTGCCTGGTCTCCAGACCCACTCAGCCGGGCGGGGTCCCTGAAGGAGCCAGGCTCTTCCCCACTGAGAGGCCTTCTGCTCCTCCCGTGTCTGACATCTAGCCCCTCACTTCCGGCCCCAGTATAGCATTCTATGCACCAGTGTCCATACCTCTGTCCCTGTGTCTGGAGGACACAGCCCTTCCCTGTGCTCCCACAGCACCCTGTATGTTCCAGATCAGAGGCTCACCATGTGCTCTTCTAAATGCCTGGCGACCCATCCCTGCCTCCTGCCACACTGGAAGCTCTCCGAGGAGGGGAGCATGTCGTCGCATGCACAGCTGCATCAGCCCAACACCCAGTGGGAACCGATTACTGTACATATTTGTGCAATCAACAAAATCAATTCAGTGCGATTCAAACTGATAAACTTTTTCAGAACCATTATTTACAAGGCTCAAAGCGACAACGCCACAGAGTCAAGACAAACAGGACTTTTCACTATTTGCTAACAGTCTTCAAGGCTGTAATACATGATTTCATTCAGGGGGCACCTGTCTCAAGCCTTGGTCGTTTTCATTTGAAACGTCTTCTGGATGCATCTTTTGCACTGCATGCCGACTCTCCCTGCCCCATCCGGGCCCTTGCTGGATGGTGCCCAGAACACTGCTGGACTCATCATGGTCACCACACCCACCAGCTGGCCTGATTCACCAACACATGCAGGTGTCTTGAAGGCCACTTGCTTCCTTCCTACTTCTTGCTCAAGCACTTGCACGGCTCACAAGCTGCACTGATTCTAAATTCCTCTATGTGGCTGCGAGGCCTGACCCCTTAGCCACCTAGCTCCCCAGGTAGCTGTCTTCACCTTCCCTGGGTGGAACCACGGGACCCTCCCTGAGTCTATGCACGTGAGCACAGCCAGGTCCCAATTCTCTGCCCCTTTCCATCCTCAAGACCGGAGGAGTGTGTGCATATCAAACATGCCGGCTCCACTCTGCCCATCCCAGGACACCCTGCACATCATTCCTTTCAACGCTGTGCTTTATGTTGTATTGGAGTCTTATAAGAGGCAGAACATCTTTTTAAGATTTTATTCATTTATTTGACAGAGCAAGAGAGAGAACAAGTGAGGGGGAGAGCGGCAGAGGGAGAGGGAGAAGCAGGCTCCCCACTGAGCAGGGGGCCTGACGCAGGGCTCGATCCCAGGACCCTGAGCACCCAGGCACCCTGAGGCAGAACTTCTTACACATAATTATAGTAGAAACCTAGTGCTGCTTTCCAACCATCTCAGATTTCCTGAGGCTGTACCAGATACCAGGCACGATGCGAAGTGTTTAAGACGTATTGTTGCCTTTGATCCCGTCAACCTTTAAAAATACAAACTGCTATTACCCCCCCATAGCAGACAAGAAACCCCAACCTTAGAGAGGTTCAGCAGCTTGCCCAGTGTCACACAGTGCATAACAGAAGCGCGTTCAAACCCAGGCAGCCTGACTTCAGAGCCTTTGCTCTTAATCTCTGTGTATTTTGGCTTCCCCAGCGCTCCATCTACAAAGATGCTTCAGGGATAAGAAGGTGAGGTATGGGCTTCCTTTCCGCAACTCAAGAAAATAAAATTCCAATATGCCCCTTTGATACATCAAAGTTCTGTGTAAAATTCTAGCTGGAGAAATGGTTCCAAGACTTTTTCAAAAAGTTTTAAGAACTTCTTCCTTAGAGTAAGAGCACAAACTATAAGGAACAGAATTCAGAATACAATTTGTAGTATGGGCTTAAGTTAAACAGCAATACTTCTTGCCAGTGAAGGTAAAAGGATCCCGGAGTACATACAGAATGTCAGGTCCTAGGAGAACACTGACCTTGTCTATATTCCAATTGATGAGCCACATCTACCCTCTACTAGGTACTCAGTAAATATTAGTTGACTGGCCGAATAAATGAATGAAAAGGTGCCCTAGGGAATATATGGAGTCACTTTTCCTTAAGAACTTTAAATATAAATATTGCCAGTTGTATTAGGTGGCTGGAGTGGAATTTTGCCTGGAGACGGGGAGGTCACGATCACCTCCAGGTGTCCCTTCAGGCTGCCGGGTGTCCTTGGACCAAGGACCTGTACGTTCCTTATATGGCTTCAAGAAAGAGCTTTTGAAGGAACTTGACGGCAAGACAGTCACAACGTGTGTCCGCTCAGGTGGCAGCCAGGACCCCTTTTCATCCACTTACTCTGGAAGTGCAGCAAGTACCTCAAAGAGCAGCACGGACGAGGCGGGTGGATGAAGTCACAGCCTTCTTGCCCTGAGAAATCCTCCCCAGTCCCAAATCATTAGCCAGCAATGATTTCCTGTGGATCTGTAAGGGATCTGACTTGCGCTGCATTTCTTTCTTTGGTTCTCACAATTCTCAGGGTTCCCTAAAGAAGAAAGCAGCTGGGGTGGCCCAAGGCTGCAGCAGGGCCCGGAGAGCCCTGGGGGCTCCGCCTCCTGCAGGAGCCCGGCAGCCAGGTGAAGCGTGTCTGTGCCTCCGCCTCAAAGGGAAGTGGTGCGGAGGGTTCTTAGAAAACAGCCGTCCACACGGCGACAGCGGCACCTGTTTTAAGGACCAAGAGCAGAAAGAAAGGAAGGAGGGCAGGTAGGAAACGAAGGGCCGGATGCGTGCCATTGGACAAGTTCAGATGGAGATAAAAACAGCTCAGCACGTGCGAGCTCGTCAAGGTTGCTGGCTTGGCCCGAGCCTGACCACATCTGGCTGCCCTCAGTGTCCTCCCCTCTCCCCACCTGCCTTGCTGAAGTCACGACACTGAGCTGAGGCTGTGAAAGTGCCCTGGCCTCCGTGCACTGCCTGACCCACCCAGACGGGTCAGAATTCTCATCACTTGCAGAGACCACAGACGTTGGCTCCCACCTCAGGCTCCATTCCCGAAGCCCTGGGACTCCCCCACCCCCACCAAGACCCCAGCCCCCCCAACGCCCCAGGGTGAGCCCAACAGCAAAGACAGGCAGTTCCAGGGCCCAGGAGCCCAGCAAAGAGAGGCAGAAACCCCCTCTTCCCAAGGAGGCATGTGCCTTTAAATTGTCTCTGTAATGGCTGGCTCAGAGGCAGAAATATTTGGCAGCCCTGAAATTAAAAGTGATAAATTTCCTCGCCAAGCTTTGATCAATAATAGAGGCCTCATCTGTTAATCAATAAGACAGTCTCTGCCTGTTTACTGTGCATATGTTGTTCGCTGCTGCCTTCGCTATGATGTCAGGTTTGCATTCAAAGCAATTCAAGTGTGTGTAAACCACATGGCTATTCCCAAAATGCATTAGAGTGACATCATTCAGGCACTAATACACTTATAAAGCATCAATGCAAGGCAGTGATGGAGGGAGGGAGGAGGTCATGCCAGTTGAGCACAATGGGTGCATGGGGATAGATCAGCATTTACCCCCCCACAAAATTTCCTGAGGCTCATCTTGGGAGTGGGGAGAACACCAGGGCACAGCTCAGGGATGGCCATGCCTTGCCATAGCTTTCCTACACACAGGGATATCTTTTGGATGTCCATCAAGAGTATGCCCAAAGGTGGATTACAGTAAATGAACAGGAGGGACAAAATCCCTGCCCTCAGAGAGCTTACCTTCTAGAAGGGAAGGCACATCTTTAAAAACCCAGTGAATATAAACCAGGTAGAGGCAAGTGATGAAAAGAGAAATAAATTAAGTGAAGAGGGACAGAGAAGGCCAGGGGCTGCTATCTTTAGGGGGTTGGCACAGAAGAGCTCTGTGATAAGCTGCCATCTGAGTGGGGAAGCTGAAGGAAGAGGTAACACCCCCCAGTCCAAGGAAACCCATTCCAGACAAAGGAGGCCAGTGGGCTGGAATGGAGCCAGTGAGGACAGTGGGAGAGATGGGGTCAAGTAGGGGATGGACGGCAGGGACAGAAATTCACAGCCAAAGGGAGAACAGCTGGAAGATGGAGCGGGCTGGACCCTTGCCATCCTCCCCTGTGATTACAGATCTGAGCGAACAGCACCATCTAGAGCGGGGAGCACCGGGTCCTGGGCCTGCCCGGCCACTCACGGCTGTGGACACCACAATGACCCTTCTTCCAGAGCTGGGAAATGGGATCTGCCGTGGTGAAGATCGAAGGGGAAGATGGACCTTAATGAACACAAACTCCTCGCCAGTCACCAAGCACTCTGCAGATACAAGAGTTCACTGATGTTATTTAAACCTCAGGAGGCAGGAGAGCGTGCTTTAGAGCCCAGGACTCAGGTCCGATGGATCAGAGTTCGAATCCCAGCCAGGCTAGTCATGAGCTGTGACCCTGACCCCAGCAAGGTGCCTGATCTCAGTGGGTCTGTCACCTCCTCTGCAAAATGGGAACAAAAGTAAGTCCCTCAGAGGATGTGACAAGGTGGGTAAAGGGCTTGGCCTTCTGGGGGTGGGGGGCGGCAGACAGACACACCTAGTAAGGAGTAGCTACCATCACCAGTCAGGCTCGGGGTCATGATTCCTTTAAAGAACTTCTCTGTGCCAAGTATGATTGATTTTACTGAAGTTCAATGTACAGTTATTTGGAGGTCATTAATCTCGTGTAAAGTGAGTCTCACATTTATAAAGACATATTTCACTATAATCTCTCTCATACACACACACACACGCACGCACACACCCCTCATGCCTCTCATTTAAAGGTGAGTGATTGTCTTGTTGAGGGGAGCAGGAAAATCTGTCAAAGGACCAACATGTCAGTATTGGCAGCTATTCACCAGGCCGGCTCGGAAATCCCCCCCGGATGAGCCCCAGGAGCCACAGGCCAGCGTCCTGCACTGCCTGGCTATCCTCTGTCTTCAGCAGACTGTAAGCTCTGTGCGAGCAGGCAGGGCTGGCCTCTGGCCTGTCCCTGCCCTTTCCCAGTGGCCTGCTCCCTGCCTGCTCCCTGCCTGCCCAGCAGCTGCGCTCGCTACTGGGTCAATAAACAAAGAAGCCCTCTGGCAGCTTCCAGGACCACAACTGGCCTGGGAAGAGGGCAGTGGCCATTCAGGGCACTGCCAGGCTGTCCCCTAGGGGGTGGCAGAGTCCTTATTCTACAGACTCTGGGTTCTCTACTGGCCCTTTTGAACACTCAAGGACGTGGTTTCGGCTGGCACTCAGGCAGAGAGAGGAAAGGTTGGAAATGGGGCTGTGGGCTTCCCCTGCAGCACGATCACCCTCTGCTACCCTCCCAGCTGCCCAGGGCTCACACCCCCCGCAAGAAGAAAGCAAACCCTCCCTCAGTACACTCAGGAGCCTCCTGTCCAAGAGGCGTCCAGCAGCCACAGTGGACCCTGGATGGGCTGGCAGTAATCTGCTGAGTGACCCCCACTCCCAGCCCAGGCACAGAGTTTATCTGAGGTTCAACAGTAAAGGGACAGACAGACGTCCTTGCCCTGCCAGTCCCCTGGGGATCCTGCAGGGGAGGCTCGAGGGTGCCTCATGAGCTACCCTGGAGGAGCAGGAGTGCCTGACCCTCTGAATCTCCCAGACTCCTACTCTCTCCTACATCTCCCTGACTTCTGGATGCCTCCGGAAGGTCAGACAGGGGCCCTAGGAAGGAGGAGGGCTTGACACAGGTTAAGGTGGGATGGAAAGAAAGGAGGCAGCCACCACAGTCCTCAAGGAGGCTAGAGATGGTCTAAGGCCTCCACGTGCAGGGGGCCCTTTCGCTCAGTGCTAAGGATCACCTCAACTCAGGAATCAAAGGAGACACGGGCCAGGAAAGCCCTTTTAAAACCATAAAGCTTTCTCTAACCACCCAGCCTTCCAACAACAGAGGCGAAATCCAGCAGAAGCTCATCAGGCTCCCCGCAGCTGTCCTCCCCCCCCCACAACCCCCCTTGGCGCCTCCCCTCGGCAAAGGGTGCTGCCTTCCTCCCTACTTGCCCTCCCCACCAGAAACAGGGTGGGGGGTCCCCAGCATCTAGGAAGGGGAGTAGAAGACGCTGAACACAATCAGAAGTGGGCTGGTGTCTCTCTGAAGTAAATAAGGCAGAAGCCAATGAAAGAAGAAGAAAAAAAAAAGCAAAATCCCTCCCTCTCCTACCCCCATGCTAATAAGAAGGCGGGCGGGGGGGGGGCTGAAAAAACACTTCACATTTGCCAGCATCTAATGTGGAGTAGTATGTGCTTTTTCTTTTAATTCCTTGAGATTTTAAAATAAACATCTTGAATGTTCTGATGAGATATGCATGCCTGCTTACATAAGGAAGTACAGAGTGTACCAAAACAGCCGACCCAAAAAAAGCATAAGCCGTCAGAACAATGAGTACAGACACGGGGCATTTTACAACGGGCCATGGTGTACAGTTTTATTTACAGTACCTCTTATCAGACAGAGAGCAGGACACCGGCTGCCAGCTCCAAAGGCTAGGACTGCGTGTTCTTTCACTCAAGGAGATGTGTACTCCCCGAGAGGCTCTGCAAGGCGAGCTCGCTTGCTCTCTCGCCCCCTCTCTCTCTAGCTTGCTCTTTCTCTTGCAGCAACACAACAACAACTGATCCGGCACTAGAATCTCTGTAAGGGACACTCACTGGGGGAAGAGGGGAAGCAGTGGGCAGAAGTGGGCTGAACAGGAGACTGGCTCAGGATAGGGTTCGATGAGAGCTCTAGCCAACAAGGAAGTGGGGGCAGGGCTCCCACGACAGGACAGGGGAGGGGGGTGGGGGGTGAATGAAGTAACAGTGCAAGCCCCAATCCGAGGTAGGACTGAGGAAGCCACCAGGACCGTCTCCAAGCGGTGCCAACAGAGACGGGACTAACCAGGAGCCACGAGTGGCAGGTTTTCAGACCTCTAGACGTCAATTTCCCATCGATGACCTGCTAAGTGGCTGGACCTCTCACACGTGGCTCAGTGTCCGCTCCACAGAAGATGAGACCGTGGAACAGGTCAGAAGGAAATCCTGAGGCGTCTCTGGTCTGAGAGAGCACTTCTTAACCTACCCAATAAACCTCACGCTGTCGGGATGCCCCAAGGTGCCCTGGTGCCCTTGGCTGTCACTGGGACCCTGTGGTCTTGATGTCAAGCCCCACACGGAAAACAGGTCCTCCTTGTCCCTTTATCCCTGCAACTCAATTCTTAGAGAGCCTTGGAGAGCTCCCTTGGTCACCACATTCAGCACCAGCAGGAACCCAACAGGCTCAGACACACAGCCCCTGAGTGCAAACCCACGCGCTCAGTATACAGCTGTGCACTAGGGAAGTTCAGAACCCCTGCTCTGGGCTCACACAGACCAGGTTCAAGTCCCGGGTCTATCATTTCTAGCTCCCACCCTGGGCAAGCTAATTCTCCTGTCCGGGCCTATTTCTACACCTGTACAATTGGGGCACAGAGCAGCCACCTCCCAGGGCCGAGTGAGGATCCATTTAAATAGTCGACGTAAAGTCTGCAACACCAAGCCTGGCACATAGGATCTGCTCGAGGAATGCTGCTTGTCATTAACATCAGGACTGTTTCCACTACTCTCCCCCACTGGTGACGTCTGGGGCCCATGAAGACATCAAAGGCATTCAGCAAACACATCATAACGTTTGCAATATTCTTACCACCCCAGCCAAAACACAGAGAATGAAAGGAGAAAAGCTGCCTATTCTGAAAAGTCTTCAGCAGATGTTCTCTGGGGAGAGGAAGATAAAAAGAGGCAGAGGACACTAACGATTGTGCACCTTCAAGAAACCCCTCTACAAGCCAACAACCTACAGGGCGCCTGGGTGGCTCAGTCCGTTAAGCGTCTGACTCTTGATTTCAGCTCAGGTCATGATCTCAGGGTCGTGAGATTGAGCCCCGTGTTGGGCTCCACGCTGGGCATGGAGCCTACTGAAGATTCTCTTTCTTCTTCTCCCTCTGCCCCTCCCCGCTAAAAAAACCAAACCAAAACAAACAAGCAATGTACAAATAAAGACAGAGCCCCCGATAACTCTTCCCTGGCACAAGGTCAAAGAAATGGCACCTCTCCAGTCGACCCTCAACACTCATGGCCAAGTTTTGACAGCACTATCAACCTCCTACTAAAATGAGTGCAAACCTATTTAAGGTGAATTATTATAAATGAAATACAAGTAGGATAATAAATCTGTCACAGCAAAACAACAGTGTGCAAATCTTCCCAAAGCCTAAGTAAGAGTATTGATTTGGGGGTTCACCTTAGCGCTGCCTTTAGCCCATTTCTTCCCCAGGCAACTTCCATGACTGACTAACCAAGGTATGGGGGTAATCAACGCAATGACACAAACCCCTCTCTTGTTAGGCGAATGTCAGCCCCGGCTCTGATGGACCAGACATCCTTCCGGACACACTGGGCCAACTCAGACATCTCGAGGTGAAGGCCCTGCAGAGCTGGTGGCCAGACCCGGCACTGAAGTTCTCCTCACTGGCGATATGGTCCTGAGGCCAACTTTATAGCCTCACTTCCCTCCTTAAAATGGGGTTGTTAACCCTCCCATCTTAACCCTGTAAGAAATACTGGGCACAGAGCAGGTGCACGGATAGCTATTGTGATTATGGAGTAACTTTGCTTCACCACGTGGTTGAGTTTCAGGAGGCCAGGCCCTGGCCTGAGCCTTCTGGAACTACAGCCCATAAGATTCCAGCCCCACAGTTCCCGGGAGAAGGCCCACCTGCAACGAATGCCCTAGAGAGAGGAGACCTGGCATTCCCCGGGGCTCTAGTGCACAAGGTACTCAGCTGTTTGGGATGAGAGAAGGGCACCGTGGGGGGAAGCAGGTGGAGGGGGCTCAAGGAGAGCTCTCCTGAAACACCATAGAGAGAAATGGACTGAGTCCTGACTGGCCCTGCCTGCGCTCTGTAGCCTTGGGTGAGCCACTTCATATCTCCATCTGTAAATGACAAGTTTTAAATTGGGACACGTCTCAAGGTGAAGAAAAGATGGACTGGTGCTGTGTGAGAAGCAGCTGGAGGCACATGGCAAAGACCGCTCTCCGTGGCTATAAAAAGGAGCTCCTGTGCTTACAGCCCTTGGCAATGGGAAGAAGCTGGCTAACCTGAGATGGGGCTGGGTTCTCTGGTTCGGCCAGGGGATTCCTTCTCAAGGAAATACCTTGGTCTATCAGGCAGGCAACGTGGAACAGACAGTCCAGACACTGGGAGAATCATTAGCCAGACAGAGCGGGGCTGAGCCAATGAGGCCAAGGGGAAGGCTGACCCTGGGGTTCCAGGGAACACTGACGCTCTCAGGTGCTCACAGCTTTTTGTTTAAGAAAGATAATGCTTCGGTCTTGGCTTTTGTAAAAGACTAGGTAAAAAGGTCATTAGGGATTTCTGCCATGATTTTTATGGGATAGCCCCTCAACCTTCGGATACCAATAACTGTCTTCTCCCCTGGACCTGACTTGGGCATTCTCATTCTCAGGTGAGAGATTCAGAATGGAAAGAAGGGTTTCTACTGGCATCTAGCAGCTTCAAAGCTCTGTTACCCGAGCCTCTGGCCTCCTACTCTCAACCTCAGTTACCCTGCTCCTTTCTGCTGAAACACCTTCAGAGTCTTCTATCACAGGCCTTTCCCCGGAAATCTGGCCTAGGGGTCCCCTCCCCCACACACCTCCCCAAGGTGTAAGATTCATGAGTACCGTCTGGACAATGGCGAAAAGCAAAACCAGGCACTCCAAGGGCAATGGCCAAGATCAAAGCCCTGCCTGCCCACAGAATTTCGAACCGAGGTCTGCCACCACCCCAGTCCCCCAACATTCCTTGACACTCCCTCCAATTAAATTCTCACTTGAGTTATTTTCAGAGGGAAGGCAGGGCACAGCAGCCCTCCCCAGCCCTCCCCACGTTCTGGTCCTGCCTCTAACCTCTGGGAGCCGCAGTGTCCTCACCTGCCAAGGAGCCACTGACACCTCTCTCCCACCCCACAAGTGCACAACTCCAGGGGGCACCACTCACTCAGCAGCAGGGCCTGGGGGTGTTGGGAGGTTTAAATGAGGCAAGGCATATGAAGGCGCCTTGCAATGGAGCTGGCTCTGGGCAACGGCACCCTAACTCTTCCCGCCCAGGGTCCCAGGGGTCCTGCAAGGACTGCCCCCAAGGTGGAGCAGTAGGGCTCTACTGTAGCACTAATACGATAACAAGAGTACAAATAGCAAACATTTATTGAATATTATGAAATAAGCCCTGTACTAATGGCTTATCGTGCCATTCAACTCTCCCCTCAATTCTGACATAATCCCCATCATGAAGATGTGAAAACGCAAGTTTGAAAAACCTGGTTCACTTAGCCAAGGTCTCATAGCTAGTACGCATCAAAGAAACAAAATCCGGGTGGCAGCATGGAAAGCCCACCTAACGGAGGCCTTTGATGCGATCAAAAGTTAAAGAATAAAACGTTCCTAGTCAGGGAGACAGAAAAAGGTCCGAAAGGCAGTGCGCTCAAGTCTTCTGTCACCCTCCACACTCTGGAGCTGAAGGGTCTTTCCCACAAGCTCTGAGGCCGTCCTCCTCCAGGCAAACGCTTGTCTCTGAGCATTTTCTCTATTAAAAGCAACTCCCACTTCCTGGGGCCGAGGTGTGGCAGCACTGTCCACCAGAGTCTGGACTGGGAGCCAGGAGCACCAGGGTCTAGATCTGGCCCTGTTGAACACATTGGTATATTCTAGAATCCTGATTTACTCGGCTGCCTTTTTTCCATCTGTAAAATAGCTCCTCAGTGCCACCTGATGATGGTAGGAGAGGAACGAGGTCAAGGACATGAAAATGTGCAGGGCTTTACAGAAGAGGTAAGGCCGATCCTCAGAGCTGACTTACAATAAAACCCCAATTAGGAATACCAATCCATGGGGGTGCCTGGGTGGCTCAGTCGGTGAAGCCTCTGCCTTTGGCTCAGGTCATGATACCAGGGGCCTGGGATCGAGCCCCACTCTGGGCTCCCTGCTCAGCAGAGAATCTACTTCTCCCTTTCTTTCTCCCTCTGCCTCTCCCCCTGCTCGTGCTCGCTCACCCTCTCTCTCAAATAAAATCTTAAAAAAAAAAAAAAAGAAAGAAATATCCCTCCATGACTAACTTCCCTCCTCAGCATTCTCCTTTTGATTTCAAAGCAAGCAAGATATTCTATCATAGAGAACACTCCGTTGTTGGGGCATCTGGGTGGCTCAGTCAATTAAGCCTCCGACTCTTGTTTTCGGTTCGGGTCCTGATCTCAGGGTTGTGAGATCAAGCCCCGTGTCGGGCTCGCACTCAGCGGGGAGTCTGCTGAAGATTCTCTCTCTCTCTCTCTCCCTTTCCCTCTGTCCCTCCCCCTGGCTTGCATGTGCTCTCTCTCAAAATAAAATCTTAAAAAAAAAACAATCAATTGTCTTCAAAGTTGAAAAATGGACTCTCACATTGATGGACGACAGCAAACTCATTCTTTCAGAGGCTGAAATAGATAAGGTTTCTTTGGTTGACCTTCACGTAACCAAAAAGTCTCTTTACTCCCCCTTCCTGGGCAGCCTCGCTAAAACAGATGCTCATTCTTGGCTGCAAGGGTCTCTTCCCTTTGCCACCCCCCCCCCGCCTGTGCCCCTTATAACCTGCCCTTTATTCACTGCCCAAACTGGACCCCTTCCCCCAAGAACAGCACGCAAATCCAATTCGTTTGTGGCTACATATGTAAACCTTAGGCTAAGGGGTCCATCCCTAGACTGCAGAGTTGTCAGTTGCTGTAAATTCATACACACACACACACACACACACACACACACACACACACACCCTGGGCAAACACCAAGGCAGGAGCAACCAGTCCACAGCTTCTACTGTTCTTCTCTTCCCGATGACAGCTGGGAAAGAGGCCCGTCACCTGGCTCGCCCGTCACAACACCCACCGCCCCATCTCAGACCGAGCCCAGGGGACTGCCACCCTCCCTCCCCCTTCCGCGGGCCCCTTGGTGGCACGTCGCGGCTGCCAGTCTCTCCAGGCCTGCTGTGGCTTTCAGAAAACAGAGCATTTCTATTTTTAGCCCATCTCAGCCTCATAATACCCCCCAACACCCATTCAGCTTAATCACTTTATTGAGGACAAGCAGCAGGCTCTCCAGCCCGGGTGCTTCTGATGTTAGGAAGTAGTGAAATGTTCAAACTGGTTAAAACTGACACTCATTGGCTTGCCTTTGGTGTTTCTGAGACCTTAATTGAGGCCCAGGCTGTGGATCTAAAGAACCTTGCAGGTTTCGGAGTCTTTCCTTCTTACCCCCTGCACCATAATTGAGGTGTTACATTACAACTCCAGCACTGACATTTTCAGGCTCAAAATTCAGAAGCCTTGAGACTCCACACTTTTCAAAACAGAAATACGGCTTGTCACACTCTAATGTCCCTTCTTAGCATGAACCACCCCCCACCCAAAACAACAAAATGCAACTTGCCTCTTCTGGCTGACCTCGTGCAAAGAGCTGGGGAAGATAACTGTCCCCGTGTTAGGCGTTATTAAAGCGAATGTGACAACTAAAATGACATCGAATTGCTGCTTGAAAACAAGGAAGGTTTGTTTGGTGTAATTAGAGGACCTGAGAATTTGGTGTGTGCAGAAAATAGACTGTTGGCAGCCCTTTCGCACGCACCTTTGAGACCGTGACTTCCAAAGCTTTGGGGTGACATTCACGAGCATGCAATCTGTGCCTTGTGAACTAGGGGCTGGGCGGGGGGACGAGAGCAGCCTGGAAAAGGGATGAAAATGCCTTGGTCTCAGAGGCGAAGACCAGTGGTGTCAGGGGCAGGCAAGCCTGGGTTTACACCCCAACGCTGCCTCTTACTTGCGGGGCGATCTGGGCAAGTCAAGTCAGTTTCCTCCGTATCCACTGGAATCGTGACAGCACCAGCCTCAGTGGGGGCTTGTGGGGATCGAGTGAGATCATGCAGTGTCTGGCAATGATAACCTGGCACCTGTCAGCCCTCAGTCCAATGCTAGCCGCCATGGTTCCTGTCCCTGCTCTTCTCCACTCTGCTGTGGGCACCTTCTAAGACAAAGGGTTTAGTCCTTGTCTCTGCAGCCTTGCACACAACAACAACAAAAAAAGGAATTTGATGCTAGAATGGCTAATCACCAGCCAGTCGCATGCCATCTTGGGATGTGTGTAGACACGGGGTAAGGAGCTCCATGGACTCAACGTGACTGACGGAGTCTGTCCCAAGCAGCTTTGAGGGGCTGGATGACCTCTCGGGTCCCTTCCAGCTGGGTCCCAGGCCTGCAAGCTTGCCTGGGAGAGGCTCCTCTGCCTTCCCAGCCAGACCCTCCCCTCTCCGTTCCTCCCTTCCTCCCCTTCGTAGGCAAGGTGCTCAGAGCCCCTGTATAAACTTCTTGCTCTTCGGAAGGCAGAGGCGGGATGCCTCATTAACTTCCCTAGCTAATTTTACAATTTAACCAAACACCACATTCCTGCTTTGATGCAGCCAGCCTCTGCCTGCGACCAGCTTTTATAGCTGTGCGATGGAGGAAGGAGGTGGTCCAGGCCAGAGACAAGGCAGAGTCTCCAAACTAAAGTGGGAGACGGAGAACAGAAGGGCCGTGTGTGTGTGTGTGTGTGTGTGTGTGTGTGTGTGTGTGTGTGTGTGAGGCAATCCTGCCTGGGCTGTTTGGGGCTGAAAAGTGAGGGAAGAAATCCACACAGGGCCACAGCGTCAGAAAGATGGCGTGCTCCAGTGACAGTGACTCTGGCGGCCCCCCACCCCTACCCCCGGGGGCCAGGGGCCAGATCTAGAAGCACACTTACATGCTGTCCTCTGAGGGGCACGGTTCAATGCTGATGAGCAGCAGGCCAGAGACTCGGGAGGGCCACCCAGAGGACACGTTCAGCTTGGCCAGGCCTCAGCACCCCTATCAAAGGGCACTGAGAGGCCCCCTCCCAGCCCACTTAGCCCAGAAGCCTTGTGGATGGCACGTTTAGGCTCCTACCTCCTGATGAAGGGTCTGGCTGAGGGTGAGAGGTGCTGGGAGGGCAACATGTGTAAGAAAGTTCTACCATAAAGAATCCTCTGCGGGGGGTGGGGAGGCTCCTTGGGGGTGCAGTCAGTTAAGCATCTGACTCTTGATTTCAGCTCAGGTCATGATCTTGGGGTCATGAGATCAAACCCCGCGTCCAGCTCCACATCGGGCATGGAGCCTGCTTAAGATTCTCTCTCTCCCTCTGCCCCTCCCCAACCCCCAATCCCACACACACCCGTGCGCTCAAAAAAAATAAAAAAAGAATCCTCTGGGATAAGAAAGACACCCCCCCCCCAGGAGTTACACTGGTCCCATTTATGCAGGCCCACACCCTACCCACCCACGACACATAGACCCCGAGAGAGAGAAAGAAGGTATGATTGGGGCCTTCTTGCTTGTGGTCAGGTCTTGCTCTCAGCACATCGGTCACTGATAAAGACACCAGACGTGACTCTCCTTACTCCCTGGTCAGCTGTCCCCAGGCTTCCGAAGCCTGCACCTGTCCCTCACCATCTTCTATTCCAGAGCATCTGACTCTGGGCCCCCCAAATCTCAACCAGCGCAAAATTGACCCAGCAGGGCCATCCCAGATGTACTGGGTTGTTCCCATCAGGCCCCAACAGAGGTCCCAGAGATCTGGGCCTGTCAGACAGAAATCCGTGATGGATACCAACCTCCCAAAAGATCCGGTCGCTGGGCCTCTATCTGTCCTCAGCCCACGTGAATGGAGGCAACTGAGGAAGACTCCAGCAAATCAAAATTTCAGGGAGTTCTCTCCTTACCTGGAGTTACCTCATTACTGAAAATGACTGCGGCCTTGCATAATTGCTCCAACAAAATGCTCATTGCAGCTGCCAATGAGCTCCCAGTGCCCCATTAGCCCGTAACAGTCAGTGAGGGAACTGCCGGGGCCTAATCCAACTACCCCGGAAGACTTCTTATCCCAACTACCTAATGGAAAGTTTAGAACTTACTTCCCCCCCCTTTTCCTGGCAAGTGAAAGAATTCCCAAAATGGGGTGGTTGTGGGGAAGGAGGAGGGAACATATTAACTACGGGGGAAAGTCTTGAAGAGACCTCTTTGTCAGGGTGAATCCTGGAGAGGGCCCACCTAAAGGAGCACTGCCGTATAGACCACCCACCTTCCCGTCTCCCACTGGCTTCCCACCTGCGGGGGCAGCTGGGGCCTCCTTCAAGAAAGGCTTACAGTAGGCCGGGGTGCTGGTCCTCCGTGCGTCTCCACTTCCCTCCAGGGCCTCTGACCTCATCCTTTCCAAAGCACAGCCCTTTAGGCTATGTGTCCTCAACCTGGGCTTTGGGGAGCCCTGGGCACTCAGCCTATTTGGGGTTCCTCTACTCTAACGTGAGGAATACACACTCCTCTGGATCTGTGTCCAGTCTGAACCTCACTTGCGTACTAGTGTTTGTTCTGCGGACAGGTCAATACGGTGGGACCACCTGAAGCCCTAGCTTCTAGTTTTTAACGCAAAGTTTCTCAACCGCAGGTCAAGGACAGTCATAACATCCTCAGAACTCTGAGGATTCTCCAGTACAAGACACTGGGCTCTAGCCCTCCTCAAGACTGCTGTGGACAGAGGAGGAGGAGGAAGAGGAGAAGGAAGAGGCACCTGCCTGGTTGGCTCTAACTCATAGAAGCTCTTGCTTCATCTTGTCTAGAAAAGCAGACCCCTTGCCCACCATGAAGCGCCATCTGGACATTCCAGCAGGAAAACAAAATCCCACAACCCTCCCTCCTGAAGCCGTTGCTCATCAACCTGGTCCCTGGGAGTTTCTCCCTCCTGTACACTGTTGTCACTTATCTTTCCCCTTTATAGGGACCGTGAGCACACCCAGCCTTGCTGACGGCTCGTGTCATCTTCTCAGCCAGACCCACAGCCCCTGGCTGGTAGGGACCCTGGCAGCTGCCTCTCTGTTCTGCCATGGTTTGCCTGCCACTGGCCCTCAGTGGATAATTGCTAAGTGATGAATCTATTCATGAATGATCCCCCCCCCAAAAGAAAGCCACATGTAGTGACCCAGAACAGTTAGAGGGGTTTCTCTACCGCCCAGCTTTCGGCGTCTGGTTCCCATTTGGTTGACGTTTCTGCCCCCAGAGAAGACTACAGCATCCACAGTGCGGGCCTGGGGAAGATAAGGTTGTTGAGGAACAGATATAACAAGCTTCATGCCAAGTGGTCCACAGTTTCGCTAGACAGAATCCAAAAGGTCAGGGAGGCCACTATCTTCCTGACATGTCCCACTCGGAGACAATGATACTCTGAGGAGCTAGTGACAACCTAAGTCATCAGAACTCCCACATTTCTGGGATGCAGCACCGGTGAGCTGACCCTTTCACTCCTGACTCAGCATCCCAGAGGGCCTCCCCCCAGGAGCAGAGCACCCAGCTCTTGCTGTGCAGGAGGCACCCCAGGCAAGCTCTCCAGGCCTGCCCCTCTTCTCTGTATGGGATGGTGTTGGGAAAGTGACAAGATCAAGCTCTTGCCTGGTTAGGAGGGCCAAACACTCCCAGAACCACCCAATCCCCAGCCCCGTAAAGGCAATGAGGAGGAGTAATGGTCACCATGGCAGTGCAGCTCAACACATGAGTCCGGCAGAGCAGGGAGGGGCTAACAAGCCACCCACCTGCTCCTGGTGGCCCAGGTACAAGGTCCTGAGCAGTAGCCAATGACTGGGCCACACCGCCCCAGCCCCAGGATCCCTAGGGACAGGGCCTTACTGGCTCTCCCCGTCTCAGCATCCCAGGCTCTGAGACACTGGGTACCCCCACAGAGAAGTGAGCATTGGAACAGGTGCAGCAGCGTGGTATGCTAGAAAAGCAAGAGTGTGGGGGGAGGGGGCAGACAGCCCTGGCTCCAAACCCAGCTCTACCACTTCCTGGCTGTCTGACCTTACACAAGTGACTTCAGCTCTTGAAGCCTTCGTGTCCACCCCTGCAAAATGGAATCAGTATTCACACTCCAAAGTCAATGCAGGATAGCTGAGCTCAGACATACAGAGTGCCAAGCGCTGTGCCCAAAACGCAGCAGGCCTTCAGTAAAGTACCTTTCGCTCCCTCTCTTGTCCCCACCGTCCATCCTGAGCCATTCACTTATTCAACAGAACTTAACTGAGAGTCTGCGATGTATTTAACCCTCGGGAAGCAACAGAGCAGCCTACCAATAAGGTTTTGCCTCCATTCCTGGTCTTGTCATCCAGACTGCTGAGTCCCAGGCCTGGAAGGAAGAAGGAGGGAGCTTCAGAGCTATTCCCTACCAGACACCTATCCGCACACTCACCCACTCGCCCGTTAGTTTATTCAAACAATGACTGAGTTATAACCACCATGCAGGTTGCTCTGCTAGGTAGTGAGGGGGACGTGGAAATAAGTCACGGGTTCTGAAGAAGCTCAGAGTCTAGCAGGCAAAAAAAGGACAAGCAAAAAAATAGCTATGACACAAAGAAGGTGACAGGTGCCATAAGAGGGGGTAGATAAATGGCTCTGAGCAATGAGATGGGGGGTGGCCTCTTGTCCTGCCCAGACAGACACATCCTATGGCTGAGCCGGCTGACTTTGAAAAGACAAGAGAAAAAGGAGCACTCGACACTGGCACCGTTCCTAGCACGGGAAACAGGCAGGATCTATTTGAAAGGACTAGAGGCAGGTTAGAGCCTTTTCTGGCAATTCCCAAAACTCGTGCTTCCTCAAGCTGACTGGGTAGCTGGACAGAATGAACCCTGTCAAAATCCTACAGATCTTTAAAAAAAAAAAATCATTTAGCTATTGCCAGGATGATAAAAGAACCTTGCCATTCAAAGGGAGGGTCCACATGGGGAGGAAGGTGGGGCTGCAGGGGGAGAGGAGGAGGGGACAGAGAAAAAGGGGAACGCCCCCCAAATATGGATCAGGGCAACCAGCGAAGAAATTTATGCATTGTAGTTGCTTTACTACCTAATTAATTCAGTAATTTCAAAAACAATTTTATTTATGTTCCATTTACCACATCAAAAGTAAAAAAAAAAAAAAATCCTACTGATGCTAAAATAATACCTCAAGGCATCTATTTTTAATCAGTTTAAAAAGGGGGGGTGAAAAAAAAAAAGCAGCCCTGGTTTCTATACAATCTATCCCGGGCAGACCACCAGCCCTCAGAGAGGGAGAGAGAGAGAGAGAACACAGCCAAGCCCTCTCTGAGAGCCTTCCTGGCTGCTCAAAACCGAGCTTGTCAAAAAAAACAAATCCATAATGGCCCGAGGCTCCTCTCCAATCTATTTTCTGCTCAGCTGGTTTTAAATGAAGTTATTATGAGTCATTAAAACACCCGCAAGCCAGTGGAAGTCAGCCAATTACAATTTTAAATTTAGCCCGTTCTCTGCCCCATTCTCTTGTTTTCTTCCTCTGCCCACAGAATGCTGCTGCTGGTACTTCTTTCCTCCCTTCCTTTACCCAAAGTGGAAGAGACAGTTTTGAAAATGCAGAGTACTGCACGGCACACAGAATCATTCACATGAAACTCTAATTATTAAATTAAAAAATGCAAAACGTCAGCCCCCTCCAAAGTCAACCCATGCCCCCGCATCGGCCCACTGGATTCCTCAGAAACTCCAGACTCGGCCCTAGAGGGCACAGGGCTATTTTTAAAATGAAAAGGTTCTTTGGTGGGGTCCTGTTGAGAAACATGCCCATCCGTCCCACAGAACCGACATGCTCAGAGCCGAACCCGAGAGGGGGAATCACACCACCAACATTCAAGAACTCATAACCAACAATGAAGTTCAAATGCAGAGGTAACGCAGGCTTTGCAATCAAGCATGAATGTCGGTGGAAGTCACTAGATATGATGAGCTCATTTAGTTTTTAAATCTGCAAGGTAATGGTCTGTGTGGGGCCATTACAGCAAAGGAACAATTTTGAGTATTTCATGTAAACGCTTCTTCTCGATCTCTTTTTTTCTCACATACGCACGCGCACACACACACACAAATGGCCCTAGTTTCTGGGAGCTTAACTGCAGCTTTTTGGCACCCTGCAAGGAGTAAATAGAGCCCTTCCCAAAGAATTGTCCCATCCTACTTTCTCCACTGACCCTAACCAACTGGTGAGTCTGGAAGCTCCAAAGAAGGGACTCCCAGAGCCTTATGTATACTTCCCATCACCTCCAGGACCCCTCACCCTCGTGGTTCCGTCCTAGACACACGCACGTGTGTGTGCTCCGTAAGAGAACCAGTGCTCTGCCCCAGGCAGACACAACTCTACTGCCCAGGGAAGTGGGAGAACCAAGGCCACAGACCCAAGCAGATGGAGGCACTAGGAAAAGGGTGCTTGTCCTGTCATTTCACAGACAGTCCCTGAAGGCTGGTTCGGAGGCCGGGATGCTCCCGTGGGCTTTGATCTCCCTGGCAGCGCTGAGTGAGTGGGACTTACTCTCTGACCCTACCACCCAGCCTCCTGGAGAAGAGAACGGGGAATCCACAGAACATGAAATCCAGGTCCACTGTGACCAGAGACCATTTATTTACCAAAGGCAGGAGGATTTATCCTGACCCTCGTGGAATGCAAACGTGAGGCCTGTGACCACAGCTGCCATGTTCTGGGGGCCCCCACAACGGAGCAGATGTCACCCTCCTGGCCTTAGTTTTGACTCTCCCTACTCCACTGCTCCAACTGTGGGGCCCTCAACCAGCCGCTCCTCACGGCCGACTGAAGACGCCTGTTCCCTGAAGTGAGCGACGCTGAACGCTTGCTTCGGCAGTGCATATACGAAGATAAAATCAAGCTGAAGCCACAGGCCCCACCCTTGCACCAGCCTACTCCCCGGGAAGGGTTCTAACCCTTAAAATCCATCATCATCTCCTGAGAGATGGCTCCCAAAATTGTGTAAGTGCCGGGCCCCAACAAACCGAGATCTGCCCCAGAAACACGAGCACGTCAGCAACAGGGTGTCCACTTTCTCCACAAACACTTACCGGAAGCCCTCTGTGGGCCAGGCACCCCACCAGGTCACCGGTGCGTGAGGGTGCACAAATGACACGGTGCCCAGCGGGCACTGCACCCACGTGCCTGGGCCAGATCTCCGAGAATGGGTGCCAGCAAGATGTGCTTCTCAGTAGCAATGTCCAATGTGGGCCTCACAAAAGCAAACCCTGCTCACCCGCTGGCCCATGCTCAGCTCAACCTGAGAAAACATCCAGGGACCCAGGAAGAGCAGAAGAGAAGCCAGAGAAGGCCCCCGCTGCTCCCTGAGAGGCCAGGGAAGGCCACACAAGGTTCCAGGTTCTGAGAG
Source organism: Ailuropoda melanoleuca (assembly GCF_002007445.2). NCBI lineage: Eukaryota > Metazoa > Chordata > Mammalia > Carnivora > Ursidae > Ailuropoda > Ailuropoda melanoleuca. Next base: position 10,443,471 of record NC_048225.1, on the reverse strand, counting down.
CACTCTCTGGGCACTTGCTCAGGAGTCCTCCCCAGGCCTTCTTGGCCGGTGGCAAGTTTTGTTCCCCACCCCAACCCCACCCAACTTCCAAGCTAAGAAGTTTTGAGGAGCGAGAAAGACCAACCAAGACGGATGGACACAAAGACAGATGAAGACCTAAGAAGGAACACAGAAAATACAGAGAAGCATCAGGACAGGGCTGAGGCCAACACAGACGTGAGGACAGAGACAAAGAGATGGAGTGAGAGAACACTGGGGGGAATGGAAGGAGAGAAGAGAGTCACACTGAAACGCGGCCCCCGGCCACCACAGAGAGCCCAGAAGAGGGCACTGAGAAGGACCGCCAGAAGGAGCTCAGTGGGAACGCAGGCCCACAAAGCGGGCCCAAGCACAGAGGCTGGAGGGCCCAAGCACAGAGGCTGGAGGTGAGGTGGGGTGAGGGCCATAGAGGAGAGCAGTGGCCAACTGCCCACAAAGCTCGATGGGGGGGCACATCTGGGAAGCAAAAGGCAGGTGAGAGGGCCCTAGAAATAGGAAAGCAGCATTGCCCCATGCCAACTTCCTCTCCTACCTACAACCCCAGCATCTAGTCATCCTCAGACCAAAGTAAGGGCTAACAAAACAGCTTAGAACTCAGGAAGGATGGAAGAAGCAGGTAAAGGAAAAGGAGAGAGGAGGAGCATAAACGAGACAGACAGGGAGCCCCCACATCCACCTCTCTAGGGGCATTCACTTCCCCAGGGGAATATCATCGCCCAGCCCGGCTACAAGATCACAGGGTGGTGGGAGGGCCTGTGTGGGGGAAACCACCCTATTCTGGGGGCAAAAAAATCAGAGACAGAGAGAAACACAGAGAGAGAGAGAGAGAGAGAGAGGGAGAGAGAGAGAGAAAAAAAGGTTATTACATAATTTCCACTTTCTTTCCTCCACCCTTAAAGTAATGTTCTATCTGACAGGCTCCTCTCTGAGGGGGGAAAAATGACAAATCCAATCCAAAATTCAACAGCCTGTGTTCTGTTCGGAGAGCACACAGTGTACTGTACAGCCCATAAAACTCCAAACAGCCTCCAGACACTGCTGCAATCGTCCTCCATCAAAACACTTTGTCTTGCATACAAAAATAAGATACAGCGCTGAACGGAATACAAAATCAGCCCATTACAGTACAGGGAGACTGCTACTTAGCAACGAGGGGGCTCTAAAGCTCAGTGCTCTACAGGAAGCAAAATCTGTCGAGCCTGTTGGGCAAATGATAAACATTAGCAGTATTAAAAAACACAAAAGCCATGTAAATGGATAGACATAATGTGGAAGCGAATTTATAGAATAAATTGGGATGGGGGACTTGAGCAGAGGGGGAGAGGCTGGAATCCAGAGGGCTAGATGCAACGAGCTTCCCCAACCCCTGCTAAGGCACCATATGGAGAGAGAGACATGTGTATTTGGGGGGAGGGATATGTGAACCCCTCTTCACACAGGGGCTGGAGGTGCAGGGGTGGGAGAGACGTGGTACAACACTGTTTAATACAATGACCTGCAATGAACTTTGCGAACTTCCTCTGTGGGGCTGGCCTGACGTGCCGTCTTCAGGGCTGGGGAGCCCAGGCATGCACACCCAGCAGCACTGAGGTGGACAGATGTGGGGCTTTACCTGCCCCTGGGCATCACACCCTGTGCTATCACAGGACCTGTCACTTGCTGTAAACACAACCCCTAGCCGGAAAAAAGAAAAAAACAAAACAAAAACAAAAAACAAAAACCAACCCAGACAACAAAACCAAAAGCACCCCATCTGGACTGGAAAAATCAGTATGTTTCATCAGGTAAAGGGGAAAAATACTCTGGCTGTGAATCAGCAGCAGGGTTTCGGATCCCAGCCAAAACAGGAGCTAAAAAGCAAAACCATATTCTTCTGGTCTCCGTTTAGGCTCCTGAGGCAGAACGCAAGAAGGGCCAGGGGCGGGGGTTGGTGAGGAAGGGGGCAGAGGGGGGAAGAAATGTATTTTTCATCAGCCAGTGTATAATTTATAAACAGCATTAAACAGTTTTTGTTTTCTTTTTCCTCTCTCCCGTGGATGGGCTTGGACAGCAGTCAAGCCTGCATTAATTTCTGCTTTGGGTACAGTGTGTTCTTGGAGGCACATCTGCAAGCGATCATAAACTCTCTGGAATGCTGGCAGAACATCCAGACCTGCCGGCAGGCCGGTGACGACACCACTCTGGGAAAAAGTTCGGGAAGCAGGCCAAATTCAGAGCAGGGAGAGGGGGAGAGAGAGCAGAGTGTTCAAGAGCAAGCTGGGGAAAGTGGCTGCTTTTCTCCTCTTCCCCTCTATCCACACCCCATCACCCACACAGACTGAAGGGAAGGCAGTGGGCCCCCGAGCCGCCCCCGGCTGACCCTCTCTGTGCTCTGCCCCCAGACCTCTCCGGTGTCCGCCTCTGCAGGCGTGTTGAGGGAGGTAAGGGACCTGAGGAAGTTTCTTCTGGGTCATCTCCTGGTTTGGCCCAGTGGCAGAGAGTGAACCTGAAGAACGGACTGGGACATTCACTGGAGAGCAGGCAGAGAGGGGACGAACTGACCACGGGTCAGATATGCCTAGATCACCCCCAGTCTTGTGCTCAGAGGTGCCAGAAGCAAGCAGCAGGTCCTGAGAGGCCACCCTGAAACCCTAAGATGCCTCTCCCATCCTCAGCATGGGGACCATGCCTCGCCACCTCAGGGAACTGTCCAGCTACCAGGCTTCCCCCACGTTCTCTGTCTTTGGGAAGAAAGACCCTGAACCCCAAAGCTAAGTGTTCCAAAACCGAAAAAAAAAAAAGTAACAAGTACAATCCATAGATCTTTGCCATCTCGTAATTTCTTTCCCTTCCACTGGATCAGGACAGGGGAAAGCACGAGAGACCAATCTAGTTTCCGGCTCCAACCCCTCCAGTCCTTTTCCTGCCAGACGGATGACCCAGGCCCCCGATGATATGCCCTGCCCACCCCATGCTGCCACTGGAATCAGAAAATCCATCGGCCAAAGACCATATTCCTTACTGGGGGCTCTGACATGGGGAAGAGACTGGTATCAGGGGAGATTTCTCAACAGGCATGGCTCACAGCACCCGGAGAAAGGCAGGAGGGTTGAGTACAGGGGACCGACCCCTGGCAGGACTGGATTCCCAAAGAAAGGCCACCCCTAACCAGGGCTAGAGGCATGGGCCAATCTACCCTCCAACCACGCCCCAAGATCGTCAGGCCCGCCGCTTCTCCAAGGGGGCCTGAGAAATCCTATACTCCAGGCTAGTGTACATCAAAAAACCCACAGTCCAACCTTTCCAGGAAAAAAAACAAACCCAAGTGTCACTCCCTCATTCAGGCCTTCAGTGGCTCTCTGCTGCTGCAGGTAAACGCAGAGCATCTTGCTACCGAGGCCCACAGTCCTGCCTTGTCCCTCCCTTCCAAAGCCTGCCCTCTCTCCCCCAACCCCACCTAGCCTGCACACCCCAGCTACAATGCATGTCACCATGGTGGCCTGGGCCTCTCCCCTACCAGTTCCTTTCAAAATTCCATTCTTGGCAGGCATTTTAAGTTCTACCACCCTCTAGAAGAGACACCCTCCCCCTGTGAGTTCCTTCTGGAATTCTTTCCTGGTGCTCTGTGCACACTGATGTCTTTGACCGTGACTTTATAATCAAGTCTCTCTCCTACTGGACATAAGCTCCTTGAGGGCAGGGATGCCATAAGCTCTCTTCAGTGCTAAGTCCACAGAACCTGAGGCACACTCAGCGCTTAGTGAATGTCCACTGGCTGCAAAAAGGAATGACACTCCCAGAATAGGGGCAGGCCACAGAAACATGGGGACCTCTAAATAGCATGCAATCAAGTCAAAAACAGGGGCAAGCCATTCTGGGCATGCTCACTTCTAATCCACCAGGACTGGAGCCAAGCTGTGGGAAATCCTACCTAATGGGAAACCTTACACCAGCAAATCCCAGAACCAACCCGAGTCACCGCCTGGGTCTGTGGGTTCTGCATGCACATCCCAGAGCAAGGAATCACCACTTAAGTGAGAATGAGGAGTGGCAAGGAGACAGCAGGTGGTAGATGCTTGGGGACCAATCCCCAACAAGGGAAGGGGCTGCAATGGGTGGGGAGGGAGACGTCAGAGTGATCCTAGGACGTGGAGGGGCTCGGATTCCTGCCCTGCTCACTCCACAATCCTGCACCCCCGTGTTCTCGTTCTAGAAGGAGTAGCTTTGCAAAGCATCCCAGGTGGTCACTCTTCCCACCTGATCTTCTTTTCCCAAACCTACCTCAGAGAATGCAGGGCGTGGCCAGATCAATCTCATTAGTTAATGAGCTAGGTTATTGTTTGATAATTTAAACTTATTGTTATCATCAGGTGTATCTCATAAACACTTGATTAGTTAACGCATTCAAATTGAAATAAAAACTTCAATTAAACTGAACATTCACTACTACCATTTAGGATCTTAAAAAAGGGGAAGAAAAGGAAAAAAAAACAGAGAGAGAGATGAAAAGAAAGAAAGAATTGTCTCCAAGAAGGGCCTCCTACAGGGCAAACTTCTAATTAAACAAATTGTCAATTTCAACACAATGAAAACTGATTTAGGAGTGTAAATTTAGTATTCTAGTCACTTAAAATAAAACCTCACATCGTCGGCCTCGTACGGGCTGATTTCCTTAGACAGGGAAATGCAGAGGACAGGAAGACAACGTGAGAAAGGGGGCTGAGCCCAGAAGAAGAAACAAGCGAGATCGTCTCATCCTTTCCTAAAGAACATCTCGGCAGATTCAGCATGGCCTGTTCTCAAGCATCAAGAAACTCCTGTCTTGCCTCCTCCTTCACCCCACCCCTACCAGATTAGAAAAAAAAAAATTAATCGTGTATGATGACAAACTTGGCTCAGCACTCACTGTACACACTGTACCCACAAGGCTGGCTCCCAGCCAGGCCTGGCCCCGCGCCAGGACTACAATAACAAACACAGGCCATGCTAGCCAAGAGGGGGTGGGGGCAGCCAGCTCGCCGAGCAAGGAAGTGAGCGAGGAGCGCAGTTCAGCTCGGCGGAGCAGAAGAAAACAGCAGGAATGTACCTGCCCAAGGGCGGCAACAACATTTAGGGGAAGCCAGGGGCACTGTGACCCACACCCAGATCCCAGGCTCACTTCTCCAGGACCTGCCCCTTTAAGGAAAAAAAAAATGGTCTTCAGGGTTCTGGAGCACCACTTGTTCTTTTAGGCTCCACAGGGCAGCTCCAACCCTTGCTGACAGTCTGTAAAGTGGGTCGGCACTGCCCACCCTCAGGGGCCCTTTTTGATGTTGGCTCCCAGCAGGGAGCCTTCAAAACCCAGCAGCAAGAAAATCTCTCCGTCATCTAACCGAGGTCTCCTCTAAAACATCACAGGGTTCTGTGATCGTGCAACTGGGAGAGGAGTCAGAATGTGGAGAATCCTGCTTCTGCCCTTGGCATCCGAGAGAATGCCTGGCACAGCTGGCCCAGCCCTGTAACCCTGACCCTCTGGGGGCCACTGCTTCTCAGGGGGTGCGAACAGCTCAGGAAGTGGTCTAGCCTCTCTAAGCCCTTGTTGCTATTTTCTTTTCAAGACATCCCAGCACAGGGGTGAGAGGTATGCGGGACAACAGAAAGCAGCCACAGAGAACAGAAGTATCGGAGCGATCTGCAAAGGTGAATTAAAGCAGGATTATGACCCTCACACCTCCCCCGTCACCAAATCCTCTTTTCCAAGGGCATTGGCAAGTGCATTTCAGAGAGGCAAGTCACTCAGCACAATCAGACATCAGTGTCGAGTAAGAGAGGTATGGAGGAGAGAGCCTAGGGAGGGACACAGGACCCAGCTCCCAAAGCTGCCAGAGCATCGGATGGAGATCGTAGGACCCGGCAGTGGCATCTCAGCCAGGATGGGAGTGCACGTCCTCAGGCAGCTGCTGGCTCCGGAGGGGTGGTGCAAAGCCACTCACCTTGTCTGAACAGGGGTTCTGGGCCCCCCTGCACACGTGTAAGCAGTGCCTCCCCATCTGCCGTTCCCACTGGCGCTACCAATGCAGCCAAGGCTGGCCCTGGCTGCCCCCCAGTGAACCCCCGGGAGATGGTCTACACCGTTCCTATTGCAGGAGGGACCCAGCAGGAGACTGGAGCTCCCCTGACAAGCTCTCCCAGCTGCACTCGTTCATCTGACCTGTACCTACCGACTCCAGCAACGTGCCAGGCAATGTGCTGCACATACTGCGGACAGACCCTGCCCCCACTAGCTTCCAGTCTATCAGAGGAACTAGGGAGAGGGAAATTCTATTTCCTGAGAGCCGATCATGAGTCAGGCCCATGCTAAGGGTCTGATGAGAGCCTCACAATATCTCTGAGGGAGGGTTAAGTGCTCCCATCTTACAGATGAGGATATGAAAAAAGCTTATGTTTCTTGCCCAAGACCACATGGTCAGGAGGCAGGTTTCCCAATTTCTATCCCTGACTCCCGAGTAGGGGAGATAAGACAAGTCCATAAATAACCGGAGCACAAAGAGACAAGACTGTGCCCAGAGTGCTTCAGATAAAGACATACGGACAACCAGAAGAAGGCATGACAGCTCCTGGCTGAAGGTGGGAAAAGGTGGAGGATGGCATTGCATAAGGGACCTTAGACAATCTGGCAAGACTAGGGAAGCATTATCCCAAGCAGAGGGAATGGGGTGAACAAAGCCACAGAGTTCAGAAAGCAAGCTGTGTCCGTCTACACAGAGCACAGACCAACAAATAGATGAGTCTGGCTAGAGCGCTGGACTCAAGGAAGGAGGAAGGAGAAAAGACGCTCACTGGGCCAAGTTCTGGTGTGGGCAAGGAAGCTTTAACCCCAGGCGGAGAAGTGCATTACCCGCATGGAGGTGTCCAGCACCACACAGTTAGAGACCACACAGGGCCCACAGCAGGGAGCACATAAAACCTAAGACCAACTCTCTGCACTTGGGGGGTGGCCAAGCTGGCTGGCAGTCAGCTTTGAAACCCCACACTGAACCCCAAACGACCTACAAAACTGAAGGGAAGCAAAAAGATACAAGGTGCATTCTATAAAAATTGAAAAAAGGGAGTCCATGCGTACCAAGCAGAGGCTGGACACAAGGGGGTCTGGACTCAGGACTCCAGCACAATGTGGGAGAGATGGGCAGGATGAGGACGGTGCAGGGGAACAAGGTGTAGGAGTGGATGACCTCACGGGGAAGAGGAACGGAGCACACAAAGATGTGGGGACAGATTACACATGGTGAGACAGAGAGCCACCTCACGGGGCACAACCCCCGGATCTGGAAGGGGGAAGGATGGAAAGAAAGAAGGGATTAGGGAACTTTAGGAGCTGCTATGAAGGCCAGGGAGAGAGCCTTCCATGCCGTGCAGAGCCACACCGACTTTGCAGCAAGACCGTGGCGGGCTAAAGCATAAAACACACCAAATAGCATTCGCACAACTGCCTGGGCAATGTGAAGGCAGACTATGAACAGGCTGCCAGATAGAAGCTTCTGGAGTGAAGTGATGGGAACACGCCCCAGGGTCACAACTTTGGAACTGGGGTGAAAGAAGGTGAGACAGAAGCAGTCAACATTTCCTGAACGCCACCTGTATGCTGGGGTGCGTACTGTAGAAGCCTGTGACATATGCTCTGTCACCGGATTCTACGAGCTGGCTAGGTGGAACCTGTACTGCCCCGATGAGGAAACGGGGTTCGGGAGACAGATATGCCCAAGGTCACACAGGACATACTACAGACGAGGTCTGAACACCTGCCTAACCCCAAGGCCCGTGCGCATTCCGCAGATGCTGGAGGGCTACACGGCCCTCACCTCTCCCCCAGAACGGGACTCCAAGGTTGGAAGGCAAGAAAATCGGAAGCAAGAGAGCGCTGGCCCCGCAGGGAAGGCTGGAGGCCTCTACAACTGAACCCAGGCGACCCTTGGCCTCAAAGCAGCCCCATCAGCTGTCCTTCCCTCCACCAGCAACACCCGGGTAGGCTGGAGGTCAGGTGCTTCACCACTTCCCATGCCTCACGGGGCAGGGCAGCTTTGCCCAAACACAGGCGAAACTCCCCATGGCCACACAACTGACCCCACTAGAAAGGGATAAAACTAACTTGCAAAAGACAGCACGCTGTAACTAGGTCTGTGTTCCAACCTTTCTGCTTCTATTCAGTGAAAGGCTCCTGCATAATGTGAACCCAAGAGTCAGGTTCATGAGCCCTCGAGAACCGAATGCCACTACTGTCATGCTGCTGAAACTGTCGTCTACTCTGGAAGGTCCACCACACTGGGCACTGGGTGCCAGCAGTGCTCTGGGAAACCCAAGAGAACAGGAGGATGGGTTCGTGCAGACGGTCACACCATCAGGATGGGCCCTCTGCTCCATGAACCTGGAGGGAGCATCCCTGGGACGTGGTGGCCCAAAGGCCCCGGCTGGCAGCGGGGACATCTGTGCTCTGAGCAGGGACCAAGGCGGGCCAGAGGCCATAGCCTGCGCTTGAATGGGCCAGTCAGGGCAGCATGGCCTACCTGAATGAGCCAGTAAGTGCATTCTCAGTCGCAAACTATCCAGGAACCGCTTTCCGCAGAGCTCACACCCGTACGTCTTCATGCCACTGTGCAGCTTCCTGTAGGGAGAGGAGAAGATAGGTTGGGGCTTCTCTGGCTGGCTGGAAGGCAAGCCCACCCACACCTGGGGGCTCTGCAGCCACCCCTCCAGGAGGTGAGCACAAGGGAGGGAGAAGGCAGGCATGGCTGCTGCACATGGACACTGATGGAGACATCCCTCCTTGCTCAGACGGCCTAGCGCCCCTCTCCCCATGGCCCGCTGCCAAGGAGGAGTCTACTCCTGGGCTTGCCCAAGGGGTAAAGAACAGGACACTTCCTACTGCGTTACCCACTGGCACAGAGAGCAAGGGAAAAAAGCCAGATCCAGTTTCAGGGTGAGAAGGAGGCATCGCGGGATGGTCACTGGTGAGCCGGCACTGACCACACGTGGAGGCCACCAGGCCTCTGCTTACCTCGGTCACATCAGGCCTCACTGTGCTGCAAACGGGCACGTGCCCCGCTTTCCCGCAACACCACCAGACTCAGGAGGCCCACGCCTGTCCCCTTCCTCTCTCGTATCCCCAGCTCCCACTGCAGTGACAGGCACATAGTAGGTTTTAAGCCACTTGGGAAGGACTCACTGGCTTCATGGACACATCCCAATGTTCTGAGAACTGCAGTGCCCAGCATGCACGCCCTTCCCCAGAAGCCCAGTGCTAAGGGTCTTCCCTCTCTTTTTGGCCAGAGGTTGAGTCCCAACAGAAAGAAAGAATGCACGAAAACTGGGTAACACCATTCTACAAATGTCATTTGGGGCTTTCCGAGTACTTTCGCACACCTATGTCAGCTTCCCAACACTGCAGCTCTGTGAGTTAGGCTTGACACATAGGATCACCCCAGGAAGACAGAGGTCCCACTCATAAGTGGCCACAAGCCCAGCCTGCAGCAGTGCCCATATCCCAACTCCGACCTGGCCTTTCCCACCAGGCCCCCTGCTCTGGCAGAGGCCAGCGGTGGAGCTGGGTCAGATCAGGGAGGCAGGCAGGCTAGCGGAGAGCTGGGCACAGGGAAGAAGGTCTGTGTGCTGCGGGCCGCTGAGGCTCGCAGCTGCTGGCTGGCGTGTGGGCCATCTGGCCCGGAACGCTGACTTTCTTCCCACCCACACTCCTGTTCTCAGGCCCTTACTTGCCACTGCCGGATCTGGGATCCACCTCCATGCCCGTCTCTGTGCCTTGCCCTGAGGAACAGGGCAGGCAATGGCAGCCAGAGGCAGGAGCTGATGGAGGTAGGGCAGAATAGAGCCTACAAGTCTCCCCTAGAGCTACGACCTATTGCAATCAGACGGTGATGGGCCGAGACCACAGTAGAAGGTTGGAAGACGGCTGGTACGGACCCTGATAAAACCCTGGGTGCAGAGAGGAAGTACTCTACATTCAAGCCAGCAGCACCCAGAGCTGAGCCTCGGAGCCCAGGTCACCACAACTATACCGACCGCCACCACCTTCCAAATCCTGGAATGAGAACCCAGTGGTAAGTCAGAACCACGCGGGCCCCCAGGTGAGCCTCCCGAGTGTCACAGTCTATGGGCCCCAGGGGCTTGAAGATCGCATGCCGTGTCCACACACCCAGGCCCCTTCACGGAACTCTTTCTCAATCACGGTGTTTTGTTTGCTCACTTTCCCTTTACCTCCTTGCCAAAGGCAACAAATAATTTCTCAATCTTACACACACACATACATACACACACACACACCCTCATCCCTGACACTGTAGTGTGCCCCACCCCCACATTATCTCACTCCTGGCCATGGCTGATCCAACCTAATTGAGAAATAGTAACAGTACAGAACATTTTAACTGAACATTCTTAACTCCAAATATATTTCACAATGCTGGACACTGGGACATGTCCTAAGAGCCTTCTGGGCGTTCCATGCTTTTAGACATGCGCCCAGGCAACTGAGTGTGTCTGTGTACATGTCCACACATGTAGACAGCCTTCCTGTCACTTACCCAGGCATGGCAGACGGAGCAGCAGCAGCTCACCTCACAAATGGTTCGGCAGGGGCACCTCTTGTACACAGCATGGTCGGGCGTGGTGGGTGGGAGTGGGTGGGTTTCCACCACATTCATGGTCATCTTTTCTTCCCTAGTGATTTCTTAGCTTCCAGGAGAGCCGACTTCCCAGGGGAATGGCTGACAGGAGGACTGACACCCACTCAGATTTGTTTTCCCCAAGGACACTGGGGTAGCCAGTCTTCCAGTATCAGCAGCCACCACCAGGATAAGTATCCCCAACCACACCCTTGGACTCCCATCTCTTCTCCCTGCAGGTTCCAGACCAAATCTCTTGATCTACACCCCGATGAACACTTTCTGGTTTTTTTTCTGGATGTGAATGGATTTGCCTGGCAAACGGTGAAAGTGGCTTTCCTGGGCCACTGGATCAGCACAGTGTGAAAGGTGATACGTGTTGCCCTTTACTTCAGAGGTAACAGGGTATAGGAAGAATGCCAGGCGAGTAGCCAGAAGACCCAGATCCTTAGCCTGACTTGGCCATTAACTTGTTTTATGACCTTGGACAAATTATGCTATAACAACCTCTCTGCATTTTTCAGGTATAAAGTGATGTGGGTGATTTCTAAGGTTTTGGTCCTTTATGGAACCTAAATTTTATCCTTTTACCTAGCTTCCAAGGAATCCCCTACGGGGCACTATTATTCTTTCTGAGCCATGTTCCACTGTGTGATATCCCATGATGCCGAGGCAGTGAGGCTAGGACAGCCCCAGCAAAAACTGACACCCAATCCCAGAAGTCTACTCATTCTAAAACCTTCTAAGCCAGACAACCTGAGTTTCCTCCTTTACTCACTTGTGGTCTCTCTTTCAGTAAAAGAGACTTCTGGAACCCATCAGTAGCCTTTCTTTGGAACCATTCTGCTGCCACACATCGCCCAGCCTTCAGAGACACAGATGTCCTATCTTGTCTAGTCTTTGGGGTGAGGACAGTGCCCTGTACCTGACCCACTAACTCAGTGCCCCACACAGGGTGCAGAGGGGAGTGTGGCATCCATGTGATCCATACGCAGTACAAGGACAAAGGTCCTACCCCACTGGCAGAGAGACAACGGCAAAGCACATGAAGTTCAGAAGAGAAAAAGGGAGCACTTCACAAGACTAGAAGTTGACCAGAGCCCAGCACTGGTTTGCTCCTGTCCCCCGTTACCATTCAGAACACCAAGGGATAGGATGTGGAAAGGTGGACGCTTCCAACATGCAGGAAAAGGAAATGGCAGAGAGGACTCTGAGTGCGTTCAAGAGACTTGGCTACCAGCAGACTCTCTGTGGCACAGTCTGCAGAATGACCAGTGAGGGAACAGAATTCCAACTGGTTTCCGAGGAAAAGTGTACATTTGTACGAACTCACGGTCTCTGTTCTGTAGACCGCAGTCCCCCACCGCCGCTCTGGTGACATTATACCACAGATTTTGATTAAAATGGAAATTCTGTCCACCTCCATCTTCCTCGCCACACACGCATAATTTCCCAGTATGGTCTTGTCTTTTCGTGAGGTCTAACTGCTCATGGCCATCTGAGGTCACCAGCCTCCACGGCAGCACAGGAAAGGAGGGCAGCTAGGGACATCTTTGCACCTTTCTGCATACTCCCTTGGTTTTCACACTCCCTTCCCTGAGAAGCAGTGACAATGCTGAACAGCGTCTTGAAAGTAACCCAGTTTCAGCATGGCCTAAGCACCCCCATTCCAGGTTTGCTGGAGGACCCATCAGGTTCTCGCCAGAGTCCTGGGGAGTGGGCTCAGGTTCTCAGCCACCATCCCCCACCCTCCCTGCCAACAGTGCTGCTGTCCCAGCACAGGCCCCCACTGGCCCGCTGGCTAAACCCACCATGAATGTAACAGATTTTCCATTATGTCCAAAAAGACAAAGAAAAAATGAGCCTTTAGCAGGTTTCTAGTTATTTTCTCAAGGGAGCTGAATCATTATAAGAAATCAGAACTAAGCACATCCTGAACCTTTTAACAAGTAACTAGAAAGACTCATTCCTTCTCACTGATTCTCAACCACACAACTCTCACTAGTCAAACTGAGCTAACCAGATACATCAAGCTGTGTGCTACTGGAAGTTTGACAAGTCATAGATTCTGTCTGCTCTGGACTATAAACTATATCATGGCAGAAGCCCTGCTGATTTCTCCTTTTCTTCATAGGGCCTAGTTTTAGAAGGGTTTGCTCAGTGCTGCTAAGGAAATTCCTCCATCTCATGTGGGGTCAAGGCACCCCTCCTCTCATCTTTAACGGCAGTCCCAGCACAAGAGCATCATGGGCACCTCCAGCCCGGAGCTGGGCTCTGTCCCGTGGCCCCTGAAGTCCTCTCGAGGAAGGCCAATGTCTCTTTCATAGCCACGTAAAGCCTGAGCTTCAGCCCAACCCCTCATTCTCAAGATGGGCCTTCATCCCCCCAGCCCACCTAGAACACAGCAGCAGAGTCGTGGCAGCCAGGAGAGACACATGCCACACTCCATCCTCCTCACCCTCAGTCTCCAGACGTAGCCAAGCACACCAGGGTTCCCTAAGAGCACCTTCTGTATCTACTCTCTGCAGGAGCAACTCAGCCCGTCTCCATCCCACAGAGCCGCGGGCCAAGGGGAGAATGCTAGGAGAGCCGGCAGCAGGGCCTGCCTAAGAGAGGGTTTCAGGCCCCCAGACTGCCAATGTTCCATTGCTTCCCAAGTTCTTCTCACCAGAGACAAGAGCAATCAAAGCAGACCAACAAGCAAGGAAGGTTTAGAGAGGGAATTCGGTCCAATAACCCAAGGGCTACACTCTCTCCCTCCCTCCCTCTCCTCCTGGGGATCTGAAAGTGCCTGACTTGTGAATTTTGCTGGGCAGACCAGCACAGAGAACTAGGGTCTGTCAATGGGGCAAGTGAGTAGGAGGGAACTACCCATCTTTAAAAAATAAAAAGGGGAATCCATCCTATAAGGGTTTTTATAAGGTAAAGTTTTCCTTGTTCTCAGCTTAACTGATCACATGCCCTGAATCGACACTCTGCTCCGGCCAGTGAGGCCCTCACCGTCCCTCCAACTCACCCTCTCTCCTTGGTCTGAGCTCTCCCACATGCAGAAGCTACCCTAACGCCGGGGGCTTTTGCTTTCTCATCCCACAACCATCAATGTGACCTACTCAGGGCTTCTAAGGGGTACTCAGAACAGGCAAGGAGGAGACAGGACATTCTGACAGTCAGATCCAAACCAAAGTCCAAATGACCCTCCTCTCTCAAAAGCCTGCTGCCAGCATGGGAATCAATATTCTCCAAGATCCTCTTCTAACCATGGGAACCAAGGCACCACTCACCTCCTCCTGGTCCTTCCTCTCTTAAGCAGGACCTGGCATGCAGCCGCATGCTCGCATGTGGGCCTGGTAAGAGGCCAGTCCCTTCACGGAGCTCTGCCAACGCACGGTCTCAAAAACAACAAATGATTCCTATGCCCCGTGGTCAGGGAACCTCACCCTAGCCTTGCTCATCTCTCCAAGAAGAAACGGAACCAAGAGAGGAAAGAGCTTACATATTTCAGCAGTGGGCTTAGTCTTTTCTCCAAGACTCTTAAAGTTCAAAACATACCTTCAATGTCCATTGACCTTTAATTCAAATGGCAAGAGGAAGGCCAAATAGCCAAAGCATTCTGGGCTCCAATTTTAAGAAGGGATGAAATGAAAAGTTATCAGACTATCAGGAATTTACTTCCAAAAGCAACTTCCAGGGAGATTTCAAGATGTTCCCATATTTGGTCTCATCTTCTGTACTTTCTACACATGCCTTTTTGTGGAGAAGGGATACTCTGAACAGAGCCTGTTCTACTAAAGACCTCCACCCTAAACCAGGACATCTGGGATACTCAGGGAATGTTCCCTACCCTCTAACGGTGACATTATCTTATCCCGAGGAATGTCCCCTAATGCCACCAGCAGGGACAGATTCCAGTCTGAGTGGGTCATTAGTCATATCCAGTATCATTCTCCATAGGTACTCTCTCTCCATATCAAGGCCATGATTTAGGACTAAGCCATTTATAAGTTCTTCAAGGCTATAAGCTCCTTGAGGACAGGGAACAGGTCTCTATTTCTGCCTCCAAGCCCTCAGCCCAGATGCAGACAACCAGAGCAGGGACGAGAGAAGCTATCACTAATGAAGCAGTGGCCAACCACCCCAAGACAGAGGGATGCCTGACCACTGAACCCCAGCCCCGGGACTGCCGGCAGCGGTGGTGAGGAGAGGCCTGGAACCCCCAGGGCAGAAAAGAAAGAGCAGTTCTAATCTGGACTAGGGAGTGGGTCACTTTCATTTTCTCAAGGCATAAGGGAAATTATCCTTTTACCCACTTTTTTTCTAATGTTGAGATTAGACAGTCATTGGACGAGCTGTGAATGCTTAGCTGGTATTACCACAAATTATCCTCGTAGCAATAGAGTTCGTGCTCCCCGACTAGTCAATATTAATAAACATTACCGAATGCTTTTACAACACAATTTATTTTTTAATATAGCTCTTTATGTATGCCATAAAGTAAATATACCAATAAAAGCAAGGATTTCTAACAACAGATTAAAAAACACAACCAAGAACTAACAGAGTGCTAGTTAACGCCTTCCATGCTGCACAATGGGGGCGGCGGGACGCACAGCACGTGCCCCTCTCCTGGGATTTCAGGCCAGCGGAGCTCTGGAAAACTGTGGCCATTCGGTTGCTTTGGAGCCTTTTAAAGGGGGGGGGGGAGAGAACAGCAGAGAAGGCATGTTTCCTCAAGAATCGAGAATAGAAGTCTAACACTGGCTGAGATCCTGTTCTGGGGGCAGGACACCCAGTGTTCTCTCCAGCTCTGCCGTAACCAGCAAATGACCTTGGTCAAACCACTTACCCTCTGGAAGCTGCACTTCACACTCTCTGTAGCAATGCGAGCGTTGGGTAGATGATTTCTTAGGTCCTTTCCAATCAGGTTTACGACACTGGAAGGCTGTGGGGCTGACAGGGGCCTATGCTCACCAGATCATAACCTCCTTCCTGAAGGAGCCATCCCAGATTCAACCCCTCAGCCTCCATCAGCGAGCACAGCCCAGAACACAGGAGGGACACATGCATTTTTTGTTGAATGAATGAACAAACACAGGAGGGAATTCAAAAAGAAAAACGTAGAGATTAAAAAAAAAAAAAAACCCCACCATAAATCAGTTCTAACACACACACATACACATGCAAACATGTATGAGTCCAAGAACAGTTGTCCCTATTGTCCAAAAGAGAAGGCCTCCACGGGGCTCTTAGAAGAAGACCATGCATCCTGCGTTGGCCTGGGATCAAGGCCAACCTGGAGTGGAAAGAGCTGTCCCCAGCCTTGAAAATACGGGGCAGGACAATGGCACTCCCCGCGGCCATAACCACACCAAGTACAGTTGCTTTGCGATAAGCCCGCCGCGTGAGTGTTAAAATAGCATGTCAGAAATGACAAAGGGGCACACTAATCTGCCTGCTGCAACGGCTCTGAGAAGGGTCTTCACGGCTGCTGGGCACCAGGAGGCCCGGGCTTCGGGCCGTTACGTAACGGGTCCTTTGTTTTAAAATACTGAGTTCTCGTAAGTCATTTATTTGAAATATCTGTATCAACATATTTCACCAAGAACAAAAGTTTTTCATTTGTGCGCTGGGCTATAGGATGATCTTATCACACACAATCTCATACAGTCTCTTTCAACAAGGTCTTAGCGTGCTTATCTGCGAAGTTCCTGGTAGCCAAATATGATTGAAATGTTCTATTTATGCTCACTGGATTAAGGAGATGTTGCAAAACTGCACAAAAAACCTGGCAGATGTAAGCAAGGTATTACAGCCTGGGCAGTTAAGATCTGAGAGAAAGGGATCAATATACACTTTTGTAGGTTTCTTTCTTTTTCTTTCTCTCCTATTTTTTTTTTTTAAAGAAACCAGAGAAGTTGTGCTTTTTGAAAAGGGAAGGGGAAAAATAGTAAAATGCCTTAAGATTTATAGCTTCTTAGAGCTTTTTCCAAACCCAAAACAGGGCACCATGATGCATGCTTCGTGACGTCAGCCCAAGGAAAACAAAAATAAATCCAAAATATTCTCTCCAGATCCTAAAAGGCCCTATAAGGGAACTGAACTATGGTTATAGATGAGCAGGGTTTTTGCTGTTTCTCTCTCACACCCGTAAGAGGCTTTCATTTCAACCAGCACAAATAGCCAATTTCTGGGAAAACTGTTTTCAAATAGCTCTGGATTCCTCCTTTATCTTCCTGTGTTGCCTGGGCCTGAGGAGGCAGCCCTGTCTCCTGGTAATCTGGCCTCATTTTTACCTGCTCTCACTTCAGCCACAAAGCCGAAATGCTACCTTCAAATCCCACTGCCCAGCCACGGATCCTCGGAGACTGTGGGAAATACCCGAGGTTTATCAAGGGCCTAAGAAAGTTCCTTTCGAATTAGAGCCCTCTGAAAATCTCCTTAATGGATACTGCCTCATTCTTTCTGCTTTAGTACACTGAAAATTAAATCACTTCTCTATGAGGATTGTGAGCTGTGAGAGCCATCATTCCCAACCTCAGTTATGAGTCCAAGATGAGAGATTGAGCAGATGAA
Source organism: Ailuropoda melanoleuca (assembly GCF_002007445.2). Lineage (NCBI taxonomy): Eukaryota > Metazoa > Chordata > Mammalia > Carnivora > Ursidae > Ailuropoda > Ailuropoda melanoleuca. The sequence goes on along the minus strand of NC_048225.1, from coordinate 10,426,231 downwards.
CCGATGTGGACACCAAATCCCACCGTGGAAGTTACGTCATTGTAACGAAGGAAAAGGTAAAAGCACAACAGATACCCACCTCTTTGCAGATTCTTCTTCCAGAAAAATGTAAAAAAGAAATCTAGTCAACTGAGGTTCTAGAATAACAATGCTAATGTATTTACAGATGGCATCTGACTCTGAAAGGGCTTGCTGAGAATTACGTCAACCACCCTGTGGTTGGAGAAGAGAGCGCCGCCTCCCCCCTGCACAGATGGGATGTGGATGAAGAAACTGAGGCCAAGGGAGGCACTCTCCCACGTAAGCAGGTGGAAGTCTCCAGAATGCTCACCTCGGGATCCACGTTCACACGTACCGGTACCTGCAGAGACATTCTCCATCTCGCCTCCCAGTAAAAGGCAAGGCACGGGAAGGCCACCAGCAGGAAGGAGACACTAAGAGCACACCTAGAGTCCACAGACAGGCTGAGTCTCAAAGCACCATTATAAGCTCCTACAGAGAAGACCCTCAGCCCCCGCTGCTCACTCCCCCGTGAAGCAGTGACTGTGTGCGCCAGGCTCTGGAAAAGTACGCTTGCACTTGAGCGGCCGTCCATCTAGTCCCTTACACACCAGGACTGCTCTGAGTTACTGCACTCGATTGGTTTCCGACACAGCACGTAACACAACTTACAGGCACGCCCTGGGCTCTCCACCAGTGTCCCTCACCGGGCCTGGACTGCAGGCCCCCTGCATCCTCGGAGTCTGGCACAGCACCTGGGGCAGAGCGGGCGTTCACTACTTGTATTTTCAAGTCACACCTTCATGGACGTGTCCACATACCATAAAATTCACTCTTAAAGTAGACCATTCGGAGGTTTTTCTTATACTCACAGAGCTGTGCAACCACCCCCACAACCTATCTCCAGAATGTGTTCATCACCCCAAAAAGAAACCCCGCACCTACTGGCAGTCACTCGCCACTCCCCTCACCCCCCAGTCTACCTGCCTCTATAGGTCTGCCTCTTCTGAACATTTCATACAAATGGAATCATACAGTATGTGTGGCCTTTTAGGTCTGGCTTCTTTCCCTCGCTTCTTTCACTGGCTTCTTTCACTGTTTTCAGGATTCATCCAGGTGGGAGCAGGTGTCCTTACTTCCTTTTTATTGCAACATAATATTCCACTGAATGGATATAACACCTTTAATGTATCTGCTCATCAGTTGATAGACATGTGGTTGTTTCTGCCTGTTGTCTACTGTGAATAACGTGGCTATGAACATTTGCTTACAGGTTTTACCTTCTAATAAGGGCACTGCTCTGTAACAGCTCTTGTAATAAAAGCCATTGTCATAGCTTTGTGCTGCTCTTGTAATAAGGGCAAAGGACATAAATCTCACTTCTCCTGGGTATACACCTAGGCGTGGAACCTCTGGGTCATCTGGTACCTCTATGTTTAACCTTTTAACTGCCAGGCTGCTTTTTAAGGCAGCTGCACTGTTTTACATTCCCATCAGCAATATATGAGGGTTCCGATTTCTGAGTACATTTTTGGACTAAATGAATAAATATGAATGAAGACTCCTTCTGCTGTAGAAGCCAGCAGAGAAGGGGAAACATTTCCAAGGCTCCTCCGGTAAACTAGCATCTTCGTCTACAGACATGACATGCCACACTTGTGTTTAACAGGAATCCCAAAGAAGGCTATTTATATTTAGTTCATTCCAGAGAGAGAACCGAATGAAAAATTAAGACAAGAAAAGGAAAAACCCAGACAGCTCAACGTGGTGCTACCTTCTGCCTTCGCATGTGATTTCAACCCCTACCCTCCACCCCATGTCCAGGCTCAAAAATTTAATCACACACGCTCCTTAAACAGATTTAGTTGAAAAAAGTATGAGCAGGATCCCAGCTCCACAGCAGCTGACTCTGATTTGGTCGGCACTGAGGGAAGCTTTATTTGACAGCCCTGCTGTCTGTGACGGGAAGCTTGAAAATATATTTAATAATACTTAAAACCAAAATACACACATACAAACAGGAGAGAGGCCCATGGCACTGGAAGCCACTGGAAACCACTAGATGCGTGGGCAAGCCAGGAGCAAGGGCCGGCTTCCTTTTCCCAGCTTGTTCCAGGCGGCAGGGGGGCCTGGAGCAGGCTTCGGGGAGAAGTTGTGTGAAGGGCTCCCCAAACTTCTCCGTGCCCCTTTTCTTTCTTTGTAAAAGAAGGCAGCCGTGTTCCTTTACGCACAGACTCTTTGCAAAGAACAAACAAAGGCTGGGGACAGAGCAAGGCCCCTTGCAAGCTGCAGGTAATTAAAACGGCCTGTAAATGCCCCAGCAGAAAGCACTTCAAAGAGACAGTAATTCCAGCAATGGTCAGTCAAGACTGTGTGGTGTAAAAATTATGAGTTTCCCAACAGGGAGCTTTGTGTGAAAAGGACAGGGGTTGGTGGCAAAGGGAGGGTGAGCCATACAGAGGAGGCTTACAATTGGTGTCCGCACCCAGTGTACAAGGGACTGTGTGTGTGTGGCACGCACTCGGGCAAGAGAAAGGGGGACGGTGTGCATGTGTATGTGTGAGAACACACATTTATCAACGCCGAGACGCTCTGAGCGTGTGGGCATGGAGATAAAAGGCAAAATAAAATAAAAGCAACAGATACGCATCCTCTCCCCTGCTGGGCCTTGTTTTCACGAGGAGAAGTACCAGGCAGGCAGTCTGCGTGCTCCCCCAGCTCCTGACTTGTAAGGCTGCCTCGCGGAGTCAGGCGTGCTGGAAATGCAGAACACCGACCACTCTGGGCCCAGCGACAGCCAAGGCACAGCCGGCTCTCTGGATCCGTGCATACTTTCCATCTCGCCAAGACACACACTTACCGACAGCATGCTGCAAGCTACGTTACCCTAAAACAGAGGGTGGAGGACAGAGATTCCCAAATCCGACTCCGACCACACTCTCTAGATCCTCCCTGCTGCCCTCGAGCTCAGATGATGCCCTGACGGGCCCACGGCGTGGGGCTGACGCCCATGGGAACAGAGGTGACAGCTTCTATGCGCAGGGACTTGGTTCTCGCTCTTCTAGAACCCAACCCAGAAAATCCCGCCTGACACACACGTCGGTCATTACCTGACCACAAAACTGCACATCTCTTTAAAAAGGCCTCCATCACGAGTGCATGTTTTACCTGTATTTTCCCTGCAGAGACCTGATCGCCACAAAGAACCATTTCACCAGGCAGGAGAGCCAGCCTCATCCTGGGGGAGCCCCCGGGGGCCTCTGCCCCCAAAGCTGGTCCATGTTCCCCCCAACCTTTTGATCTGTGTCTACTGCTGCACCTGCTTGTCTGCCTGTCTCTTCAGCTAGCTGAGAAACTACCCAGAGACAGAGCTTTGCCTCACTTCTCTGCACCGAGCCCTGCAAAGCCTCAGCATCAGTGGGTGCTCGAAACACATTCTGGGTGAGTGGTTGGGTGCGTGTGTCTTGGGCGTACAGCCTGGCCCCCAACTGCTCCTCACCCTCCTCGGCCAGCCGAGAGGTCACATGGCCATGAGAGCCTGCAGAGGGACGGTGGAAGCACGCCCCTGCTCACCGAGGCTGCAAAGAAGCAACACCGGCCGGCTGGTGGGCTTTATTTCCCCATAAACTAAATCCTGCTCTGCCTCCCTCACAGCGCCACTCACTAACTCCTCCCTGACATCGCGGGCTTTAAGCCCACACATAAAAATGTCCTTTACTATTTTTATTTAATGAGCTTTCATTTTCCTCCCCCTCTTTGTAAATGAGAAAGGAAAGCCCACCTCCCCCTAATGGGGATGGGGGAGAGGAAGCAAAGTGGAATCTTTTTAAAACGGGCCATAACTTCAGGAAAAGCTTTCTCCTTGCCAACACCCCCAGCCACCCCACCCCTCCCCCCATCCTCACGTCCCTCCCTCCCCCGCTGCATCCACCCTGCTCGCCATTCAAAACAAGACGCATGGATTTTGGACATTTGATTACTTTTAAGTATATATTTTTCCCTCAAATAGACTGAATACAATGGTTAGGAAATGTGACAGAAAACTATTCTGAGTCATTTATTGCCTTAATACCCACCTTTGTCCAACAGGCAGTTTTGACAACAGCGATAAATTCCAAATTTATGTCAACAGAGCATATGTTGAACACCTCATTTCTGAGCTAAAGCGGCATGCTGCCCTATAAATCACCGTTCTGTTTGAAATGAAAGTAGATTACAGGCCTGTGTTATTGAGCAGTTAGAGCTATAGTCATATAAATCAGAACTTTTAACTCTAGGCAATCCGTTGTGCAATTAACTAAAGGGTACTTTGTCATTTCAAGGCTTGTGCACAGACTTGGCAGGGCTCAGAGCTACTGGGAAGGGGGCGGGAGGAAAAAAAAGTTTTTAGGCAACAGGAAGGTTCTCGACGCTTCGTCCACCACACCCCACAATGCCTCGTCCCCCAGCTGCTGCCGCCAGCACCTGCCAACGCCGTACACTGGGCCCCAAGGTGCTCTCACCATCGGCATCTGTCACGAGGACAACATCACGCAGAGGACAGTCACCAAGTCACCTCTGGATGCGCAAGTGCCTTCTCATTCATTCACCAAGCATTTCCCGGATAAAACCCATGTGCCTAACATTGTCTTAGGTGCTAACGACAATGCTAGAAACGTGAGAAGTGACAACAGTAATGCCAACCACTATTAAAATGAGATTGATGAATGCAGAATTAGAAGAATCACAGACATCTCAGAGGCACTATTCTGTGCCTTTTTATGCATCATCTCATCCAATCCTCAGAATGACTCCTAGGAGGCCTTCTGTTTTATTCTGTTTTGCTAAGAAAGAAACTGAGGCACAAAGCAGTAAACAACCTGCCAAGGGTCATAAAGCTTGGAGCCTGATACAAACCGAGATTGCAGAGCAAAAGAGTTCAATGGCTCAGATTCTGACGCTGGCCCTGAGTGCAAATCCCAGGTCTACTGCGTAGTAGCTTTAAGACCCGGGGGTTCTGTAAGCCTCGGTGTTCTCATCTGTCAAGTGGGATAGTAAGCTTATTCCCTCAGAAGGTAGGAAAATGAGATTGTGCACATAAAAGACGTAAGCCCAGTCCCCAGAATGTAGTGTCTTAAACAAACGTTAGCTAGAGGAAGGCTGGAGAAGGAGAAAGGCAAACCCTTGTCGCCTGGCCAATTTGCTACCTGGCTGATGAGAAAGAGAAAGAATTCTGAAAGGAGGGAGAGGTCATGTGCCGAGACGTTGACAAGCAGCCAGTGTGTGGGCACGCAGAAGAGGAGCAAACGAATGGCAGGTGGTGTGGCTTGAGGACACGGCAAACTGGGCTGGTCCCCTCGGGGGCTTCATGGGCTCTGAAGGGCTCTATCTACCCATGTTAGGGAATACCGAAAATGGAAAGGCCTCGGATGAGGGAGATTTCCACGTGATGGAGGCACTGCATGAGCCCAGACTCGCTAAGATGAACAAGTCACGCTGGACAAGCCTCAGGTCACCTGCAGCAGGCAGGAGGAGAAGTGGGCAGGCATGAGCTTGCAGAGGTCACACCGTGGGCTGGAGCAGGCAGAGTCCTGAGACAGAGGCAGACTTTGATTTCACCACTGCACTCATCAAGCAGCCACCCAAAAACTGCTCCTTGGAACAATGGAGCTGGCTGGGAATGGAAGGCTCAGGGTAGGCAAGGACCACGGAAGAAGGAGGACAGAGAAAAGGGTACAAATTCCACATGAAGAATGAGGGGATGTCCAGAGACAGTAGTTCGGTCAGCCTTCCAAAACAAAAGGCCAACACAGCCTACCTGCCACACATCTGTAAGATCCTTCTGTGCCCCAAGAAGGTACAAGAGAGAACTTGGAACAAACTGCCTATCTCTACCTAGTGACGAGCACAGGGGCCTGGCTCCACGGAGGACGAGTTACCATGGAAGGAAACTCGGAAGAGCTGCTGCCTCTGTTTGCTACCTGGCAGCAGCACTCATCTGACTGAACAGGCCATCACCTACTTATCAGAACGCAGATGGCAAAAAAACTGCCATGCAGGAGCCACCCTGCGTTACCTCTTTCCCTTTGGCGCCCTGAGCCGGTCGCCAACTCAACAGGGCTGGAGAGGGCAAGAACATTCAGGTCTCCTTCCTCTCTCACGAGCCGAGACAGGTTGAGAATCAGTCAGGTATTTGCCTGGCTTGGTGGGTGGTACAACCACAGCACGAGACAATAACCTGCCCCTTGAAACCGAGTTAAAGAGAGAAGACAACCTCCAACGTAACACACCAGATTCTTAACTCGCGTGCACGAACGTCAGACTGCAGTCGCCACGCGCAGCGTCCGTGGAAATCAAACACCCAGAGGCTTCCCTGAGCAGGTGGGCTTGAGGCTGGGCTCGGTGGACACCAGGGCTCAAGCAGGCAGAGGAGAAGAGAAGGCATTTAGGATGGGGGTGAAATAGGCACAGAACAGCTTCGTTCCCACGCAAGGGGCGGCCAACCCAGGACAGGTATGCGGGAGTGCAGCTGGGGGTTGTGGGGTCCAGGAAAAGGAGTTTAGACCAGAGCATGAGTGAGGGGGAAGGTGGGGAGCAAGAGCAGGCACAGAGGGAAACATCACAGGCCCCCAACAGGGGAGGAAGGGGGTTCGTGAGGACAGTGATGGTTCAAGAGCAGAGGTCAGACATACTCCAGAAGCCCTCCAGACCTACCCTTCCTGTCAGGACATATGGCACTAAAGAACATCTGGCCTTGGAGCCTGGCCAGACACTTGCTCCTCCCCGACCTCCCCCACAGCCTCCCATTCACAGACAAGTGGATTCCACGCGGGGATATCAGGGTGACGGAGCCTTCCTGCCACCCACTCTGTGTTTGGTCACTTGCCAGCATGCTCTGCCTGGCTCCGTAGCTAGATGCCAACAATGCAAGAAAAGGCTGGACAGAAACCGGCACCCCCTCTCGAAGAATCCCCCACTGCACACACGTGGACGAGCGGGCAACGTCGTCCCCACAACACACCCCTTCTCTCACCATCTGGCTGAGCACACTGCTGGTCTCCGAGGAAAAAGGAGAAGACAAGGGGGGAAGAAAGGGAAACCTCTTAGAGATATTTGTTTAATATCTGGAAAGTCGGGGAGCAGATGAAGTATGCAAGTTTCATTTAGAAAATCTTTAGGGAACGATTATATAAAATGAGGCTTCCAATTTCCAAATAAAGCTGGAACAATTGTACCGAACAAGCTGGCAGAGCTGATGAACGGAGGACCTGGGGAGGGCAGGAAGTCACGAGGTGCCAGGGAGTTACAGGCAGCCCCCCTTTCCCCTTCACAGCAGAGGATGGGTTTGACCAGGGAACCGTGGCAGGTCCACAAATCAAAGGGACAGCCTGCAAGAAGGGTCTCCTTCAGCCTACAGAAGCATGGGCTCCACATTCCTGGGACCCCTCCGTTCCCACATGTCCACTTGTGCCCCAGGCTGTGCATCTTATCATTCCACACACGGTCCCCTCTGGAGGAGGAAGAGGCTGGCTCCACCACCTCTTTTTGAGATGGGACACTGGGCTGAGTGAGACGGTGGGGACAGGAGTAAGTCGCTCCCCTAAGAGAAAGGAAGCAGGGAGCGGCAGTGCCGTGCATTCAAGCCGACAAGTATTTATTGCCTACTAAATGCAAGGCATGGTGTTAGCCCCTGTGGAAAGGGTCAAACAAATGTAATACATAGGCTGTACCCTCAAGGACCTGAAAACTTAGTAGGAAGCCACAGGCACATGCATGTCAAAGATTAAAAACCAGTAACACACGACAGGAACTGGGAGATGTGGCAAAGTGCCAGATGAAGATGCTAGAAGTTCTGAACGTGGGCTCAAAGCAACAAAGCAGAAACCAGCCCCTTCTCCAGCCCGGGTGTATTGCTGTCTGGGAATACCACATCCTTTTCCCAACCCCCACGCACCCCTCCTGCAGCTCTTCCGCCCTCTCCTGCTCCACGGCAAAGTTCTAAATCCGTCAAGCCAGAGACGCTAATCCCATGCACTCTTCAATCCCACAGCTGGTTTTTCTCTCAAATGGAAAGCCCGTGGGTTAAACCCCATAACAGCCCTCCCTAGGAGTTGTTCCTCTGCTCTCCCAGGCCACCCATTTTTCTAGGGAACAGAGGACCAAAGGGTGGGCCTGTCAAAAGCTCTGGGGCACCTTTCATCCTGCCCCCCAGCAGGTCATTCCTGGCTGCTCATCTGCCTTCTTGAGAGCCACCGGGAGAGCAGGGCTCCCGGAGCTGCTCCCTGACCACCTCGCGCCAGTGCAGAGCGGGGGGCTCACCACGCTCATCACCAAACAGGGCATGTGCTCAGAGCAGCCAGGCAGGACCTTCCCCCAGCTCTCTGCACCATTCACTAGGGGAGGAGGGAGACACCATCGCGGTCTCAGAAGGACCCTGGCTTCCAATGGAGGAGTTCTCCCACCACCGCGACACGGTTTTCTCCACGGACTCCATCCTTATCCTCTCTGCGCAAAGACAAGGACGTGGTCAACCGTAATGAGATGAACCGTAACACAGTGGGCAGGGCACTTCATCACCCTTCCAGAAGACACAGTCTCATTCACATGTCTACCGGGCTGGAAGGACTTGGAAGGGTCATGGCCTGGAAATCCTCAGGTCCAGTCATACAAATACTTAATTGCCATCTGAACACCCATGTCACTTCAGTGTCCCTGAGAGCATGCCCAGGCTCTGTCTCCAGTGAGGTCGAGAGATGGAAAGTTCCACAGGCAGCCTCCTCCCAGTTCTTGCTCCCTTTCCTTCCTAAGACATTCACATCTTGGAGAGGACAGGAAAGTGGGGGAGAAGGGGAGCAGTGAGTGGGACGCAAGGGCTTCTTTAACCGGCTGGTGGCTGTGACCTTAATCACGACAATGAGATTTCATTTCTCTTTCGGTAGAGTGAGGAGAGCAGCAGACTTCAAATGGTAGATAATGGTTAGTCTCCCGAACAATGTACCCCAAAGGTCACCCCTGCACATAAGATATAAGAGAAGACACAGATGCAGTGTCTGTTTCCATAATAGTTTAACCTTCTAAGAAGCAGAGGGTCTAGGAGGTCCCTGGGCCTTCTGTGCATCCAGGAATAAATGTATTCAAGCATCACAGACAGATCGCCTAGAATATTTGTAAAGACTTCCCCAAAAGAAATGCCATGCAGGACATGGGGCAGTTGTGGACATCTGGGGAGCAGGAGGCTAGGACAATAACATGCGACCCAGCCAAAAGCACGGCCGTCAAGCCCAGAGACAGACCGGCCCAACCTTCAAGGAGACTGATGATACCCTTCTGCTAAATCTACACTCGAATCTTAAAAATAAAACGAAAACGCCCAAGACAAAGTCACCCTCAGGGGACATTCTTCTCAGGTGCCACAATGGGGAGTAAAATGTCCCAGACCAAACCTTTTGGGAGGCAATACCCCACCTGATGAGTAGCTTCGTTCCTCTCGTGGAGAGAACACTGGAAAGCCGATCTCTAGAACCATCACTACGACTCACCCACAGCACCCAGACTGATGATACTAGAAGGCAAGAATCCTAGAACATTCCAAAGCCAGTAGGGGGAAAAAAGCTCTCAGAAGGTCACAGACTTCTAAGATCTACCACAGACCATATGAGCTCCCGAGGCCTGTTTCCCCATCTGTAAAATGAGGGTGTTCTTTCTGACTCTGACAGCCTATGGACAGATCTGTAATCCATGAGCTCATGAGCCCATCTACTTTATGGGGACAAGACCCCATTTCTACAGCTGCCTCTGGGTGGCCCTACACAGAGCACCCTTACTCTCCTAACAGTGGTAAATAACCTTCGCATAATGCCAAGACAGAAGGCTAATGCTATTTTTAGCCCTTCCTGGGAGAATCTACTTATTTTTAAAACTTCACCAGGTTGTTCGCACAAGGAAGACAAGTGAAGAGAAGGACCTGAGCAAGGGGAGGCAGGGAATGACATCAGAACCCAGACATCACTCTCGTCGGGGTCCAAGCCTACCACTGTCTCCCAAGACAAAAGAATTTCAACTGAATTCCGCCCAACCCACTTCCCTCATTAGCCAGAGCCCCACCGTGACATTCCAAACCCACAAAGTAGATTCACAGCCCTGCAGAGGAGAGAGGAGCCATCCCACAAGAAGGAACTGAGGCCCAGGGAAGGCCAGGGGTGCATTCCTTTGAGGTGCACAAGACGCTGGGCACACTAAGGGTCAGTCCCGCTTGGCTTCCCAGGAAGGGATAAAAAAGGTCACTTCCTGTTGTAGGAGCTTTTGAGAAAGTAAAGAGAGGTGCACTGGCTCCCATCTCCCCTGAGCACCAGCTGCTCAGCTTTCTTCCACCCTGCTGTATTAGTTTCCTCTGGCTGCTATAACAAATTGCCATAAATTCAGCAGCTTAAAACAACACAAATGTATGATCTCGGAGTTCTGTAAGCAGGAAGTTTAAAATCAGGCTCCCTAGGCTGAAGTCAAGGTGTTGGCAGACCCAGGTCCGTCTAGGGGAGCATCTAGGGAGGCTTCTAGAGGCTGCTCTCATTCCTTGGCCAGAGGCCCCTTCACCCATCTTCAAAGCCACCGACCTCGGGCTGAGTTTCTCCCAGGCTGTCATCTCTGGTTCTCGGCTTTTCTGTCCTCACCTCCTCTCAGTCTCTACCAATGACTCTCTGCCTCCCTCTTCCGTATTTACAGACCTTTGTGGGTATGAGGACTACTTTGGACCCACCTGTGCTAATCAAGGATGATTTATCTACTTTAAAGCCAGCTGGCCAGCGATCTCACTTCCCCTTTGCCAATAAGCTAACACTACTCATGGGTTTCCAGGGATTAGGATGTGGACGTCATTGGGGAGGCGTTGGGGAGGCCACTGTTCTGTCTACCACATGCACTGACCACTAACCATACATTCTCATCTTCTGCCCGATGCCCTGAGGCTGTCCACACTTTCCATCACGGCAGCCCACAAGGCTTTGCTAAGGAGGTGGTGTCTCCTGTCACCTTCCTGGTACCCCTGTGGCAGTGCTCTGTGAATTCCTGGAGCACTAGAATGTATAGCTCGCACTGGCCCGATCCACTAGCTGTATCTGTGTCTGCACACATGCGTGCCCACGTGTCTAAGGTTTGCGGTCTCAAGCCCTAAGAGAAGGAACTGAAGCGCACAGGTCCTTGAGTCTTCTAGGGGATCTGGCACAGCTCCAGGCACTGAAGAAGACGGCACCAGTGGCTTCTCTGGTCCTAGGGCCAATAATCCCACCTGTGGATTATCCAGGTCCCCAGAATGAGTGAATTGCTGAAAAGCTTTGGGATTCTGCTGAAGGATATTTATTTAAAGCACATGGCAGCGTCTAGTATACCAGAGGCACTTAATAAAAAACGTTCCCTCTTTTTTTTAATCCATGTTCATTGTTTACTTGACAGATGGGGAGGGTGAGTTAAAATATGAGTGAAGCTTTTCAAACATGTGAGGCTTTTCAACTCTTTAGGCCTTGCCTCTATCCCACCCATCAGCTTGGTGGTCACAGGAACCCTAAAAGTCAATTGTTAAAAACTCTGTGTAGTCGATTCTAGGTGTAAAATGCTGTGCTGGAGTTCTCCAGAAAGCAACTGGCTGATCCCCTTCCCAGTTATCAAAAATAATAAATACCCCTTTCCTCACTTTCACAGCTGAAGAGACAAGTGAGCCTGTGAGCCTACGAGACCTACAGTCCTCTACTCCCCACTCTGCCTTGTGCCTCTGCAAAGTCTGAAGACCGAAAAGTAGGAAAGGAAGGGGGCAAAGGACAGACAGAGCAAGACTCAGTACAAAGTTGCAGTGAGGAAATTCAGCTCTAGCTGGTGGGTCATGCAACCAGAGAGGGGAGATCAAACCAAAGCTGCCCAAGGCTTGCAAATCACTCTTTCCCTATACCTCCTTTGGCACCAAGACAAGCAGCAGGGGCAGAAAACAGCAGAAGGCAAATACAGTGAAACTGTTGAGCTCCCAGAGTCCCACTAAATGAAGTGTGGAGCCCATATTCAGGTCACAGGACGCATTTTTCACAGACCCACCCTTGCTAAGAAAAAGCTGTCCTGAGCCAGAGCCAAGGCACAGCCAGCTCTGCTCCTGTGCGTCTCAAAAGTCCTGTGTCTCCCCCACCATCCCAACCCCACGGGGGCTCTCTGAGCCCTGGTTAAAAGACCCAGGCCACTGAGCCCCCATCCATGGGAGTCTGAAGTATCTTGCCAACCTGTGAGGGCCTCCAAAGAACCACGTGGGCTCGTTGCCTGAGGTGGGTGTTCAGGGACACCGTAACCTTGCCAGAAGCCTGGTCTGTGGTACTGCTGTAGTCGTAACAGGTTTCTGAGGACCTCCAGGCCAAACTGAACCCCGTGCAGGACGGCCTTGTGCTGACAGAGGAGCCAGCTCCACAGACGCAGACCAGCCAGGAGACCCATCTCCCCTCCTTAATCCTGGACCTAGCAAGCCATGCCAAGACCATGGAAGCCCTGCTTTCCTTGTAGGGTCACCGAAGGGACCATAATAGTAAGAGGGCCTGACAGGGAAATCTCATCAAGATGGCTACTCAGGGTCAGGCGTTCAAAGGGAAAGGGCCCTTGGGCTCCGTGGGACCTCAGACTCACCTATCGCCTTTTTTTAATTCCACAGATACTGGGCACTCAGCAAAGAAGGCAGGTGGAGCCCTTCAAGGGGAGAACCCGAGGGCATTCTGCCAGCACGCCTCTCAGACCAGGGCTGACCAGCACCACAAGGTGCCAAGAAGGGGTGGGGTAGACCTGGGAAGCGGCCAGCGCCTCTGGCTGAAGGCATTAATTAGGACTGGAAACTGTACCCCACACATTTCGTAAATAGGCCCATTCACCAAGAGAACACGGACACCTCAACAAGGCAGGGCACTGATGGATTTGTGAAGAAGGGAGGAGAGAGATGGATAGGCAATGGCTTTGATTTTGGAGAGATCTGGAAGGTTACCAGCCCTGGGAGAAGCTGCACTATAAAAAGAGTCAGACACGAAGTATTTCCTTTCCCATAAAATATTCATTGCAGCATGGAGGAGCCAAGAAGCCGAAACCTCAAGCATTTCTAACTTTGGACTTCAGTAATAACAGAGTTTTATAGGAACCTTTTGATTGTATTTATACCAGACTATAAATACGCTTCCATCTAAGCGAAAGTAGGGGAGACACTAATCTAGCCCCCCTCAGAGTCTGTACTGTAACGAGAAAGACCCCAGGTACACCCACGGCTCCACTTAGCGTTTCGGCTGCAAAACAGCAGACGGAGTGATCGTGACACCAACTCTTCAAAGGAGTGCAAGCAGAGCAGCCTCAGCTCCTCTCACAAACAATGCTTGGGATGTGCTCGAAACCTGGTTTACAAATGGCATTGCTCTTGCTTCACAACGGAAAATGACGAGGATGCCTAATAGGTACTCAACCCTTTGCAATTTACAGACTGTTCTGCCATCCCTTGGTCCTGCATAGGAGCCTACACAGGGGTCGGGTGGGTGCTGTTGCGACTACCAGGGTCAGGGAGGCGAAGCAACGTGTTCAAGGTCGCACAGTGAGAAGGCAGCAGAACCAAGCTGAGAACCTTGGCTGTCTGAGCCCACCTCCAGCCCTCTCCCTGGGCTGGCCCCTGTGCGGATACACAGGGCCCGGCAACACCCTGAAATGCAACTGGAGAGGTGAGCCACGCTTTGGCTGCCCAGCTTCACCCGCTGGGACTGATCTTCCAGGGGCAGCTTTCTCCTCTTCCGTTTATATGAAGCAATGAGCCCCTGCCAGAGGTTACCATGGATTGGTAAATTGCACATTAAACCAAGCGTTGAATGTTCTCTAACTACTCACATGCACGCACCAGACACATAGACACAGAGACCTCATTTAGCTAGACTCGTTTACAGCATCCCAGACAGAAAGGGTGTAGGTTAATAAAATGATGCACGATCTTGTTCCGGAATATTTGACACTGAAGATTCAGCTGAGATTAAGTTCGCAGCTCAAGCTTTTCCTTTCCTCTAACAAAAGAGGTCCTTCCGTCTTCCTAACTCCCCCAAACCCATAAGATTCTGGCTGCAAAGACTTTCTTACTACGTGAACTCATGGACTTCCGACAATTTTCAAACAAAGTTGAGTCCAAGATGCAGAGTATACAAAATTTCCCCATGTGCCCTTGGGTAGACCCATCGCCCCAAAACCAGACGGATCCCGCCGAAGGTTCACTTAGGGCCGTTCAAAACCAATGAACATGTCCACGTATTCTGGAAGCACTTTTAATTGTATCAGTGCCAGACTGTCTCTGACCTGCAGTAAGTAGAATAAACCTTGTATCACCAGAAAGTTCTGCTCCAAGTCTCTGGGAATTCAGTCTGGGTTACAAAGACAAAGAGAAAAGGGTAAATTATGGCCCCTTCGGGATTATTTATTCTGCTTAGTTCCGTTTAAAGCTAGTGTGGCCCTAATGGTTTTTAATGGTCCTAAATGATTCAATGAATCTGGGCATTCACTGGAGAGACATCTGGGGACAGGCCTGCCTATCTGCAAACTGGCAGGCTTCCCTATTTGTTCTGTGAAACAATAAATGTCAATGAATTAGAAGCTTCAATTATTCAGAACATTGCCAGCACCTGATTCTTAGGAAAAAGCAGATCAGCGAAAACTAAATATTTTGTGTGCAAGAATTTAGTAAAAATTTTTTGTCCGAAAAATTTTTAAAACATGCCCTAAATTGGGGTTTCTCAATCTAAGCACTACCAATTTGTAGTGCGGCAGGGTGGGGCAGGGGACTGTCACGATCGTTGCAGGAAGTTTAGAAGCATCCCTGGCCCCTACCCACGACCTCTCAGTGATACGCCAAGCCTGGGCGGTTGGGGGGGGGGGGGGGGGGGGGGGGGGTGCTGTTGTCACTACAAGGCTCAGGGAGCTCAAGCAAATTGTCCAAGGTCTCCCATACATTGCCATACAGAACTGTCCCCCATTAACAACCATCTTCTCAGGGGACACATTAATCCAAGCACCTTCCACGAGACACACGCAATCCAAAATACCAGCCCTCGTGTGCTGCAAGACCTCGACATGTCAAAAGATTCATCGTGTGGTGCTCCCCAAAGCAGGAAAATGTACCATTCTGTTTTGCAAAGCATTTCAGCGGAGCTTATAACCAAAAGGATTTTCCAGTTAAGCCTCAGTTAGCCAGAAAGCGTAATGAATTACCATCGTTCCATCCCCGATGTTCTCGTTAACTGTGTTATATTACACGAGCATACACGCAGTGCAGGATCACCTTAACCCACGCTTACTTCGCCTCATAAGAAGATTCAACTATCCGCTCACTTCTTGGATCGAATAGAGGGCTGAGAGCATCTATTTTATTTAGGAGCAGTTGGGAGAGGGAATTGGGAAAGCAATTGCAGAGGAGAGAAAATGAAGTTTTGATCACCTCACTGGATACTGTCCTTTCGGTTGTCCAGAGCTCGCTAATAAAAGCCACAACAAGCCTGGAGGCAACGGTCTACCTGCATTCATACTCAGCCCCTACGCACGGCCCACACAGATCTTTCTATGCGTATACTTGCAAGCTCACGTACAGATACACGCCCATCCACCGATGTTGACACATACGGATTACACCTGGTCAAGCACATCCCTGGGGCTCCCTAGGGTCACAGCATGAGTCCTGGATTCCCAAGCGCCACATCTCGACTAACCTGACAGACAAAAGTGGAAAGTGGCGAGGGGGACGGTATGCAGATCAGGTGCAAATTATCTCCCCTCTCCAGGCCCCTCCACGCGGCTGGGCCTTGAATATGGCTTGAGAATTTCTCTGTTCTCTCTAAGGACAAAGCAGCTGGGGGCATCCAGATGCATGCTCTCCCCAAAGACCCATGGAGTCACTGGGATGGCACAGCTCTGTCTGGGGCCGGGTTACCTGGTGACCTGTGCTCTTTCCCCCCACAAAGAGGGTGAGCCCGACCAAGCAAAGAGGCCTCTCTCCCAAGCTAAGGAGCAAGAACTTTTCCTAAGTGAGAGAGAAACAAAGCCTGCTCTTCCCTAGGCATCCTGCCTCTCTAAGACTATCATGACGAGACTCTTGATTTCCACACACACCTTGCTCGTCCAAGGAAATCAATATGAAAATCAATTCATCCACTGATATATTTTATCAAGATACATGTGGCAATCCCACATTTCATTTACAGGGCAGCACTCTGGGAAGCCAAGGTCATTGGATAGAAAGCAGGCTGCAGGAGGGCGGGAGGGGGAGAAGCCCATATTCTGCGCTGGCTGCAAATAGAAAAGTGAATGAAATCGGAGCGGAGAGAGAGAAGGGAGCCTAGGGATGTGACAATTACTGTATAGAGGAGGCGCAGGTCCATGCAGCGTGCCAGCTTGTTTAAATGTGAAAGAGTTGGTAGATTTAGAATTCCAAGTATTTTTCTCCTGACCATGGCAAACGAAAACCCGTTTCGCGAGCATGCCTGTCAGAATATAAAATATTTTTGAGCCAGAAATAAAGAGGGCGGAAGACATCAGGGGTGGGGCCGAGGAGGGGAGAGAGACCAGACAGAATCTGGCTCCGAGGACCAAGACAAAGAATGAAAAGGAACAGGCAGGGGCACCAAACGATGCGTGCTGGGAGCCAGCGTACAGCGGGAAGCGAACGGGAATTTCAACAAGCCTCGGGGAGGAAAATTATGATATCTGCATGGCTGCAAAGGGGCATATTTTTAGTAAATTCGAAAGTGATTTGCCACACACGGCACCATCCCACTCTGAGGGCCCTCCGCCGGCTCCGGTAGCCGTGCCACAGATCAAATGTACTCCGTAATTGCAGAGTCATTGCTACCCTCTTACCTCTAAACAGAGCAGATTAAAATAGCATGAACAGCTATAATAACAGGTTTGGGATTCAGCTTTTTACAGCCAGAAAAAATGCTTATGGAAATAAGGATTTTGCTGACTCTTTTCAAAGTGAAGAAAAGGAGAGAGAAGGAGCCTTCGGAGTTCAAGAGTGAACCGTACGTCACCGGCCCACGTGGGCCCTGAGCGGCAGCTCACGGCCTCCCGTCCAGACCCAGAGCTCAAGCCAAGGTTCGTGGCCCCTGGCTGCACCCTGGGGCCTGGCTCGCCACCTCGCCCACCCCACCCCTTCCCTTCCTGCTCCGGATTCGAGACGCCTGAAGACCGCTCGACCCCCAGTTTGGCCGTCAGCCTCCTGTGGCTGCTCCAGGGCCCAATGATGGGAACCTGGGTAGGACAAATGGCGCATCGGGGCCGATGAGAGGCACATGCCCACTTCTGGGGAAGGCAAACAGACTGCACTAATCTAGGCCCCTTCGAAACCAGTCAAGGATGGCACTGGCCAGAACCCCACATCGGACGCTGCTTATCTCTGAGGGCCCGAGCTTTTCTTTCCACGATGGCGAGAGTCTTTCGGAACACACCTAGGGTGGCCACCGCTGCCAGCCCTCCTGTAGTGCTTATGTGAGCCAGGTGCTTATAAGGGTTTAATAAAAGGCACCAAATCCTCATCACACATCCCAGGGGCTGCTTACTCTTTTTATCCCCCATTTTGCAGGTGAGAAAACTAAGGGTCAGATGTTTTAGTAATTTTCCCAAGACTCTACAACTACTAAGGGTTGGAGTCGGGATTCAAACCCAGAATTGTCGGATCCCTGAGGCTGAGATCTTCGATCTGCCCCCTGTGCCCATGTGGATGGCATCCCTCTTCTCCAGAACCATGGCTCGGCCACCGCTCATGTGGCCTCTGCAGAACTGCCCCCAATAAAGCAAGAGCGGCCTCAGTCGCTGCCGGCCCCTCCTCAGCCGGGAGTGACCCCCCCAGACGGGCTTCTGAGTGCTGGTGCTGGTGTGGGCAGGCATGCAGGCGAGTGGACACTGGGTCACGAGGGTGCACTGTCTCCCCAAATCACGGACACTTCGGGATCCCCCCGAGCCTTCCTAAGGAAGCCACATGGTTCTAATGGTTTCTCACTCTTCATTGTGGCCCTGGACGTTGCATGGAAGCAAGTGGCCAGAAGAATGAGCGGAAAAGAAAATTTCAGAGTGGAAAAGAAATTTTCTAAAGTCCTATCAAAACGAAACAAGAAGGCCTAGACTGAGGCAGGCCTAACTCCGAGCCCCGTCCCCTTCCCATCAGACCTCGATTAACCAGCCTCACATCACAGTGATGCGGTCAGGAGGCTGGGCGTGGAGGGAGGCCTTCCCTACACTCAGCCCCAGCCTTCCGGCCCTGAGAGGAGACGTATGGAGATTGTACAGCTCTGTCTTAAGACGCGTGCTGAGCCGAATTCTCCAGGGCACAAGATTAATCACATAACCCCTCCCAAAGCCAAGGGAGCACATGTGACATTTGATGAGAGAGTCAGAGCTGTGCAGGGCCACGAGCTAGCCACATGGGCGGCAGCCTCAGGCTTTGCCAGCAATGGAGCAGGCCGCACCCTGAGCACTTCTGCCTCCCCAGCAGCCCCACAAGAACCCCATTCTGAGATTCTCCCTTACTAGCCTTCCCTCCTCTAACCGCCGGCACAAGTCCTAATGCAGAACGCATCCAACCCCACACTCAGGTTCTGCCTTCCCCCGACCCACACCTGGAAGACAGCATTCTCAGCAGCAGGAGCAACCATTACACAAGGGTGTGTGTGTGTGTGTGTGTGTGCACACACACGTGTGAGCATGCTTACGCAGGGGTGGGGAACAGTGGGGGGTTCAAACCATTGCAATGCTTCTCTAATTTTAGTGCACATCAGAATGACCTGAGAGCTTATGTAACACAAACTTCCGTCCCTACTCCAGGGTTCTGAACGCAGCCATCCCTGGGGGCCCTGGGATTTTAGCGCGTCTCCTGCGGGACTCCAATGCAGGTGGGCAGCAGGCCACTTCGAGAACCCCTTGATCTCTGGGCTGCTGTGGAAGAGAACTATGCAGGGTAGGGAGTCTCAGGAGAGGACACACCAGGAAGGCATTTCACATTTGAGGGGGCTTTTAAAATACATATGTCCCCTCCCACCCTCCATTCTGAGATACCAACTGTCCCTCAGGAGACACTGCTGTCACCAGGCTGTGGGAGCCCCGGGTGTGACCTAGATTCCTTGGGAAGGAGAGGTACAGGGAGGGGAGCAGGTAAGAAAAGGTAGCACCTCCCTGATCAGGCGCCAGAGAGCAAGGGCCCAAAGTAGGGTTCAGGTGCCAGCATTCCCTGCCTCTGCTCAACTGGAAAGAGAAAGGACAGGTCCTGGCCTCCAGGATGCTCACAACCTTCAGGGGGAAATGAGGCTATTAGACAGGAACAACCAGGGAACACCATGGCTAGTCCCAAAGTAAGTGTGATTTTGTGGAGCAAGTCTCTGTATGGACTGGCAGGTGGAGAGGTCAGGGTGGCCCTTCCCAAGGCCCTATGACCTGGGCCTCTGGCTTCAGTCGGGAACACACACAGCGTCTTGCTCCAGTCCATGCTGGTCTGGGGAATCAGCTTCTAGAACCTTCCTCAAGAGGCAGTATGTCTGAGTTCTGCCCCAGCTTTCCTGTGACTGCAGCCCAGGTCCCTAGCCCCACCTTGATGAAGAGAAGGCCAGGGTCCCTCTCAACTACAGTACTCAGCTCCCTCAAATCAGATGTGAGGAGACCACAGCACCCAGCCCCTCCTTGACCAGATTTCCTGGGACCACCCCCACAGGACCCAGCAGAGTCAGCTGGTGCACACCGACATCACACCAAGGGCCCACTTCACCCCAGTCACCTGTCGTGCTCCCCAAGGGAGAAACAGGGCCAGAAGGAGTAGCTGCCAGGAAAACTCCGCCTGGAGAATGAAACAGGGAGAAGGGGATCACGAGGCGCCTATTCTGTGGCTCCCATCTAGATAGTTCCGTACAAGCAGCACATTCACCTCGCTTTAAGAGCAGATGGGGCAGAGCTGGCATTAGATAAAAGCATGATCCGTGCCTGGGCAGAAGGCATGGATTCCAGTGACAGAGCACAGAAGCGAAAGGTTCAGAGCCAGAAAGATCCTTCAAATGGCAGAACCTCGGAGTTCGTCTCGTTCCGGCCCTTCCGTGCAGGAGCAAGGGGCATGCACTCCAGCAGGGGTGGGAGGCCATGGGTAACACGGAGGGCACACTGGCCACAAGCTACAGACCTCTCCTTTTACAAAGGTGGACACGGCCGTCCCAAGGGTGGGAGTGCGCCAACTCAGATCTGGCCAAAAGGCACTGGGAACGTTGCGTCTCCGTGAGAAGGGCCCCTTCGGGGGGTTTGAGCTCTCTCTGGCCTCTTCGTGGAAAAACAGGTACATTTGTGACTGAATTTCCTTGATGGGGGTGGGGTTTGACCCTAAAAGACCTCACCTTGCTGTGCAAAGCAAAAAGGGTCTAAGGGAAGGTACCACTCCCACAACACGCATGCCCTGGACCCCCACCTGCCAGCCTGCCCGTCCCCAAGGGAAAACCAAAGTGGGGGAGGGGGAAGTCACTGGTCTGGGAGGACTTCCACCTCCTACTTCTCTGTCACCATCTCCTCCTTGTGAAGGAACTGGATGAGGCTTCTGCAGTCTGGCCTGAAAAAGAAGCCTGGGAGGAAAACAAAAATGAAAATAAGAGTGACATCATGGGGGAACCGTGTGGGAACCCTGGCCGTGCCTTCTGATAGTTATGCGACCTTGGGCACATTGCTCAACAGCTCTGGGCCATGGATCCTCACATCTGAAGTGGAAATGGGCCCTACCACCCACCTCCCACCACAGAAGGCTGCCGTGTGGTTACAGGAGAGCAGGAAAGAAAGCCAGGGGGCAAAATGTTAAAAACTCGTAAACCCCAAATTGGTAAAGATGATAGCAGAGTTGTTGTTGTTTTAAAGATTTTGTTTATTTGGGAGGAGAGAGAAAGCGAGCAAGGGAAGGAGCACAGGGGAAGGGAGAGGGACAAGCAGACTGTGCACCGAGCAGGAAACCCAACGCGGGGCTCGATCCCAGGACCCTGAGATCACAATCTGAGCTGAAACCAAGAGTCCAACACTCTGCTGAAGGAGCCACCCAGGAGCCCCTGATAGAAGGGTTCTCTGTATTATTCTTGAAACTTTTCCGTAAGTTTCAAATAATTTCATTAAAATAAAACCCACATTAATTTCCTTAAAGGAGGTTGAAATGGGGGGGGGATGAGTAATATTAACTCTTTATCTTTGTATTGTTTCATTTCTTAAAATGTCGCTGTTGTGTTGTTGTATTTTTTAACCGCAACAAAGGCTGAAAGGAAAACGGGGAGATGGGGACCCGTGCGTGGCAGAGAAGAGAGCACTGCTGAGCACCGTCCTGCCTGCACCTGCACGTCTGCTCCCTCAGGGCCGGGCGAGCATGCAGATGGCCATGCCCTGCTCACATGCGAGCTCCCGGAGGGCAACTGGCTGACTCCGTCTTGCTCTTGAACCCTCTTCCTCCATGGCCCTGAACCACACTCCATACTCAGTGGTCATCCAATACCTGGGTCCGAATGACCATGAGGAGTGAGAGGCTGGAACAGGTGTGCGGGCAGAGTCATCAAGGACGGAGATTTTCATCAGCCTGGCTTGGCTTAACTGTCTCCTTTTGGTGCGGAAGCTCAGGTTTCCGGGATGTGGCCAAGAGAGGCCGATCTGCCAGGGCCCACGATGCTGAGGCTCCTCAGGGCTATGGGCCCAAGGGGTTAACGTTTGGGTATTTTTTCCTGTTCCACAGTCCCCTTTCCAAATGCCCGGCCTTAATCCCAGAGCTTAGCAAGGGTGGAATTCCAGAACACCTCAGTTCCGGACCTTGTTTGGTAGGAGGTTGGGGGCTGAGACAAAGGGAGCGACGCAGAGGGGCAGGAGAGGGTGGGAGAGGGACTTGGGGCAAATCTGAGAAGTCCGCTGCCTGGTGCTGCCTTTCTTGTCACCACAGCCAGGAAGACACGGCCCCCAGGGCCTGTCTTCCGCTCACGGCCCCTGCTGTAAGCACTGGTGACACTGATGTATTAAAAAATAAAGAAGGCTGTTTGCTTCCGTGAGTTACGCTGACCCCGCGGTGATGTGCCTCGCATAACACCCACGGTGGCTGGTACATTAAGCAAACGTGACATGGATGTCCTAGGAGTCACAGAATCAAGTTGGACTTTGCCCCCCATCACCCCCCGACCCTCTTCCCGAAGCAAAGTGACCTTAAAAGCAGAACACATCTGCTGAAACCCTGTTGAGATTATTCATATGTTTTGATTTCTAATTCAGAAATAATAAGTGGTTCATGGGTTCCAAGTTTAAAAATATATTCATCATCTGGTCTCTGTAGTCGAACATATCCCACTGGCTCAGGAACATACACCACGGAAGCCTCCCCACACCGGTCTGGTGCCCATACGGTCATGTAGCCATAGGTGACGGCAGGGCCTGGCCTGACGCCGCCTCTTTTTATTTTATTAAAAACCCTATTTTAAGGCCATTGTCAATAAGAGCCTTAATTCCTCTGGACAGAGAGCTAGGAGACGGGCAAATTGTAAATCCAGCTCGTCCCTGACGATTCCTCAGGACAGAGCACCCATGGGCATGAAAAATGGGAATTCCTGCTTGATTTCAAATCCACATGTGCGCCAATGCAGAGAGCAGCTCCCTACGGTGTGTTAACGGCCAACAGGACCCAAGGCCATCCTCACACCTCCCTTCTCTAGAGAGTCATCCCTAGTTTTACATACACACAAACATACATGTCTTTATCCACATATGAAGCCATTCATCCCAAACGTAGGACTCGACAACGAGGTTCAGATTCTAACCTGGCGTCAGCACTGCCTTGGCGCTGTGTGCAGCCTTCCCATCTACAGGGGTCTTCTTCTGTGGGCCCCAATAAGCCCCCTTCCAATCCACAGGCCCAAATGTAGATCCTAGCAGCCATATCGTGCTACATACCTGCTGTTGTGTGTGACTGTACCACGTACCCCCAAAATCCCTATGTTGAAGCCCTGACTGCCAATGTGATTATATTTAGAGATTAGGACCGATAAGGAGATAATGAAGGTTAAAGGAGGTCATAAGGGTGAGGCCCTATCTGAAAAGGATCAGTGTCCTTATAAGAAGAGACACCAGAGAGGGTGCTTGATCTTGTTCTCCATCTCCTCCCCCCACCCCAGCCCCTCTCTGCCACATGAGGATGCAGTGAGAAGCCAGACATTTGCAAGCCAGGAAGAGGGTCCTCACCAGATTCCAACCATGCTGGACCTTGATTTGGCCTTTCCAGCCCCCAGTGCTGTGAGAAAATAAACCATATTGTTGAGGGCACCCAGCCCGTGGTCTCTGCTAAGGCAGCCCAAGCAAACGAAGACAGCAGCCCTCACCACGAGCCCTCAGTGAGGGGCTGGCCGAGGGCAGACACCCACCCAAACTACATCAGACAGAGTCCCTCTCTTCTAGAACTGGGGATACGGACAGGGAAAATTCGATTAGGTCTTGTCACATGTAAACCAGGGAGTCCCAGGGTCATCATTTTTAGATTTGCTCCGGTCTGCAGAGAGATAAAAAAATGAAACTGGGTGCACGACCTGAACAAGGATGAAAAAAAGAAAGAGAATACTGCCCGAGTTTCTGACAACTAGTTCTCAGTTCCATTTACCTGCCTTCAAAAGTAGGGCTGTATCCCTGCCCTTGGGCTCCGTGAAACACTCCTTGATCATGACAACAAATCCTCGTTTGCTGAAGCTAGCACAAACTGGGGGGGTTTCTGATTTTTTTGTTTTGGGGGTTTTTTGGGAGCTTTTTCAGGGTTTTTTTCACCTACAACCAAAAGAGCCCTAAGTAATATGTAGGAATGTGGACTTTGAGGTCCTTAAAAGCCAAGACAGTGTCCTTCTCCATGTTTATTTAACTGCCCCACTCCAACGGTAAATGTTTGCATTCTACAGAAACCCAAGTGACAACTGTCCATTGAATTGAACCAACAGGTACATGCCACAAAATACTCCTTAAAGAACCAGAAACAGAATACAGCCCAACTCAAGCTCCAGACAAAAATCACTCTTAAGTAGTAATTACCTCCTTGCCGGGCCATAGATTTTTACACAGATTCTAAGGATACCATGTTTTTTCTCTCTTATGTGCCTCACATACAGGGTACGCATTCAGCAAGTGAAGAATAAAAGGCCGTTTCCATTTCTGATCCCACCCTCTGCCAACCATACCAGGCACACATCTGCTAGAATAAATGGTTGCTATAGAAATCACCATTTTTGGAACAGGCAAACCCAGTGTCTATGAAGAACGCAGCCATCTCAGTCCTCAGTGAAATCTGTGGGCCTGGGGCTCAGAAAGTGTCTTAGAGGACAGCCAGTACCTTGTAACCAAACTGACCTAGGACAGGGTCATGATACCTCGCATCTCAGAGAATCTATCTAGACAGTCCAAACTGAAAAGTTGCCAACAGGAACTGAGGTTATGCTAGAGGACCCTCCCTTGGGAGGGAAGTCACAGTTTGGAGACATCTGTGAAATGCTATAAAATTGGCAGTGGAATATAGTGGGTGAAGGTTTGGTATCTGGGATCAGACAGTCCTGGTCTCACACTGGGGCTCTACCACATAGAAGCTATGTAACCCTAAGCAAGTCATTTACCCATTCAGTGTCTCTTTTCTCATGTGTAAAATGAAGCTAATAAGAGTCCCTATTTCATGGGATTATTGAAATTATTAAATGAGATAATGTACATAAATATTCGACTCCTGGCAGCGATGTACACGGTATCTTTACTAAAGACCTGTGGTGCTAGCCAGAATCAAGAACCAGACTCAGGGACAGCAAAG
Source organism: Ailuropoda melanoleuca (assembly GCF_002007445.2). NCBI lineage: Eukaryota > Metazoa > Chordata > Mammalia > Carnivora > Ursidae > Ailuropoda > Ailuropoda melanoleuca. Next base: position 10,401,420 of record NC_048225.1, on the reverse strand, counting down.
ACAAAGAACAGAGCCATGGATTTCATGTTTTGATTCGTTGAGGAAATAACCTCCTCGTCTCACTGGAAGCCCAACCACGGGTGGGTGAGATGTTCTGGGGCCAATTCACAACCACTGTGGACACCGCCTCTAAACTACCTTCAGTGACTTCACCTTGGCAGTGCTGGGGGTATTTACATCATGCCAATCAGTAAATGCTACAAATCAGGTGCTCTTTATCTTGGAGATTTGGTTGTTAAACATTTCCTAGCACATCAGGGGAAGAGCTTCCTCACCAGGAAAGTGGGATCTGAAAAACATTCTGTACCTGAGAGTACGATCTAAATTTTCTCTGAACATGGGTAAACAGGATTTCAGAGGACCCAGGAGTGCAACTGAGCATCCCTGACTGGCCCTCTAGTTTCTCTTCCAGCCATTAAACTGTGGAAACTGGCTCTCTGACAAGGCTCTGTCAAAGGAGGTGTCATCTTGGAGAGAAAAGGGAAAGAAGGGTCCTGAAGATTTAGAGATTTGAAGAGCGTAAGGTTTGGAGGTGAAGGTAAAGGAGGAAACAAGGAGCCTAGGGTCCTTGCTGGCCCTTCCCATTCTCATTTTTCTTGTTCACCTCCCACCACTTCACCCAACTCCAGGCCAACCACCATCACCAAAGGCTTGGCTCCTCACAGCCTTGCCGCCAAACAAACAAAGCATCCAAAGTGATGCGGACAGGCAGTGGGGGAACTCAAACCCATGGTTCCCAGGGTGGAGTATGGAGCTGGTAGCAAAAGGGAGAGGAACTGAGGAAAACATGACAGATCAGAAGAGAAACTTTCTCCCATATTGGACCAACTTACAGGTATAAAGAGAATTCAGTTTTAAAGGGTGAGACACAGAACAGACCAGGGAAAAAAAGACAGCAGAGGGAAGGACAATGGAGGAAGCTAGAGGGAGCCCAACCCAAGTCCGGGGGGGAAGGGAGGGCCTGCACTCCACACCTGTCACCTGCCCCATCCCCAACCCCAACCCCATCCCCTGGAAGTGGTGGCTCTGCCTCCGCAGGCCTGAGAGAACCTTGGAAACAGGCCAGAGGGGTCCTGGTGGGCTGGAAAGGTGGAGAAAGGCTCTGGCTGGCCACCTCTGCTCCCACAGACACCCCCTCACAGGGGCCTCCAGAAGCCACCTAGCTCATCCCTCTGCCTCCAGACCAGACCCGCAGCTGCGGCCACAGGACTCTGCCCTTCTTGTAATCATCAGAGAAGACTGCAACCTTCCTTCTGAGAGATCCCTCCTCTAAAGAGGAGTGCCTCTCATTCCAGAGCGAGCAGCCCTCCTCAAGAAGCGCTCTCCTCGCCGGCAACATGCTATGATGGTGGGAAACACTGCCATGTCAGAGGCTAGACCCCAGCTCTGCCACCTCCTAGCTGTGCGACCCCGGGGAAGGGGATACGCCACCCTGAGCTTCGGTTTATTACCTGTACTCCGATTTTACGATACTTACCGCAAAGCTGTTGTGAGGACGAAATAAGCTCTCGCTTTGAAAGCGCCTAACACAGGACTGACCTAACACAAGCGCTCACCAGAGGACAGCTGTTGTTCTGGTTGTTGTTAAAACCCACAGCCCCACCACCGCAGGGACCCAAACAGAAGCTTTCTACCCATCCAGACAAGACCAGAGTCCTCCACCACACTGTCCAACCGTAAACATCTGTGGTCCCACACCTCAAACACAGCCCATCTTAGGCTTATCTCGTTCTAGCTTCACGGGGAGAGGGGTCCGTGTGCCACTGAGAAGAGCAGTGGACGCAGAATTAGCAGGTCCTTAGCAGGGAGTCTTCATAGGAAATCCTGCAGGGGAGTCCAGGGTTCCCACAGGGGAAGGTGGAGGGACAGAGAGTGAACACACACACACACACACACACACACACACACTCTCCCTGTCTCACTCACTCATTCGCTCATACACACCACCCCCTGAATTCTTCATCACAAAGGTCAACCTGGAATGTCACCCGAATTCCAAGTCACTGTCTGAGCGATGTGTGCAACCCCTACCCCTTTGCTGCTCCAACCCAGGGTTCGTTACTTGGAAAGAAGTAAAACATGAAAGCTACAACACTGCCTCATCGCGGACACACACCCCACCTCTAACTAGAAATACCATTCTCTCCCTAACCCCTCACTCAAGACGGTTCTGTTCTACCTGTTCTCCAGAAATGGACCACAAAGCAGGAGGCCAAGGTTCTGATCACCTCAGCTCTTGGGGCCTCAGCTTCCTCAGGTACAATAACCGAGTGTTCTTCAAACTCTAAGATACCATGACATACATTCGAGAATTAGTCAAGACTACAAAAATAAAAATAAAAATTCTCCCCCAAACTCTAGTCTGTTTCCCCAGATCCTGTAGATTTTATAAAGCAATCGATATGCATTAGATTCAACACACTAATTCACACCTGGGGTCCTGTGATAAAGTCAGTTGTGCCTACGCAACCAAGGACGAAAATTTCAGAGCGCCATGATTTCATCAGTCACCAACTACAAAGGATTAATTAGGAGCGAGAGAAGAGCTCATGGCTTGGGAACCCAGACCCAAGGAAAATATCTATCTCTGCTCTCCAGATGTCAGCACACACACGAATAAAGGTCTTTGATGAAAACAATTCTCATTATTCAGGGGACTCCAAAAATACTGTTTTCTGCCATGGAATTAAGACACTTCTGATCCTTACACACTCTGAAATACCATCAAAAGTCAATGAACACAACTGAATTAGTATACAGACTTCTGTTTATCAAAACGTCTTTCCTTCAAGACCCATTGCAAATACACAGACTACCTCTTCGTAGTTTTTCCAAGATCTCCTCAAACAGCATGTCTAAAATATAAACAACAATTTTCCACCCAGAACTTCTTTTATAGTCCCACCATCGGCCATTTATCCAAGCGAAAGCTCAGGACTCTCTCCACTCTCTCCTCATCACCCTCCCACCCCATCAACGAGACCCAGCCACAGTATCCCTACAGTCGGCCCTTCCCGCTCCACCTCCTTCCCACGGCATCCCCCTGTGCCATGATTCAGCCTGCATGGACTCTTCAGGCTCCTAAAGCACCGTCCTGACTCCAGGCTGACTCCCGCCTATCCACCCTCAGTGCCACAATCAGAGTGCTCCTTCTGAGTTTTATTTATTTAAATTACCTCTACACCCAACGTGGGGCTCGAACTCACAACCCCGAGATGAAGAGTCACACAGTCCTCCGACTGGGCCAGCCAGACACTCCTCAGAATGCTCTAGAACACACTTCCTGTTATTTCACTCCCCTGATAAAAATCTTTCAGCATCTTACAAAATGAAATGTAGGTCCTTCTGCTGAGCAAGCAAGACCTTCAGAACAGGCTCAACATCGCCTCCAACCAACACCTCTACCTGCTTCTTTACACATCTCAAGCTCCAGTGAAACCAAATGGCTGGCAGTCTTCTGCTCCTTCTTCCCTGGGCCTTCGTACAGGCCATTTTCTTCAACCTGGAATGCCTTTCTCTGGTCTCACCAGTGATCTTCCTCTTCCGTCTTTCAAAAAACCTGCTCCGATGTTACCTTCTCAGCAACCGTGTCTATGGCCCCTCTCAAAGCCTCCTTTCCCACTATACCTTGTGCTTCGTTTTGTTACCACTTTTATTATACTATAATGTATTGTCTATTTGTCCCCCACTAGCTTATAATATTCCGGGGGCCAAGGACCACACCTTTGGGTTTCTGTACGTCCATTGTCTGGTATATAGCCGGACTCCATAAATACTTGTTGGCTGAGGAGTCAGATGTGTTCATGCCCCTCCTGAATGCACGTTCTACTAGTTGAAAGCAACAGGTTTTAGTCTACCTTTTATTACAGCCATTTGAGTACTAGTTAGAACCCCAAATTAAGAGCTAAGAAATGGATTATGCTTCACCATTATGTCTCCAAAAGAGCCAAACACATCTAGTAGGTATTCAGTAAATATTTGATGAACTGAATAAAGTGAGTTCAAAGCTCCTCTCCATTGGAGACCTAGCTTTAACACACACACACACACACACACACACACACACACACACACACACACTGCTCAATCACCTACTTAGGAGGCCCTGAGAGGTTTCCAAATGCCCAAATATCCATCTTCTGAGCAGAGGGTTACAGAAGGTCAGATCCCGACCTGAGAATGAGGAGAAGTTCCATCAAGCTGAAAAAGAAGACTGGACCATTTCAGGTCAGTGGCTCCCAGATGTTAACATCCCCATCACCCACCCACCCCAACTTCACCTAGAATGTCCATTAAACACACTTAAGCACATTACTTCTTTCTTCCAGCACTCTCTGCCACCAATCTTAGCAAACCTAAGGGCTGGGAGTTGGAAGTGAACATTTTCTTGGCCAAAAAAAAAAAAAAAAAAAAAAAAGAACGGTGGAAACCCATCTCCAGTGTCTATTTCCAGTGGTTCTGACCCCCTGATGAGTGGACTGGGTGGGGAGCAGATGCGTCCTACAGCCCACCGCTCTGAACAAAAACATGGAAGTCAACACACGAACACACGTGCGCACGCAAGGAGCCGGTGTGGTGATCCCTTCCACCCAGCAGGCGGACAACCCCGCCTCTCTGTCCTTCTCCCCTCCCTCTCCCCAGGAAAGATAAATTAGTGGGCTGTCAGCAGAGGACAGCCAAAGCAGTTGTGTTTCTGTAAAGGGGCAGTGGAAGTGTCTTTGATTAATGAAACCTTAATACGCGACTGTTAGACAGCCTCTCTTCAGCCACTGAAGGAAGACAGATCCCTTCAGACAGGGAGAAAGTCCTGCTACACACCCACCGCCCCACGGCAAGCCACCCTCCGTAGGCCCTGGGCCCGGGACAGGCGGGCGTGAGGACTCCTGTTTCCACCTCAAATGAGCTCCTGCCCTGGGAAGTGTTTGGGAAGGAATGTGTGGGACCCATGTCTCTCCGCCTAGAAGAATGTGGACTCTCTCGCCTTCTCACTAAAACCAACACCTGCCGATGTGCTAAGAGTCCTCTTGAAGTCCCAACAATAGACATCAAAGCTGATGTTTGGAAGTTGAGATAACAAGGGAGTAAAAAAAAAAAAAAAGAGGGGGAAGACAACAACACCAACAAAGGTCTGTCTCACCTTTGACCTCTGGAGAGGAGACAGACCCCCAAACACTTTAAACAGTGCTAGAGGACACACACACTCTCTGCTCTGGTCATATCCACATACAAAAGCAATGGTTTCTTTCTCTAGGTCTCTCCCAGACACGGGATTACAACGCTTCAGCTCCCCAGGAGAGGGTAGAAAAATTAAAGGGATCTACAGAGGTTTGCAGCTGCATGCCACCCTTACCCAACCTTCTCCTACCTCCACCTCCCCCAACAAAAGAAGGAAAAGAAGGGAGGAAGGGAGGGAGCAGGGAGGAGGGAGGAAGGACAGAAGGAATCCATGCTCCTGAGATCTTCACTTCTGTGCCTCTGTACTGATCTGCAGGACTTCTATGAAAATCAGCTCAGGACTGGAACGTTCTAGGGAACACCTTAACTGCCCCTCCAGCTTCCATCCTATGTGTTGAAAAATAACATAGGTTCTGTTCCCAGAAAGAACTCCCATAAAAACAAACATGCCTTTTTTTTTTTTTTTGCAGACACTACATACAGCTTCACTCCGCTTCCTCTATAGCACTAAGGCTTGGGTTCAGCAGCAAGCACACGGATCAAGCAGGTGGGAGAACAGTGAGAAACTCTTCAAATATTTCGGACATTCAGAGGTCTAGAGCATGACATTAAAAACCACCCGTTTACCCTGAAGCCTTCTGTGTGTCCCTCCCCAGGCAGATTTCCCTCCCATCCCTCCCTCCCGAAGAAATTTCTCCCACCAATTTCCTATTCAAGTCTCTATCCGTTATTCTGCCTTTCACCAAACATTTACGGGTCCCTTACCTTGTGGCAGACACTGTGACAAGTATGAGAGACACATTCTCCAGACATCATCTCCAATTAGACTACCACGCTATTCTAGACGCTTAAGAGAAGAACCGTAGTATTTCTACTTATTTCCTGAAATATGTCATGGAAATAGAAATAGCACTACGTCTACTGAACCACCACCTGGAGGTTCTAAGAGCCCGTGCAATGACTTTTTCGGTAACAATTTCCTCCCCATGATCTATTCTGTCTACTGATAAATCAGCTTTAGAAGAAAGGTAGGAGCTTGGTCACCTCCTGTACTTAAAACCTGACTAATCTAGCCAATATTGATTTAACAACTTTTTGTTGAATGACTAACTGAATGAATAAGTAAATCCGCAAACACAAGAATGAACTCCAGGTTTCGGCAGAAGACCAACTGGATGACTAGATGGCTAACTTAGGCTGCCCCAATCACCTCAACAGATTTGGCTTGGAAAAAAGACGATTCCAGCCAGCTGCATTTAGGAAGCGGAAACAGAGGACAGGACTCAAAACAGAATGAAGGATAACACGGAAGGGTCATTTACAGAATGTATATATTTTTTTAACCTCCTCTCCCGAACAAATCCCAAACTAGGGCATACTTCACGAGGGCAAAGATCATGACTATTTGTCCCACATCATCTTACTCAAAGCAAAACACTTGTCAGGTACTCGGTAAATATCTGTTGAAAAGCTGCCACGAACTCACCTCTGTCAGGGAAAAGGACAGGATGAGATGCATTTCGATCAGGAATATCTGGAGATCAATGCTAAGGGCTTTGGAATTCCTTCTTCCTTGGTTCTCTCCCCTTTCTTCTTCCCCAAACCCCAACCAACATCCAAGTCAATACCTCAACTGGATTTATGCAAAATACACACCATGTTGGACCTCTAGGCCCCAAACACCTTTTGTGAAGGATAGACCAGTCTCAGAAGGGTGTCCAGGAGAAAGGATGGATGAGAGTTGATCTGTTTGGTAAATTACCTGTTCATAAGTTACACATTAACTGCTAAGACCGTGCAGAATTCAAAGACTAGTGAAAGAGAATGACAAGATCTCTGCTCTCAAGGAACACTCTAAGAAGGAAGATGAGGTGCACAGAAGTATTTCTACCCTAAGTCAGAAAGCAGTAGGCACTCCGAGAGGTAAAAATGAAGGCTATGGAGATAGAGATGGTTTTACAGAGTTTTCATTTCAAGTAAGTCTTAAAGACTGGGTAGAACAAGTAGGAAGGATGGGGTGAGGCTGCCTTCTGTGGACAGACAACTCTTAAGATGAGTGTCTTCAGAATAGGGAAATGTTTGTGCTACAAGTATGCGATAAAGCACCAGAACAATGGTTCCCTTAGAGAGAAGGGGTCCTCGATAGACTTCTTGACAGGGAAAAAAATCAACCTTTTAACATAATTCATTCTCTCCTCTCTTCTTCCCCGTCTCCCTCTATCACGCTCGGCTCGCTCTCTTAATATCTGGATACTCTACCCAAATGCAAATCCTAAAACGTGACCACTAAAGGCTTTATATTATCCATTTTACAGATATCATCGTGACCTCTTTAAATTAAAAAAATTATTAAGGCGTTATATTATAAAAGGAACAGAGTCAGAACTACAGCACAAATGATCAACAGGGAAAAATATCTGCTATGTGTTCAATAGATCAAGGATTTTTTCCTGCATTTTTTTTCTTGAAACTTTTAAATTTTTTGATTTATTTTTTAATTGAAGCATAATTAACATATAGTGTTATATTAGTTTCAACTGTATAATATAATGATTCAACAATTCTATACATTTCTCAGTGCTCATCACTATAAGTGTACTTTAAAGATTTTATTTATCTCTTTATTATTTGGGAGAGAGAAAGAGAGCATGTAAGCACAAGCAGGGGGAGAGGGAGAGGCAGAGAATCTCAAACAGATTCCACGTGAAGCCCGACTCCAAGCTCGATCTGACAGCCCCGAGATCATGACCTCAGCCAAAACCAAGAGTCAGGCGTTCAACTGACTAAGCCACCCAGCCCAACCACTGTCAGTGTACTCTTCAGCCCCTTCACCCATTTCACCCATCTCCCCACCCACCTCCCCTCTGGCAACCGCCAGTTTATTCTCTAGAGTTAAGAATCTGGTTTTGGGGTTTTTTTTTTCCTTTTTCTTTGTTCATTTGTTTCATTTCTCAAATTCCACATATGAGTGAAATCATATGGTATTTGTCTTTCTCTGTCTGACCTATTTCACTTAGCATTATACCTTCTAGATCCATCCATGTTGTTGCAAATGGCAAGATTTCATTCTCTTTTGCAGCTGGGTAATATTCCATTGCATGTATATACATACATATATATATACACACACACATATACATACACATATATATACACATATACATATACATATATATCTCCCACATCATCTTTATCCATTCATCTATGGATGGACACTTGGGCTGCTTCCATATCTTGACTATTGTAAATAATGCTGCAATAAACACAGGCATGCATCTATCTCTTCCAAGTAGTGTTTCCATTTGCTTTGGGTAAATACCCCATAGTGGAATTACTGGGTCATAAGGTATTTCTATTTTTAATTTTTTGAGGCACCTCCACGCTTTTTCCACAGAGGCCACACCAGTTTGCATTCTCCCTAATGGTGTACAAGTGCTCCCTTTCCTCATATCCTTACCAACACTTGTTGCTTCTTCAATAGAAAAAGGATTAATATTTCTGACTCAGATAAAAAGAGAATGGGGGCGCCTGGGGGGCACAGTTGTTTAAGCACCCGATTATTGGTTTCAGCTCAGGTCATGATCTCAGGGTTGTGAGATCAAACCCTCTGTCGGGCTCCGAGCTCAGCACGGAGTCTTCTTGAGTTTCTCTCTCCCTCTCCCTCTGTCTGCTGACCCCCCTACCATCTCTCTCTCTCTCTCAAATAAATAAATAAATAAACCTTAAGAAAAAAGAAAGAGTCAATATGTGTGTAAGGAAGAGACAAAAACCCAATAGAAAAACATGTGAAATGTTTTAAATATTTGATGTAGCCGAGTTTATCCATCTTTTCCTCTATATACTTTGGGTTTTGTATATAACTTTTCAAAAATATATATTACATTATTCAAAATGTATATCTCCCCACACACGCACCCAAGAAAACACATCTGACAAGTGCTCACAAGAAATAAGTTCTTTCCTTCCTGAAGTGGGTCTAGAAGTCTCAAAAAAGAACAGAGTTAGGGTAAAAAGGGAAGAGGGAAAATGTGTCTCTACAGTAGCCAAAGAAAACACCAGAGATAAATAAATTCAGCATCCTGGCATCTGTGGACCCTAGAAACCTTAGTCTACAGATTAAATTAATTAGGAAAACCACCCATCACAAACCAATAGAACCAGGAGAGGGGGAGGGAAGAAGGAGAACACCAGGTTGAAGCAACAAAGTGTCAGAATAGCTTGCAGTAGAATAACTCCCAAAGGAACTTTCAGCCCTTCGTGAGACACGGTGGTCTCTGTATCTCATTCATAATGTTTGCCTTGGCCAAGGTTCTAAACCACAAAAACATCTGTACAGAAGGAAGCAACTGATGTCAATGAAATCATTCTGGAAACTTCTCACATATTGAGAATAATTTCATGAAAGGACAATGTACTTAATGTTACGCACTGGAGAGACAATCCTGTGGTCAGCAGCGCTGGCCAGCTGCACTCCCTCCCTATTGGTGTGGAACATGAGGGCAGGGAGGGGCGAGAAAGAGAGAGGGGGTGTTCAGAGAAGGAGGGGAGGAGACAGAAACCATTTCAGGAGCACAAACAATTACACAGGTTGGTTTTAATTTTGAAACTAGTGCTTCAGTACCAATGGTATTGCCTTCAGCTCTCTGGAAACTACAGTGTAATTAGGCTCACTCAACTTAACTTAAAACATGTCCAGTCATTAAAATTTTTCTGGATCCAGCCGAGTTATTACACACACACACAAACACACACACGCATACACACACTCTCTCTCTCAGATCTCCAAGCCAAAAGTACATCAAGTCCCCAAGAAACAGCACAAACATGTCACTGCTTTTCAGAAACCACGCTCGCGTTTCTTCGTGACCTTCCTTAAAGATAATGTTCTCGCGATTAATTAATTTATGAACAGTCCCCCCCAACATGCACAACAGGTTCCATGCAAATTCTTGAGCTTTTAAATTATACTGTTAATGAAAGCAAATAAAGGCAGTTAAAAGGCAATTTGCTCAATTGGTGTTAATATTTAAGCACAGCATGTGTAAAAACAAGATCACAGAACTCAGTTTTTACCAAGAAAACTTTAACCCAACTTCATTTCCAAAAGATCAGACGCGTTACGGAGAATCTTTTTTCCCCTACCCTTCAGCATCAGGTAATGAGGCTTTTTATTAAGTAAATATTTCACATTAACCTCATCAGTTTCTATCACTTAGAAATTCCAATCTATAAAATCAAATCAGCTTAATCATGTTTAGATTAGATCCTGCATCCTGAAGGCAAACTAAATTGTTGACATCTTCCCCCTCCTCGGCACACTCGAGCATCAGCGTCGAGATTCCAAGGTGTGAGAATAATAGGAAGGTTTCTGTCGCCTCCCTGTTCCCATGCTGTCCCCTGACACCGGACCCTTATTCCTAGAACCCGCACCGGCAAACCTAGCACGCCAGTCTGGGCGCCTCTGCCAGCTCCTTTCGAAGAGCTCACACAAAAGCCCAAAGTTTACTCGCCGGACCAGAGCAGCTGCTGTGGCTTTGTCTGGAGTGTGCCCAGACTCCCCTACAGAAAGGCGAAACTACCCAGAGGTCAGATCAGTACCACGTGACTGCCCCTGGGAGCCCCAGGTGCCCGCTTTGAGGGGAGTCTGCCCACGGATTGCAGTAGAAGACTGCTGGCTTTATGCCCCACTGTCCAGCTTTGCGTCTGGGTGAAGGACCCCAAATCGACCAGAAAGTCTGAGCCCCTCAAAGGGGAGAAAAAGGGGGGGAGGGGGCACAATGAGGAGGGTCAGCCTCTCTGTGACGCTGAAGGTCCCCACCAAGAGGTCTCAGCACCCTGCAGACGCACACACATTCTCCCGCACTCTTCATACGTCTCCTCTGGAGTCTGGTGCCCTCCAAACAGCGTTTCCAAGTAGTACGATCTTGCACATGAAGCTGAAGGTCTTTCAAGTACTTGACTGACCAGGCTCCCTCCGAAAGTCCCACGGGGCCCCCACGCACTCCTTCCTCCCCCAGTCCTGGTTCTTCTAGCATACCTCAGTTTCCCTCATGGCCCTGCCCGGTGACTCCACGGAACCATGAAGCCCGTGCTTTCCCTCCACCTACCCCTGAGAGAGCCAGCCAAGTGTGTGCACTTGGCCGACTCCACACAGCCAGCTCCCGCCCCGCATCCGCTAGGGAGCCCGCTGGCAGAACAGCCTTCTCTCCAAATTCCAGTGCTCCATCTCTCCCCGCCCCCTCCTCTCCTTCCTGCCCCCCCTCCCCAAGCCTGCTTATCCCCAAACCATTTCTATTCGATTAAGGGGACTGGCTGCGGCTAGGATGTTTACATTAGGCTCACTTCCAGGCCATAACCCGTCCTGAGGGAACACATTCCTGATCCGGGCAATGGAAAAAACTATGCAAAACATCTGGGCCTCTCTGTGCTCCCAACTCTGGCCTTGGGGAACTCCATCAACCTCCAGGTCGCTTCAAGAGTGGGCAGCACCAGGGCTCAAGGGACAGGACGTAGCTTCGAGGGTCAGGATGCCAGGGAAAGCTGCAGATATTTTCAGGCAAAGCCAAAGATGTCATACCTCAAAGCCCAAAGAATCAATCTTCCTCGGCACAAACCAGCTATTACCTCTGGGCAACCAGGACTTTCTAGAAGGCCAGTTCAGCGCTGAGACAAAGTTCCTTAGCCAACTGCCACATTCAAACGGAGAGCTGCTGAAAGGCCAAAGTGAGTTCCACCAGAAGAAGAAACAGACAGACATCCGAGGAATGGGGACATGCCCCATACTCTCCCCTTCGGCCTCCTGACACCTCCCATGGCCTCCCCTCCCACAGTGCCTGGTCTCCCATCAATGAAGCCTCGGGTCAGGGCAACAAATGCACCCCAGCCCCAGCCCCAAAATGGGACCGACCCCCTGAAGAAACATAACCGTCGTCTGGTGGAGCCAGTTCCGGCCAGGTGCCCTTGTCTACCCATCAGCCCTAAGGCCAGTCTCTCCCAACAGCCACAGAGAAAATCCACGAAGGCATTAGGAGCACAGGCTAAGCAATTAACAGACCTGGGTTTGATTTCCAGTCATCCAACTTAAAAGCATGGGCTAACTACCCAACCCCTAGACCTTCTCCTGTGATCAAATGAGGTTTCTCATCTGCAACACGGGGATGCCAAAGGCCCACGGTGGGGACAGAACGAGGGGATGTGCACCAACGTTGAGCGCAGAGGCTGCTACCCCACAGGTGAGCCAACCCATGAGAGCTCCCCGACCCCCAGGGGGGAATCAGCCACCCCCACCATCTACCCTCCTCAACCCCTACAGGCAATTTCCCAATGGCTTAGGCGTCTCGTAGAGAGCTGCATGGGAGGTGAGAGGGAGGGAGAAGGAGGGAGACCAGCTCAAAGTCTTGCCGCAGTGCTAAAAAGAACTCGTTCCAGAACAAGGAAGCAGACAGCTATGACTGAGGAGAGACCCACGAACAAGCACATGGACACCAATTCTACTCGAAAACTCAGATGCTGTGACTGCTTCTGTAAACGCAGAAGCTGGTGCCCGTGTATTCACGTTGGGGCTTTTTCTAAAGAGGAAAAGGACCAGAAAAGAAGACGCCGAAGATGCTGGAGATGATCGGTGCTCTAGTTCGGGAGCCACAAGACTCGGGAGCCACTCTCCGACGGCTGCAAATAGTTTGTACACTCAGCTGCTCTATGTGCCCTCTGTTGTCAGGGCCTGGGGTCCCTGCTCGAACGCTGGCACCAAAAGACCATCTGGGCTGCCGTCTCATGCACAGAAGTTTAAATAGCTGGATGAATGAACCCAGGAGCTAATGAATGATAAAGCCGTATGGTCTCTGGCAGCAAACCCTCCCCGCGTCTCCTAAGATGAATGCTCCCTAAGCAGGAGCCCACGGTCATAATAATGAAGGAGGGAGGGGAAAGGGATCCCATTACAAGGCGGACTTCAAAACAAAACAAAACCTTGTCCCACATCTCCCACTACGTTCTCTCGTCACACCAGGTTAATTTGAAAATCTCTCTCCCCAACAAGGACAAAACCAAAACCAAAACCAAAAAGCCTGTTGGACCACACACGACCTCCCCCCCCGCCCGCCGTCTAGCACTGTTCCTCCTGGAAAAACGTCTATCTCCAAGGTCATTTTTACCAACATATCACGGACTCAAGTGCATGTATTTCTCCCGAGATGCGTATGCATACATCCACCTCACAGGTGCCGAAGAAGTCAGGGCTCCACACCCAGCCGCGGGGAAAAGAGACAATCTTTTAGTCGCATCTCAACAACACACAATTGTTCTTCAGGGGTGGAAATTTTTAGCAGTCACTTTGGTAGGCTCAAAAGTCACGTTCTTTGGAGAAGAAACACCATGGGAGAGAAGATCCCTTTGAAAAGTGACGTGCCCCTCACAGAGAAGGCAGAGCTCCTGGATTCGTTGGCGCCAAAGAACCAGGCATTTCATGGCCAAGGAGACCAGAGCAAGAGGAAACAGGATTAATCTGAGAGAGTTCAATGAGATCTAAACAAAATGTTTTACAGTGCACGTTACAAGGTCCATAAAGCTCTTCTCTGGACATCATCAGAACTAAAATATGAAGGACAAACAAGCAGACTTCAAGGCAAGTAAGGGAGAGACATGATTCCCAAGGTCCCTTCCAGGACCCAGGTCATAATCCAGCACAGAAAATTCAAGAAGGCATGACGAGAACAGGGAAGCCGATCTCATTCAGACTATAACCTCGTTGGCAGGGAAACTACAGGCAAGTCACTGACCCCTCCAGACCTCCATCCCATTAGCTACAAAATCAAAGTGATGGCCAGGACCCCTTCTACCCACTGGCTGGCATCACCGTAGCAGGGAACCGAGCTGTCTTTCTCAGCAGCATGTGGACGCCTGCGCCTCCCCAAGCCCAACTGGTGAAGAAGATAAAACTTGTCGACAGGACTGTGCTTTCAAAAACCCATCCAGTGGGGACTGGGCTATGAGGGCTGGTGTGGAGGGTCAACTTCTGGGGCCCCCACAGAAAAGCAGACAGACCCAAGACGTGGGCAGTTCACAACATTGTGGGCAGTGGTAAGTGAATGAGAAGGGAAGAGAAAGAGCTGGATTTCTTTTCAGTCAAAAGAGAGACAGTGAAATCATCAATCCAGGAGCCTATGCAAGCAGGCTTCTCCTAGTGAAAAGTCCAGAGGAAACCGGAGTTAAGCAGTAGGGTTTTCCTTTCTTTTCCATTTTCCTACAGAATCCACCATAATTTTTTTGAAAGGCGACAAGAGCTGGGTCTCTGTGACCCCAAAAGAGAGCAAATAAAGCCACCCTCTTCACAGAAGCAACATTTCAGAAAGGAGTGGCCACCCTATCACCGTTGAGAGTGGGAAGAGGAGGCAGACGCACCATCAAGACCAGCATTTTCCTCCTCCCAACACTCGGCTGCTAAAGGTTAATACAGATTGGAGGGGTGGTGGGCGGAGGCATAGAGGAGTGGGGGAATAGGAAAACATTATGCAATATTAGAATGCTACTTTTATTTTAAAAGCCATCATGTGTAAAGCATTAGTGTTTTTGAAATTGCATTCTTGAGTTAATTAAATGGACAATCTTTTATACATAAAAGTGAAAGAAAGCAATTAAAAGCTAAATGAAGAAAAACCGCCTTCCCCTGGTGATCAGGGCTACCCCAATCCCTTCGTGTTAACAGGGAGCAAAGACAAGGATCTCCCCAGCACCACTGTCCAAATGTCTCTTTTATGGCACCCACGGTGACAGTTTGAGAAGTATCTGTCTTCCTTCTAAGTTTACCTAGGAGACCGTCAGGCTGGGAGAAGGGAAGAACCTCATTTAAGCACAGTTTATAAACAAACAAGGGAACTGAGACAGAGGCCAGCTCTCTGCCTTGCATGAAACCAAAATAGATAACCACACCTCTTTTTTGTCACCTCCACCAAAACCCAGCCACACCCAGGGTTCCACCCAAGAGAATGAAATTCTGACTTTGGGGCCGTCCAGCCAGCCTCAGCTCACAGTCTGGTTGCAAGAATCAGGGAAGTGTATTCCGATTACCAGGAAGTCTCCTAAACGGACCATGTCCACTCAGCAGGACCAAACACCAACAGGTCTACGCTTTTACAAGTGTGTCTTCCCCAGGTGGGTGGACAGCTGTGGGTGACACTGCTAGCTCACCTGGCCAAACAGGTCAGGAAAAGGCAAATATGGTTAACAGTGTGATAACCAGCCCTGATCTCAGACAGTAATGACAAACGCCCCTTCCCATGCCCAGATAGACTCGATCCTCTTACTCAAAGTGGTAGGGATTACTCTGGTGGCCCTGCAAGAATGCCCCAATGGTAAGAGGCACGACCTTCCTCTTCTGTGTCAGCCAGAAGAAAAGCATGAATTAGTCAATGTCCGTGCTCCAAGGGTGATTTTCCAGGGAACACACGATGCAGAAGCTAGAAAGACGTTCTCTGTTTTGGAAGATGGGTGGGCAGAATCCCATGGTGTATTGCTCCCAGAAACCAGGCCTGCTGGTGGCCAGGCCACAAGAGCTCCTACCTCCTGGGTTCTGGGAAGTCCATCCCTTCGCTGAATTGGACAGTCATAACCAGAGAGATTCTGGAGAACGCTCAGCAAACCACAACAAAACAGTACCGATCCACTCTCCTGTCCCTGCTCAGTCTCCGCCCTGGTAACACAGAGCCTCCGAGGGACGGGGCTCACTGTGGCTGTTCTGGGCTACTCTCCTTTCCCTCCTGCTGTGGAAAAGGGGTAGAAGGGAAGAAAAGGCAAAGTAGTGATAGGAGGGCCCGGAAAGAGAATCTGGGCTGCTGGGTGTCCTTCTCCAGGCAGGCAACCCTACGGGCTTACTGGTCACTTACAAAGCTGTGTGAAAAGACCCTCTATTCTGCTTTCATCCTTTCTGCTTTGAAAGTTGGAACTCTGGTGGGACTGAAGATAGAGCACGGTAGGTCCCCAGTTGTCTTTGCACGTTCAACCGGGGATCAAACAAATCTAAACCTCGACAAGATCCAAATGCATCACTGTGGAAAGGGCCCCCCACTGTGGCAGAGGTGCAGAGATCTGGCTTCAACTCCCTTCCAGAACCTTCCCTCGGCAGGTGTCCCAACCCACCACCTGGACTAAAATGCTGGGGAAGGAAGGAAGGAAGGGAGGGAGGGAGGGAGGGAAGGAAGGAGGGAGGGAGGGAGGGAAGGAGGGAAAACTGGTGTGGATATTCCCACAAATTTGATTATTCAGCCCACACACAAGAAAGACTCGTTTGTTAAATTTCTCTTTGATTCCTCGGGCTCCAAACCCACACACTGGTGTCAGGGAGGGGTGTTAAATAAGCCACCGAAATGAAGCTCTTTGTGCACCCCACCACAGGCCCCCACACCTCCCTTTGAGATAGAAAGCCGGGTATCACGGGCTCCAGCCAAACCCTCCCGCTGTTCTGCGGCTGAGTTCACCTTGGGCCCCAGCTCATGAAAGGAATTCAGGACGGGTTAAACGTTACCTCTGATCTCCACCCTGCATCTCCTAAAACCATCTGATAAGCACTACAGAAAACATCCTGTGTACAGAGGTTTAGATGCTGACACAGGGTGGGGGAGCTCCAACGACACGGGGGCCACAAGGAGTTAATCCTCTGAGAGATAGGGGCCCACTCTCTGGAAAGTTCAGAGAAAGCAAAGGGAAGAAAGATTCCACCGGCTGTTACATGTGGTTACCAAAACACAAATACAAGTAGAGACTTCTATGTCCCAAAGTTAAAAAAAAAAAAAAAAAAAAAAAAAAAAAAACCCCCNAAGAAGTGTGTTTAAGCAGAATGCTCAGCCAACCCACAGGACTGGTACAATCCCGGCCCTCTGTGCCCATCACCCAGTGAATGGCACTCCGGGCTCAGGCTGGGGTGAAGGGTCTGCCCCCTGCATTCCAGCCATGGCTGAATTTCCCTCCCTACACAATCCAGTCTTCTCCCTCCTTCCTTCCACACAGGGCCTGACCTAAAGGCAGGACAATGTTCTCTGTGACCTCAAGGCACTCTCGGCCCCTACATTTTAACCTCTGTAATCACAGTGTTATGGCTCAAAGCAGGAATAACTATCAATGCAGCCAAGCACCGTTTTACATCCGTAAGACAGTGCCTCCCGTTTCAGCATCATTGATACTGTAATGCTTGCCTGCAAATAAAGTCCTTTAATGTTCCCGGCAGCTGAGAGGAGCAAGACAGAATGGTCTGAACGGCAGCCACATTTGAGTGGATCGGTTAACGCGGGCGCATGCCAAATAAGGACATCACTGACACTTCTGTCCCACCTGACACCTGGGGGACACTACGGGCTATGATCAATGTCGGGAAGCAAAGCCTTCAAGCCCAAGAAGGAAACTGCTAGAAGAGCTCTAGGATTGGCCTTTTTTCTGGAATGGCCCTAGGCCCTCCTGCCCATAAAATTCTCCAGGCACCTAATAAATAATTAAGTGACTGCTCACCCCTGGCTAAACCACAACTCAGGGGTACAGGACCAACCCCTGGGCTATCAGCAAAAAGCATCCCTCTTCCTACATGTGCCAAGATCATCCTAGAAACACCAGGCCATGCATTTTCCAATTGGTTCATTTCCAGAAAGACTGGGGGGAAAGACTTACTTACCTAGAAGAAAGAAAAATTTGAACAACTGATTCCACCTTTTCCCTCTAACCACTCTTATGCAGCCATGATGGATGAGGAGCGTGATGACGAATGACAAACCTTTCTACTCAAAACCCCAGAGTGAAAAATTCACCAAGGATCCCAAGGACGGTCCATGCATAAAAAAGCAAGAGCATGTTAGGAACAACAGTTCAGCAGCCTCAAACCCCAGGGAGATTCAAACCCGAACCTGGCTACCGACGACTCACCAGGGCCTTATAGCCACAATAAGAAAGCTTTCCCAAAGCATTTTTTAAGGATTTTTTTTTCCCCTGGAAAGGGAAACTGCAACCAAGAGCAAGTCTGCAGTACAAAGCAGCTGAGGCCCGTGCCTTGGATGTCTGTGAAGGAGGACATCCCAGCCATCATCAATGTGTGCCAACCCCAACACGCCGGACGAGACCCACAACAGAGCTGGACAAAGACCACCCAAAGGGGGAAAAAAAAAGTCCCTGATGCTGAGGGCCAAGGGAAGTACGACTCTGTCAAGGACTCGTATTCCTACAGCAGCCCCTGATTTCATAAGGGAGAGAAACCAAAAACCACTGGTAAAAACCTTACCTTCCCCCTCCCCAGCTGGGGTGCCACCAGCTCCTTTATCACCACCACGATGAACACAAAAATGAGTCACATATATATGAATGCATCTCCACTGTGTGCAATGACATGAAAAATACAAAGAAATAAAAGCAGGTCCTCTGCTCTCAAGAAGAAAAAGGAGAATAAGGGAACTGGCATTCATTGGGCATTATAAGAATAGCAAGGAGATCTGTGTATGTTTTTTCCTTTGATCCGCACAATAACCCTACATCCCCATTTTACAGGAACCTCAGAAAGTGTAAGTGATGTGTCTAAGGACACACGATTTAAAAAGTGCCCAGGCTCTCAATCTAGGTCTGTCTTGACGCCAGAAAGCAGGATTTTTTTTTTGAGAGAGAGAGAGTGCGTGGGCGCCTGCACGTGCAAGCTGGGAGGGGGTGGAAAGAGAGGAAGGGACAGAATCGCAAGCACACTCCCTGCTGAGCGTGGAGCCCAATGGGAGGCTCGATCCCTCGACCCTGAGATCACAACCTGAGCCAAAACCAAGAGTCAGACACTGAACCAACTGAGCCACCCAGGCACCCCAAGAACTCAGGACTCTTTCTACCATAACATATCATGTTGCTCTCAGGTTCCCACTGAATCCCTCAAATAAATCTGGTATAATAAATAAGCCATCTAGGAAAACATGCCCACACGGCCCTGAGGACAGCCAGTGCTGAGCTGGCGACTACAGAAAGGCATGGATCATAAGTGAACAAATATTCCAAATTCCTTTACAGGAGGAGGTAACTGTCCAAAATAAACAAAAACAAAAAACAAACCAGATTGCAATATTCTGGTCCTAGGGGTGCCTCTGGACCCAAGATGCCAGCCAGCTCACAAGACAACCTCCCTCATTTACAACTACCCTAAGGTCTCCCACCAACCCAGGGGGCTTTCCAGATTTCCAGGCCAGCATTAAGTTTTGTGAAAGCAGGAAATGCCGAATATTTCTAAGCTAGGAATCTGACAGCCGCTGTCTGGTCTAAGTTTATAATTATCACAGTCTTATAAAAGGTTAATCATTTCGTAAAGCTAGATGTGCCATATCTCACAAGAGTGTATCAGAAAGGTCAGAGTCACTGTAGTTCTCAGCCCTGCTTGATGATTAAAAATCTCCCAGAAAACTAAAATAACAGGAAGGGTCTGAGGTCAGTTTCACCCTTTTCCACCTGCAACTGCGTAAACTCAAGAAGAGGGAGGCCAGCTTGCCAACGTCCCCAAATTCGCATCCGGCTCCACGACCGTACTCCCCTGACGAGAATGAAATGCTTGCTTGAGCCAGTCTCAGCTTACGTACTTTCTCATCCAGCTGGGCGACAGCTACAAAAGCTGAATGCTCATCTAATATGGACATACTAGTCTCCTCCAGAAGAGTCAACGGCCATGCCTACTCTACACTTGACCCCTGAACGCATGGCTTCGAATTGTGCAGGTCCACTCGTACACAGATTTTTTTTTTATAGTCAGGAACTTCCTCTTCCTTAAGATTTCCATAAGAATAGTTTCTTTTCTCTAGCCGACTTTATTATAGGAACACGGTAATACACATGACACACGAAATGTGTGTTAACCACTGTCGACGTTATCGGTAAGGCTTCTGGTCAACAGGAGCCTATTAATAGTTACGTTTTGGGGGGAGAGTCAAAAGTTCTATGTAGATTTTCAACTGCATGAAGTAGGGGGTGGGGTGCCCCTCACCTCTGCGTTGTTCAGAGGTCAACTGCATTACTGAGGAATAAGGTGTGGGAGGTGGCAGGGAAACAAGTTTTTGCCTTGAATGCCTGGCCTTTCCAAACCAGCTGGGCAGACGAGCTTCAGCTGCCCTGGGTTGGGACTGGTACACCTCAGCTCACCAAGCCCTCCCTCCAGCCACCTCCATCCAATTTTAAGTCTCCTTGGGCTGAACAGGAGCAGGGAGAGAGGAGTGGATAAGCCACTTACCATCACATGGAAAACAGAAAGGAAAGCAACATTTTGCCGCTACTGATTAAGGAGAACCTGACAGTCTGGGTTTAAAAACACACCAACACAAGTCAGGTCTCAGCATATATTAGTGTCAGGAAGAGATCATCTCCCCAGTACAGGGCAACAGGGCAGCCGCTCCGCCACAGCTGCCTCTGCAGCACTCAACCAGGGGGCTCGGGTTGCTTTCTAAACCTTCAACTCACTTTTGGGCAAAACAAAGCAGAACCATTTATGTGTGAGTCCATTTGAAGTCACAAGCACCAACTGGGGTGGAGACCTCAGAGTCATTCTTAGAAAGGTGCAAAGGCACTGGGAGGGCATGTGCCCCTGGCGCCCCCAGGACACCAACACAATACACGTGTCACGCCCTGACATCCAAATGCGTGTGAACATTTATTCATACCACTGCATCCCGAGGGCAAGGAAAGAAGTCTGATCCCTGATGCTCTTTTCCAAAATGGAAGGCCAAGTGAAGAGCATCCAGGCGGCCTCTGGGTGGTTTCCAAAGCTGGCTGACTGCCCCACACCCCTCAACCTCCAATACACACTTACTTACACACACACACACCACACACACAGCACAGTCATGCTTGCACTGGCCTGAGTGGACACTGCACGGCTCTGTGAACCACTGACTCACCAGCAGGCAGGGTCTCAAGACAATAGTATCACCTGTTAGTTAAAATAAAACCCCCTTGGAGACTGGAGGTTAAAATGTTTATTTACCAACAGCCAGAGCTATGTTTCTTGCTGCCTTTGTTGCTGTTGTGGGAAAAGCCGTCTATCAGGGAAGATCCAGAGAACAAAACTGGTATGAGCCAGGTAGCCAAAGAAGAGATAAATCTAAACACCACCTACACTTCCTTATTATAAGCTACACTCCTCCTTGTAACTGACCACATCACAGGTGTTATAAAATAGATTGATGATACACGTTCGGGGCACTGATCTCCTCTTCCTCCTCCCTCTTTCCAAGGTGGGGGGCAAGTCAGAGGCTGTGAGACCACCGTTTAAAAGTGCAATTCCATACTTAGAAAAGTAAAATCAATATCTGTTGTAGCACTTCTCTCTCCCCAGTAAGATCCTGGTTGTTTTAGGAGGATACAAGCTTCTGAAATGTAGCCTTAACAAACAGAACATTGCTCAACTGTTCCAGAGGCAGGTGTCATAAACAAGCAGGCACATGGCAAACATATTGATTTTCCAGTCCTTATCTCTCAGCAACCAGTGCTCAGTTACCAGGCTACTTTAATATGTAATTTACTGCAGGGAAAGGGGAGCAGGACCCAGGATGTCTGGAATATTTACTGTAGAATTCAACAGCAGCATGCAAGCTTCCTGCGAGGAGTGGGGCCGTGCAAGCAAAGAGGCAGAATTCTGGGCTGGAAACCACGAATGGTCATTAGCATTTCCAAACTGTTGAACCCCACCCCTCTCACCGGAGCCCAGAACCCATTCCCCTGGCACTACCGATTTTCCGCAGCTACGTTTTCGTTATGGAAATCCGGCTCGCTGCCGGCGTTCCCTGAATACAGATGTTTCGCGTCTGCCGAAACACAAGAAAATCACCTCCGTCTAGGACGTGGGTTCAACTGGACTCCTCGCTGGCTTCTCAGCCTACCCAACCCAAGATGGAAATGAAGAGGACAGGGAGGTTAAGATTCCAAAAGCTCCCGTGCAGGTTTCTGCAGAACCCGTGACAATGTCGCCAGTTTGCCTTTTTTTTTTTCTGGATATATATTTAAATCAGACTTTTTATATACCCCAAGCTGCAAAACACCAAAAAAGATCCAACACTAATTAAAAGCAATCAATGTATGGTTACATTAAGTGGGAAGGCAGCTCTGTGTCTGGCGTTAAAGGTTGTAGGTTTAAAATAAATCTAGAAATGCCAAAGTTAAGCTTTTTCAGATCAGCGCCAACACGCCCACATGCCTGGTACTATATATATGGCGAGCCCCGTACCTTCAGATGCTGGCCACTAAACCCTCAAAAGCACAGAACGAGGCTGCTGGCGGCGATGCCACCACGGGGTAGAGGAAACTTCCATTTCCAGAACTTACGTGTTCATCTTGAGATTCTAACTTATTTGGGCACAGAGTTTCACTTTGAATTTCCTTAAGAGTTTTTACATTTTCATTTAAATGAAAACCAAGGAGGAAGGGCAGAAGGGCCGGAAAAGTTTCTCTTTCTGAAGCTCACAACTGTCTCAGGCTGCATGTGGGGCCAGGCACGGGAGGCAAGGCCAACCACACACGGCGGACACAAAGCCTCTAGAAGTCTGACCACATGGGCACCAAGTCGGAAAATGCAAACCCCTCTTCCACGACTTTCAGAAACTCTGCAAACTGGGAATGAATTTCCTTCCTCACTGAAACCTCCCTGTGTTGTAAAGCCACAGACATTTTTTTTTTAATTTATTTAGGTAGGAAAAAAAAATCAGAGTGGAAGATTTTCCTCAGATTCGCCTGTGGGAAGTGGTCAACTAGAGAAAAGTCGCAGAGCCAAAAAGGAGGGGACTCTCTTTGAATCACATGAGTAATAAAAACACAGGGCCTCAATAAGTAATCATACCATCCGAGAGGCCGCATGGGCTGAAAATACCTTCATCTAGCCAACAGTCATGATGGTTAAACAACCATGATGGTTTTTGTTGCTAGGCTGACAGTCGATACTCAAGCTTGCACAGGTCATGTGTGGTTGTTTTTATTTACAAAGGATTTTTAATAATATCATGATCTAAGTATTTTCCAAGAAATTTCATCTCAAATGCCAGGTTTGGCTCTTTTAACCCTCACTAAGTGAGTAGTTCAGTGGCATTAAGCTCACTCACAGCGTAGGGCAACCATCACCACCATCCATCCAAGAAGTACTCCATCCTCCCAAAATGACACTTGTGTCCGTTAGACATGGACTCCCCCATTCCCTCTGTTACTGTGTCCCTGTGAACTGGCTTCATCAAAGTAGCACTATACAATACTTCTCCTTCTGTGTCTGCCTCATTTCACTTGGCATAATGTCCTCGAGGTCCGTCCATGTTGTAGCACACATCAGAACCTCGCCCCTTTTTAAGGCTGAGTAATATTCCATTGTGTGTCTACACCACATTTTTACTGATCCATTCACCTATCGGTGGGCATCTGGGTTGTTTTCTTCCTCTCTGTTATTCTGAATAATGCTGCTTCTATAAACATGGATGTACAAGTTATCTGGTTAAGCCCCTGCTTTTAATTCTCTTGGGTACCTACTCAGAAGTGGAACTGCTCACAAAATACATTTTTTTAAGGTTCATTTATTATTCTTTTTTAAGTAATCTCTACACCCAACATGGGGCTTGAGCTCACGACCCTGAGATCAGGAGTTGCATGCTCTTCCAACTGAGCCATCCAGGGCCTCACAAAATACAATTTTTTTAAAAGTTTATTTATTTGAGAGAGAGAGAGAGAAAGAGCATGAGTGGGGGGAGGGGCAGAGGGCAAAACTATCCAAGCAGACTCCCACTGAGCACAGTGTTCAACATGGGGCCCGATCCCACGACCCTGAGATCATGACCAGAGTTGAAAACCAAGAGTCAGACACTTAACCAACTGAGCCACCCAGGAGCAGAAACACATTTTTGTTCTTAAAAGGAATCCATCATTTATGCTTTGGCATCTAACACCTTCATCAGAACCAAAACAGAAAAAAGAGACAACAAGCCTGAACACAAGTCAACACTGCTACTGAACCAGAAAGCCACGCAGATAGTGTTGTGGACACAAAACCACCCGTGAAGGGCTATACCCTCACCCCCGCCCCACCTGTAGCCAGGGCTGCAGCTGAAACCCCGCACTTCCTCACCTGGTGCAGATGAGAGTCTGGACCAGAAGTGTGCCTTTGAAAAGAAAGGGCCTGTCAGGTACAGGGAATGCCGGTGAACAGCTTCATGAACGATCTGAACATGCCATTACTGCCTGGCACCTTTATGAGCCAGCAGTGTTAAAAACACAGGCATATTTTTTGACCCGACCTTATTTAAACCTGCCGGGCGCTCTCTATACCAGGAAGTCCGTGCAAGCCAGCAGGCTGACATTTTGAGGACATGCAAACGTGCAGGACCCACAGAGATCTGTTCTCCACCTCCCCAAAAGCTTAATAACTTAAAATGCCAAGATAAAAATTGCACGTATATCTTTTAGATAGGCATATTTAGAGGTTTATGTCCTACCACAAATCAGAAATAATAGATAATCCGAACCCTCCAAATTTTAATGAAAACTCGAGACCACATCAGCCCTCCACCATCCAAAGCCTGGCAACATATTTCAGGAGCTCAATTGGAGATAAAAACGGAGACAAGGAAAAGGCAATTTTAGGTTCCTCCAAGGGAAGGTTGCAGCTTTAATATTAAAATGTCCCTGGAATGCTCGGACCATGAGAAATTTACTTTTTCATAGAATAAACTTTTCTTTTAAACTCCTTTTTTTTTTCTTTAATACAGTGTCTTCAGGAGATCTTTTGGAATTTACAAGATAAATACTGGTAATCTGATTCTTATCTTCTCTACATCCAATTCTAAGCCAATTTGGTGTAAAGGACACTAATTATAGCCTACAGGGAAAGAAAAGGTAACCTATCAGAGAGAATACACTCGAAACATTTAAAAGGCTATGGGACCCTGAAAAGTTAAATAGATTTCAAATCTATTGCAGTAAGAATAATAATTAGTTAAATGGAAATTATTCTCAGGCTCTGGTCTACTTACCGTGGGCACATCAGAGTCTTGTCAACACAGTGCCCGTGTGTGCTTAGGCTAACGTGACCTCAAGTGTACTCTCCCCCACCGCCCTACGCCTAGTGGTTGCTTTTCAACAACCCAGCCTCGGGGAGCAGAGCTCTGAGAAAAGGGGTGAAAGAATCGGACCCTCTTGCAGAGGGCTGAATGTTGCCTTGTTTACCGGTCTCTTTCTCCCCACTCTGTATATCCGTGGAAGAACTGGCTGCGTGAGAGCATGTGCGTTCCCCAGCTCACTTTGCAACCTCAGTGATGCTGAGCGCCATGTGCGTGCAGGTGCGCCCAACTTCTCCACCCCTCCCCCCTTCCCTGGCCTTGATCCCAAGAGACAGTCACGCTAGAAGATGTCCTAAACCCTACCCGATACTTCTGGCAGCTTTAGGGATGCTGGGACATGCAGAGAGGGGCCCCCACCCGCTTCTATGGAGTTGAGCTGTGGATGCAGTGCCGGGGGTGGTGGTTGCTCTGGGCTAATGGGGCACACAGGCTAGTCGAGGGATCTGTGAAACAGATCGCAGGAGGCCTTGGTTCGTGGCAACTCTTGCTCTCACCCACAGACGCTCAGTGAAGTGATGGCTCAAACTTCACCCAAAGAGCCTACATTTTCGGACCACTCACCATTGAAGCCCCCTTGGACACAGGCCTTGTGCACCTCACTGAGGGGCAAGCAGGTTTGAAATGCAGCCCCATCCATTCATCAGTCGTGGGTCCCGGTAGGAGCTGCATCCTCCCACAAGAAAGGGCACCTTTTCTAATTCACACAAAAGTACCACATGGCCTGCTAGCAGCCACGCTTGAGCCCACACAGAAACTTCCTGAGAGCAATGGCTCTCTCTGGAGGCCACCACCTCCTTCCTAGTGTCTGCATGGCCACGTTTCCCACTGACCCAAGGCTGGGGGCCCAGGAGCCACAGCATACAATCTGTGGGGCTGGCCATGCCCTCACTAATGAGGACAGTAAACCGTTCCATGTGTCTTGTTTCAATATACCAATGTGGGAATGAACCAACATCTCAGATTGTTAGTGGACCAATAGGTTTGGTTTTCTTTTAGTGAAAAGTCCAAAAGTAAAATACTATCAAGGTACTATATTGAGGACTTTAACCAGAGAAGGGCGCAAAGTGTGAACCAATGATGTCATCACTATTTCAAACAAGCACATAAAGAAAAAGTGCCTCTTGACAACACAAGAACCATCCAGAACCAATCTTTGCATATGATGTATTGTCCCACAGTGCTAGTGTGATGCCTTTTCGAAAAACCATCTAGAAAATGGACATGATTTAAGTGGTAGAAATAAGGCTCCTCATTTTTCGTATAGATGAGTCCCTCAGAGAAACCAGGCAGTGGAGAAATCAGTGCTGGCTAAAGAGGAAAACTTCCTTGACTGTGTCTTTCCAACCTTTTTATAGGCTCTGGCTGCTTCCAGCTGCCAGGACAGGACACAGAAATGGCCTGAGTACATGGTAAAGAGATTTTCTGAGGTTCTTTCTAATTCTACACTTCAGCACATATCCTGCCATCAACACTCCATTACCAACATTCCATCATCCATACTCCATCACTAGCATTCTGCCATCAATGCCCCAACATCAACGCCCCAATATCAACACACCACCACCAACGCCCCACCACCAACACACCACCACCACCACCACCCCACCACCAACACACCACCACCACCAACGTTCCACCACCAACACACCACCACCACCAACGCTCCACCACCAACACACCACCACCACCAACGCTCCACCACCAACATTCCACCAACACACCACCACCACCAACACAACACCACCACCAATGTTCCACCACCAACACACTACCACCACCAACACTGCACCACCAACACACCACCACCACCAACGCTCCACCACCAACATTCCACCAACACAACACCACCAACAACACAACACCACCACCAATGTTCCACCACCAACACACCACCACCACCAATGCTCCACCACCAACACTCCACCACCACCAACATTCCACCACCACCAATGCTCCACCACCAACACACCACCACCACCAACATTCCACCACCAATGCTCCACCACCACCACCGCTCCACCACCAACACACCACCACCACCAACATTCCACCACCAATGCTCCACCACCACCAACGCTCCACCACCAACACACCACCACCACCACCGCTCCACCACCAACACACCACCACCACCAACGTTCCACCACCAACACACCACCACCACCAACACACCACCACCACCGCTCCACCACCAACACCACACCACCACCAATGTTCCACCACCAACGCTCTACCACCAACACTCCACCATCAACACACCACCACCACCAACGCTCCACCACCAACACAACACCACCAACACACCACCACCACCAACACACCACCACCACCACCGCTCCACCACCAACACACCACCACCACCAACACTCCACCACCAACACACCACCACCACCAACGCTCCACCACCAACACA
>NC_048225.1:10342902-10373444 GCF_002007445.2 Ailuropoda melanoleuca | reverse complement strand
CACAACACCACCACCAACGTTCCACCACCAACACAATACCACCAACGCTCCACCACCAACATTCCACCACCAACACAACACCACCACCAACGTTCCACCACCACCAACGCTCCACCACCACCAACGCTCCACCACCAACACACCACCACCACCAACGCTCCACCACCACCGCTCCACCACCACCACCGCTCCACCACCAACACTCCACCACCACCACCGCTCCACCACCACCGCTCCACCACCACCAACGCTCCACCACCAACACACCACCACCACCACCGCTCCACCACCACCAACGCTCCACCACCAACGCCTCCACCACCTACTCCACTCCATCATCAACTCTTCGGCATCAATGCCCCAACATCAACACTCTTCCACTAACAGTCCACCATCAACGCTCTGCCATCAATGCTCCATTGCCAATACTCTGCCACTAACACCCTGTCGTTCTTATTTAGGGGTTTCACTCATTTCCTTCCAGGTGTCCTTTTCCTTCTACTTGTCCTGCTATTACCAACCACCTCTCTGAAACAGGGGCAAGGAGGAGAGAGGGGTTGCCCCTTGGGAGCAGTGGTGATACATGTAAGGAAGAGAGGGGAGACAGAAAACAAAAGTCAGAAAGGAAGACGCCCCTCCGTAGCTGAGAACAGCAACCTCACCCATGAGCTGTTCACTTCCCCACAGCACAGACCACACCCAGGGCTTCTCGATGGCCCAGGGCTCTCGAGGATAGGCTTGAACATAACCATCCTGGGCCTCTGCTAATCTGTGGCCCTGATTTTTGTTCTGAAAATAAAATCTCAAAGATATAATTTAAAGGCGGAGGCAAAAACACTCGGACATCTAACTGCATTCAGCCACTGGAAGTCAGAGCGGGTCTACAAAGAACGCACCGCTGGGCAGGTCAGAATTTACCAACGTGGGGCCGGCACTGGTGGCTTCTGATCTTTTAAAGGGCAATTTTTGAGTGTGGTGTGGTCTGTGTGTGTTCCCGTATATTCTACAACCTCAAAACTTAATCCTTTCCTTGTTCTTCTGGAACACTTTCCTTTATCACATCATACAGAGCCAGAGGGGGATAGGTAGGAAGAACCCCAAGAGCCAGGAGAGGGTGAAAGGAAGACTGGGAGCGCTATAAAATGGGGTCCCCAATTTGGCTCTTCCGACTCTTAAAGGGACCATGGCCTGGTCAGTTTGAAAGGGAAGAACTATGTGCAAGCCCACGTGTTATCTGACCTAATCCTTACAACAACCCCATCCGTGAGGTGGGTGCTCTCACGCCCCCCATTTGAGAAACGCCCAAACTAAGTCTCAGAGAGATACCATGGGGACAGGAGGAATCAGGGAAAGGCAGCTCTAAGGATCAAAGGAAGTTGGTCATTGTCCATGAAACGGCTCTTTGGAGAGAGGAGAGGGAGGGAGGAGAAGAGGTCCTCTCTACCCTCAACCATAGCTCACGTGAGCACCGCGGGACCATCGGGAGACACATTAGGGAAAAAGGAATCATTTGCTCCAACAAAAGAAGAGGGTCAAGATAAACTGCCCCTCGCCAACCCCAGACACAAACCCAGTTTTAAGGAGCAGTTGAGAGCCGTCTAAACATGCACACGTTCACAATCCCGGCAGCGGCCCCCACTCCCTCGCCCCCTCTTCCACCCCAAGCCAAACCGTCAATGACAAAAAGCCCCTTCAGTGCTCTGGGCACCCCCACCTTTTGTAGCAAGCCCTGGAAGGCCTGAATGCACAAACACAGTCCCCTTTCACGGCAGCCTCTCGGGGCTCCTGTTTCACTGGGGCCGTGAAAGAGAGTACTGTAAATAAAAGAGGCCTGTCTGACCTGCCCCTCCGGCCCGCAGACCTCCCCTTACTCTACTGTAGCCGAGCTGCTGGTCAACAGAGCCCCAGAGGCTCTGCTCAGGCCCATCACCCCACGAACACTGGGCACTGCGGGGCAGGAAGACAAAAGGAGGGCGGCCCTGGCTGGCTGGATGGGCCTGGTCAGTCCCAGTGACTTGTAACCACTCAAGCACTGGCTGAAACAGCTGCAGGAAAATCATCTCCAACACCAGGGCTTGACGGGGTTAGGAGGGGGGAGGGGAGGCCATTTGGTTTTCTTCTCTTTGTCTGGCCAACCGGACAAGGAGAAGGGGAGCGGGCAGGAGAGGCCGGTGTCCACCCTTGACTGCAGCCGCCAGACACTGCCCCGGAGGACAGAGAAGCTCACGGCAGCTGGGTCACACCACTAGGTGTGGCCACACACTCTGGAAAAATAAAAAAGGGAAGGTGGGGGGAAAGAATAAGAAGGCACACGGAAGTATAGAAGCAGCAACTAAGCTCACAGCTATGGAGAACGCAGGCCAAACCCCCAGGTCGGCTCAGCCACCTCCCATAGCCACTGAGCACCCGCATTTCCAGAAGCTGGCACGCACCAGGCTGCAGGTTCACGTGTACCAGCTATCGTGAGAATACGGTGAAACGCTCTCTCTTCCAAGCTCATTACCTGAGCCTTGGCAGCCAGGTAGCCGCAGGCATGGAGTTATGATCACCCATCGCTGTGATTTTCACTACCATCGCCCGGGGGGCGGGGGGGAGCAATGGGGGAGGGTGAAATCTGGAACTTGGAGGAGAAACCAAATAAACAACAAGGCCATATCCAGTTTGCTAAAATTCCCCACCAAGATAAAAGGCTGCAGAAAAAGGCAGAAACCATCTGAGAACTGGGGAGGAATCTTAGTATCCCAGGAGTAAGGGCAGGCGGCCACAGGGCACACAGGCCGGGCCAGGCAGGGAAAGCAGAAACTCTCTCCAGGGCAGCCCGGGGCTGACCCACACAGCATCCCAGAGAATGAAGTCCTTTTTTTTTCTTTAAGCTTTAAAATGAGTTTTTCAGGATTGAGGGACAAAAAGCCTGGGCCTCTAAGCCACAGATTGAGAAGTTCTTATCCAGACCTCAGACGAGCCCCAGACAAGGCCTTGGCCACACATGCACTCTCTTCTCAGCACCAAAAAGTCGAGGCATTTCTGTGAAGTAGGGATGGTGGAGGGGAGACCAGGAGCTCTCTGGCTAGGCTGGGCATCCCTACTTTACTTCCCAAGACACCAAGAGCCTACTAGGCCAAGGCCTCAACTCAGAGAAACCACAAGTTCAGGAGACAACCCTGTCTTCCCATCACCGCCCTGCATCAGGCATCCAAGAAGAAAGCAAGGACGGTCTTCCTGACCCTCTCAGGCCTCGGACACCTGAGTGATGAGGATGACCTCACCCCACAGAAAATGTACCTCACTAGTGAGCTGGTGTCTCTCCCACAGCCTCCACAGTATGTCCCACCAGGGAACAGAGGACAAGATCATAAGGAACCACCCTGAGAGCCATTCTGTTACCTAGAGCCTCAGTTCCTTGTCCCCAAAATGGGCGTGAGAATAATAACGCCACTTTTCTTGCCTGAAAGCGTAAGCTAAACTAGATCACCTCCTGATATCCCTCCAGATCTAAGATCTTGATTACAGGAGCAATCTCAGCACCAAATCAGAGCAGCCAAGTGACCCAGAATCAGCCACTTCCTGCCCTGAGCCTGGCTGGCCGCCCTAGGGAGGCCCCAAGTGGAGCTCTAGACCTGCACCTGCTATCCAGGTGCCTATGAAACCCCTGGACCTTTACACTCCAAACACCTTGGGATTTACCTGCGAAGTCCGGAGGAGAGAAAAGAGGAGCAGCAGCCCAACTGCCCTGCCCCTCCCATCTCCAGACCCAGCTCATACCTGTACCAGGTTCACAAATCCTGCAGAGAACTCACAGCATGCTGACAATCACAGAGGCTTTCGGGACTGTCAGCCAGATCATCAGCCTCACCGCCTCCCACCAGCTAACTCAGCAACCTGTGCTTCCCACCCTGTCCAAGCCCAAGTAGGAGAGGGGACCCT
The DNA here is from genome assembly GCF_002007445.2 of Ailuropoda melanoleuca. Taxonomy (NCBI): domain Eukaryota; kingdom Metazoa; phylum Chordata; class Mammalia; order Carnivora; family Ursidae; genus Ailuropoda; species Ailuropoda melanoleuca. Next base: position 10,369,520 of record NC_048225.1, on the reverse strand, counting down.
TTCTAGGAGATTGGAGAGGGCAGATCCCCTCCCTGGGTGTTGGGGATCAGACCAGCCCTCTACAGTGCCCCCTACTGAACACATCATGGATCATCACCTGTGCTGCCTCCCACATTGGGCACTGGGATAAAGAAAAGAAAAAGACACAGTCCCTGCCCTCCAAGAGCTCTCGATCTCACTGAGGAGGTGGCGTGGAAGTAAATAGAGTCGTGTGCTAACTGCACTAACCCGCGAGCAGGTGCCAGTGAGGCGTCCTTGTCGGGGACCCTGCCCTCAGGATTCGCTCCTCACAGCTTCTCTGCAGCCACAACAGAGCCCCTTGCAGAATCAGCAAATGTTCACCCCTTGAACCGTGCCTCCCCACCCAGCAGCGCTCTCCCTCAAAGACTGCTTCTCACTGGGATGGGGCCCAGCTGGGTGGGTCCTGGACCCCAGCACTGCAGGGCGAGGGAAGGGAAAAGAAGATCGGGTTGCAGGGGCTCCTGGTCCTTGGGCCCGGCTAGCCTGCTCGTTGTCACCTGGTGGGTAAGCACAGGCGTGGTGCATTCATCCCAGCGCCTGCACAATCAGGCATTGTGTGAGGCCTCTAGCCACCTCCCTGCACACAGTGCTCACACTCTCCCAGGGCTTCACGCCTGCCTGGACTCCTCCTGCCATAATAAAAATGCCAATTAGGACAAATTCTCCACTGATCAAAAAAAAAAAAAAAAAAAGATATACTGAAAAAGAAAACAGAAAAAAGCTCCAAAAGAAGGATGGTTCTGCTTTGATAAAACGTGAGCCTTGGCCTGTGTTCTGTTCCCCCTTCCCACCAGCTATGCTCAGGTGGTTAACCCTCGAGTGCCACACTGCAGACATGCAGAGCTCAGCCCGTGCCCGCGTCCCAGCAGCACCGCGGGCCAGCACGCGACCTCCAATTCACGAAGCCAACAAGCCGTGCACACACACACCAACGACGTGCGGGGCACTGCACCAGACTCCGGGGAGGAAGGCGTGGAAGGTGGGTGGCCGTGTAACTGAACAGGACCCAGATCTCACCCACAAAAACTCGGGGTGTCTTAGGGAAGAAATTAACAGAAGCAGTGCTAATGAAAGATCAAGTTCTGTCTACACCTCTTCAGGCAGGGGAGTTCAAAGGAGGGAGGACCCTTTCTTTCCAACTGGAAGCAAAGAGGAAGAATGTACAAAGAAAGTGTGAGGACAGTGCACCTGCCACGATGCGTGGAGAAGGAAACAGCAAGAGAAGGAAAGAACGAAGCAACACGCACTGAGCTGCCACATGTGGATAATGGATGAAACGGTAACTCGGCCATAAAGACGGTGCCTGCCCTTGAGGGGTGCACATCCCACGGCATAAGCTGAGACGGGTGGAGGGGCCAAGATGCGGCTGGAATCCAGGATCTGTGACAGCTCTGAACACCAAGCTGGGAATTCTCCTGCTCATTCTCTAGAAGTTCTGGACAGCAACACAGTCAGAGCCCTGCTTCGGACACCACAGTCGCGGGCGCTGCAAGAAGGCTTCGTGGAACACAGACAACCATCCGGTTAAGTGAGAGTGAGGAGATGGGGCTGGAGAGGCAAAGGAAAGGACACCAAGGTCTGGAGAAGAGAGCGGAGAGCTTCCGGCAGAACATGAGGACACAGAAGATTTGGGAGGGACTGTGTTGGACTGAGCTCGATGAGCGCCGAGTTCTAGTTTCTGGCAGGACTGGTAGACACAGCAGGCAGCGAGAAAGGAATGTGTGCAACCCAAGAAAGACAAAAACCAGAGGTGGAGAGGTGGACGTCATCCCGAGAGAGGTGATCACGGAAACCACGAGACTGCCGAGGCAGAGACCAGAGAGAGAGAGAGGAGGGATGGTAGGGACGTCTGCTTAGGAAACACCCACATTATGGATCAGAGGGTCACGTTTAGCACCAACTGACAGGCTGAGGGGGCCTCAGTGAGGAAAAGAAACGACCAGCATCTTGCAGGTAAGGACAGACCACGGGAGCAAAAGCATTCACTGCTCAGGAAGAGGCACCGTTGGCATTCAAACACGGAACCCACAGGCCTCCGTGGGTCAGGTCACGCTGCCTCTTGCCAGAGAGTTTCAGGAAATCCTGGGGGGTCGGGGGGGGATCAGTATGGAGTCCAAAAGGGTACAATGCTTTCAAGAACTAGGAGGTCACAAGCGACCTTTGAAAGAACAGTGTCACTGCAGTTACGACGGAAGGGACTGCACTGGGCTGAGGAGCTTCTTAGGACACACGAACCTGAAATCCAAAGTTGGGGAGAACCAATCTGTAAGCACCCAAGTACTCCTTTTCCTAGTACCCATCTCCCGGGGGGTGGTGGTGAGGAAACGGGTCAATGCAAGCGAAGTGCTCAGCACACAGCCAATGCCCAGTTAGCCGTGAGTCACGGAGTACCTAGGACTTGCTCAGCGCAGCACCCGGGAGCGGGACAGGGAGAGGGGATGGACGCACCACCACGGCCATCCTCCCAGACAGCCCTGCTGCTTTAGCTAGGGAGACGAGACACAAACAGGTCAGTAATGAGACGGCAGAGTTCATGAGGAAACAGTGTGCACGGTCAGTGCTGCAGGAGACCACGCTTTCCAGAGGAGCCGGACTTGAGATGTCTCGAAGGCTGGCTGGGACAGGGAGACAAGGAGAAAGAGAAGGACATCCCAGGGCGCGCTGGGCTGGGGGGGTGGGGGTAGCAAATGCCAACAACAAAAGCACTTTCATTCCAAGTCGGGCTCTCTAGCTTCATGCCAAGCAGTGGCCTGGCTCCTCGGAAGCCCCGGGGCTGAGTTTGCACCGCCCCGTCATGTCTGCAAAGGGTAGAGCGTGAATGTGAAAAAGGACAGGTGTACGCCAAGTCTGACATGTCCCCATTCAACGTCGCTGACTGGTGGGCTGTGCGGGGCAGCTGTTGCCCCCCAAAGTGGGAAAGAAGTTCAGAAAAAGAGCAAGCACCCAATCCAGGTTGCCCGCAAAGCTCTTTACCCACCCCCCACTGCCCCACCACCGAATGCTCAAGAGTTTGGAGGACAAGAGAAAGCCTGGCATTCTAATGCCTCCTCCCACCATCTGTCTCCTACTAAAATCTCAGTTTTCCAACTTTCAACCAACTACAGCTTTACAAATACCCAGAAGTGCCAGCATGACATTCAAATCACTCCATGACCTGGCCCCCATCTACTTTTCCTGCCGAGACCCAGCCCTCGTCATGGTCATCCCCCCACTCCAGCACACTTCCTGTGTGCGGGCCCCCTGACCCCACTCACACACAGCCACACCTCTGCTCACCTCCTAGCCAGAAATGACAGCTCCCGCCTCCGCTAGTCCAAAGCCTAGCCATCCTCCAAGGACTGGCCAAAAGCTACCTCTTCCATGAAGCCCTTCTGAAGCTTCAATCAGAATTGTTCCATTCCTCTCCCGTGCTCAGCCAGTACCTCCCCCACGTAATAACTGAGCACACAGACCAATACACACACACAGCCATATGTATCACCTCCGTGTCACTGTCAGCTCAAGGGGACTGACTACTAGGTCCGTACTACCCCACAGCACTTAGCAACCACCCAGCACACAGTAGGTGCTTACTCAATGTTTCTTCAATACCCAAGGCTTACGTCCTCCCTCGCCATATCGGGGCATTCTTCAAACTACAGATAGCAAACTAGTAGTGGGTCCTGGTTAACGTTTTTAAATGAAACAGATATAGAACAGAAGAAAAAGTAAGAGACTCTATCACATAAAGATAAATCAAGGTTCCCCGAAACTTTGGTTTGAGGTACGTGCCCTGGGTCAGGATAAAAAATGTACTGTTCACTGTGGGCCACAGGCCCCATTCTAGGATCAACCAGCAAATAAAGCAAGTTATCAGAGGTTTTGGCCAAAATATCACTTCTGAAGAATGCCTGGGGTGGAGGTGGGTCACTAAACACTCTGTTCACTCGCCAACACCTGCAAAGCGTCAGAACAGGAACATCATGGTAGGGGTTGAGGATTTGGACAAGCATCCTCACTCACAGATCCTTCGGTAGGTCCCCCAGACTCTGCTTACTGAGGAGGAAGGCACTCAGCTCCTGGAGGGCAGGTAGGCAACTAGCTTTATGACTACAGGGAGAGTGAAGGATTTAACCCTTCGTTAATCAGACATGTGTCTGAGCAGCCGTTGATATAAACACTGCATTTTAAACCCAGAAAGCAACATTAGCAGGAGATCCAGGGCAATGAAGCCTGCTCCCAGGATTGCTAGCTTGGGCCCCCTGGGAGAAGGACATCTGATCTGGCATGGCTGCACATGGCAGGGCTCTAGGGTGATGCTCCCCTGCCACCTTCCTGACCCCGGCATCACTCCTTTCTACCACTCACCTTTCAACACCCCCAACCCTTAACACCTGCCACCTGGAAATCATGAAGTCTGGCCACAGACATCTACATTGGCTCCAAAGCCTCCCCACCAGGAGCTCTTATCCTTCTAAATAATGGATTTGCCAGCCATAATTATTGCAAAGAAGGAGATGCTATACATTTCTCTGTTGCTTTGAGTTAGTTACTTTGAGGGAAGGGCAACCTCTAGCTAAAGGGTCAGATACGCTGAAATCAATATAAGCCATCACCTCTGAATCTTTTAAATCACCACTGTCCCTTCCCAGACCATCCCTGAGCCAGGCCTCTGCAGGGGGCATGGAGCAACCTGCAGGCCTGCAAATGGCCATCCATTCAAGCTAATATTCAAAGGGACATCATCTCCCACCCAATTCCTGATTCCTGTCATGCCCCCAGGGCCCCCCCACAAAAGAAAAATCACTGCAATCTCTGGGAGTAGACAGCCAAGAACAAGGGAAATAACCTCAAGGGCACACAAGGGAAAGGCAGAAGGGAGACACTCGGAATACCTATCAATAAAGGTGTAACATCTTGAGCAATGGAGATGAAAGTCTGGTTCTTCTCCAGACTGGCCAAACCCACTTAGTTATGTCACTGTGTATAATTGCCCTGATGTGATCAAACAGGGATATAAAACTTACAAATCTGGAAGTATCTGAAAGAGGAGTGCGAGAATGGTGGGAGGGACTGAAATTGTGGTAGAGGAAAAACCACTGACAAGTTAGGGAAGACCTGTAACGACCTTACAAGTGTCTGGAGGACTATGGGGCAGAGTGTCTGTGACTACAGAGAGCAGGATTAGTGTCGGACACTAAGCATCTCTGGAAACGGAATTAGTTGCTCAGCCAACAGTGACATCCCTCCCCTGCCAGGTCCGAGGAGAGGCAAGGTGGCACAGAGCCCATGAGAGCCTCGGAATGGGGGCTGGCCTCCAAGTCCCCTCCAGCCCATCCCCCACCAGGACAAGGCAACACCGGAAGCCAGGGCACTGGGTTCTGTTGCCCCTAACGTGCAGGGAGCATGCGCTGTGGCTTACCTATTCATCCTGAAAGGACAGTGAGCGTCTGCGGAAGGTGGAAGGAAGAAGGTCAACAAAGGATGTATTTCCACCACTGCTTCCCGCACCCAGCCACAGACTGGAATATTAAGAAAGCTGGTGTGGGGTCGAGGTTCCAAGACAGGAGCTTCCAGGCCAGACCCAGTGTCCCCAAGACCAATCTCTTTAAGCTCTGGCCTCTGGGGACAAGTGGGTGTCAAGCAAGGAAGGAGGGCCTCTCTACCACTTGGTGAATTTTAACTTACGTTTAGGAACTGTTTGTTTCATGCTGTTTTGGGTTACGGGGTAGGTGCCAAGCAAGACTGTCCCCCTTTCAGCTTCTCTTTTTTAAGAAAGACAAAGAGAAAAACAAAACCACCAAGCACCCGTAGCCCAAGCCCGTGTCTGCGCTGTGGGCGGCCTACATGAGCTTCCTTTATCCAACCACAAAAAGGCATCCGTGGAACCAGCGAGGGGCCCTGGAACGGCCCTTCCAAGCAAGGGCCCACCGCTCCGTTGAGGTTAGCAGTTAACCAGGGGCCAGGAGCCACTCGGGCAAACAGACCATGCCCCTCATTACACAACGCCAGCCCTTATCTCCCCCATGCCACTGTCAGTTTGCAGACATTGCGTAGTGCGACAACCACAGCCGAGACTGGCCCGAGGGAGATAGCCGTCTCCCCGCTTGCTATCAGAGACGCAAGAGGGGTCCGGGACGGTTAGTTGGAGTTCACACATTCAGGTTGCTATTAAAAGAGAGTCAGAGAAAGACGGATAACAGTCCGGCTGGCCAGCTTCACGGTGTCACTTCCTTTGACTGTGACAGCTGAAGGCCCCCCTCGGTCCACCTCCCTCTCCCAGGCCCTCCAACCAAGGCGGAGGAGAGGTGGCAAGGGTCCATTTCATGTCATTTCATCAAATCTTGGTGAGTGCCAGGTGCGAGACGCAGGACATGCGGATCACTCTCCAAGCTCCCTTCTGGGCATGCTGTGAAAGGCAGGCAAGGAGCCGGGGCAGCGGGATCCAGGCTCAGTGGCCGATACCATGTCACGCTCTTCCTCAAATGCCTTCCTAGGCTCCCAACTGCCCCAGAATAAAGTCGCAAAACTAACCGCTACCTTCATTGAGCAACTACCCCATTCCAGGCACTGTGCAGGATGTGTTCAGTGCATTATCTGAAATCCTCAGGCTACCCCACACGCTGTCCCACACAACAGCCCCACTGGAGGGACAAGGAGACCCCAGGTCGCAGCATTTTAGGCATGCGGCCAAGATCACATGGTGTGCGCATGGTATCGTGACAATCTGCACCCTGGTCTGCCCGTGCTCTCTCCACTCCTCTGTGCTCTGCTGCCTTCTCTCCTCCCTGGCCTGGCATTCACAGCACCTCCATCAGACCCCAACCTACCATTCCAATCCAATCGCCCCCCTTCCAGCCGAAGGAAGTTACTTTATCAGGAATCCGAGCACTTATCACAATTGCAATTTCATAGCTTTTCACAAGACTGCCAGCTAAAGAGCTCTCCTCCATTAGGAAAGCCCACAGCGCAGGGGTTGCTCAGCATGGAATTCCCAGGGCTGAGTCTAGTGCCCAGAGCACAGTAAGTGAATCCTTCCTGGTGGAAGGCATTTCGTCTCTAAATTTCCTTGTGCTTTTTCTAGTTATCTATATAATCTTTCCACTTCCCACTTTCTATCATACACACACATACACATTTAAAATATTTTAATTCCTCTGCTCAAATTATAAGTTCCTCCAGGGGAAGTCCCGTATCTTATTAATCTTTGTATCTTAAAACCCCAAACACAGGGGCACCTGGGTGGCTCAGTCAGTCAAGCGTCTGCCTTCAGCTCAGGTCATGATCCCAGGTTCCTGGGATCGAGCCCCAAGTTGGGCTCCCTGCTCAGTGGGGAGTCTGCTTCTCCCTCTCTCTCTGCCACTCCCCCTGCTTATGCTTGGTCTCTTTCTCTCACAAATAAGATCTTAAAAAAAAAAAACAAAAACAAAAACCCTAACACAGTACATCACCTATAAATCTGAAGAACTCATTGTGTATTAATTTACTCAGCTAAGCAGCAAACAGGTTAATGAGTAAGAGACAAGTCACCAGGCCAAAATCCACCCAGCACCGCTCATATCCAAAGATTTGAAACTGCTCTCAAGTCAGATCCTACTCTTACCTCCTCCTTGGTGGAAACAGGGAGTAGACCCGTGTAGCTGTAGGCAAATCTGTGATGAAGGAAGGATTAGAGGAGACAGGGAATGAAAGACATGGCTTCCAGTCCTGGCTTTGCCACTAGCTTGCTGTATGGCCTTGGACAAATCACAGAGCCTCTCTGGACCTCCGCTTATTCCACCCTAAATGAGCATGTTGTCATAAATGATCCTGTGAGCCCTTCCAGCTCTAACATAATTCTATGATCCTTGGTGTCCTTGAGGACCCACACCTGCACGGCAGGTGGAGTGCTAAGAGTACCTTCCTCAACAGCTGGCAAGAAGAAGGACGAAGACAGGGACACTCAGACACCCCTTTGCATTGTTCCTCAACCCTCAGAAAGAGAGAGAAGAAACCATAGAGAGTGACTCAGCCAGTCATTCGCCCTCCTTAGGAAGGATGACAGCCATGATTTGAATATGGTTCTGAAGTAAATAAAAGGAGAAAGCAGATACTGAAATGGATGGTCAATAAATAACTTCCAGTTAAACCTGAATTTTTTCCCACATATGTATACTTTCACAGATCCCGTTTGGGAGTGTTCAAATTAGCACAACCTGGCCTTAAATACTGTGCAAAACACATAGTAAGCATTTTGCTTTCATTTATGTCGTCAATGGTTTCAATGGGGATGACTCATCCTTCCTCTTTAACACTCTGTTCTAATATGGTTTACTATAAATAATGCAGAGAGAGAGGGAGCGGCTGAGGGACTAAACCCCAGGCCTCTGCACGGCCAGGTCACGAAAGACCTGGGTCCCACAGACAATCCCAGGGTGAGCATGAGCTCTCCTGAGGGCCCAGCGGTGGCCCTCACGACAGGAAGGGCAAACACGTGCCTCCACTCGCGGTTATTCAGGGCACATAGGACTGTTACATGCTGAGGATGGGCCAGGTGCCAGGCTGGGGTTTACTGCACAAGTTATTTTAACCTTCTGGAACCTTCCCAAGAAAACAGGTCCGGTGCAAACTCAGGCCTCCAGGCCTCCATGCCTCCTCCCTTAGAGTGTCAAAACTCAACACATTCATTCTGACCCCAAGCTACACCTCCTGGTAGTAGCAGATTTTCTTAACCAGAGAAGTGCCTCTTGGGACCCCAAACTCACAGGAGGTCTAACCACAAATGCAGAAACACCACAGCAATAAGAGGATCTGCTCCGGGCCGAGGCGATCAGTGGCGGCGGCTGGAAATCACTAAATCACTAGCCCCTTGGCCTCGTTCACCTCCCACCTAAGAAGTGAGGCCAGCATTCACCCTGAGGCTGAGCTGACAGGCACGCTGGGCACATTCTTTCCAGAATCTACCTTCAGAATCAGACACAGTCATCCAATGTCATCACCCGACTATATTCACCAGATCGGTCATCAAATTATTTTGACCATTTCCAAAAGTCGAATCTACCCTCCCAAAGGGCAAGGCAAGAGATGTGGCACAGACCCTGGCAAGGGTTCCCAAGGAAGATTTCTGAAGTGTTTGGGTCTGGGGCCTCATCACGGGTTTAAGTGATCACTTATTAGGTATGCAGGCTTCTTCAGGAGAGCAAGTGCACTTCCCGAACGGAGACCTTCCGATCCATCACGCACCGGCGTGGTTCACCCATGACTTGGTCCGCAGGCTGCCAGCACGGGGTTAGTAGCGTCATCAATCCCACAGTGCGCAAAACAAAAGATTTCACTGGTTCCTTCCAGAGTTTCTCGCCTGGGCCAAAACAGCGGGCTTCGAGGGCCCAGTTCACAGCACAGCAGGGCCCATTTACCGAGCACCTCCACTGTGCGCACTCGACACATTTTATCCACATAACCACCTAAAAGGTGGTGGTCTCACTTTTTACAGAACACGGAAATGGGGGCTCAGAGGGCCTAATTAACTTGGTCAAGGAACACAGTAACTTCTGGAGCCTCGGTTCTCATCCAGGATACCTCACTCTAAAGCCTCTGCTCTTCCCATCCTTCCTCGCTGTCCCGAGAAAACACCACCTCTGACCACCTCCCGCAAAGCCTCTTCCTCAAGTAAGAAAACCCCACCCCGTGCCCCCCAATTCCTGGGCTCTGGTTCACTATCTTCAGCACCTCTCGGACTTTGTGCTAGGCCTTTCAACTTCCCGGTATGTCTGTCCCAGCAGACACCCCCTGCTCTGAACAACCCCCTCCCCGATCTGCAAACATTGCAAGGACATCAAAACAAAGCTATCAGTTGGGTTCCTAGCTTTAGCAGCCAGTCCAAACTCTTGTTTGATTCTCAGACAGCTTATTGACTAGGTGATGGGGTCAGAAGTTTGCTTTTCACCTAGCCTCTTCCACAACCAAGCACCTGGTTTGAAGAAGCAAATGCAGGGCAGGTGGGAAAAATCCACCCATTAAAGATTTCAGATTTACACTGTCAGTGAGCAAAAAGTACTCACCAGCCGACAACGTGTGGAACTGAGAAAGGGTTAAGGGAGGAAAGGCTGTGAACCACAGAAGCAAAAATCACCTACACCCTTTCCTCTCTTGCATTAACACAGACAACAGCAGCGCACTCAATGGAATGTTCTCAGAGACTCTGCGCGTCCACATGAAGGAGGAAAGCAGGTGAGGGCAGGAAGCTGACAGACCGTGTGATACGTGCAGCTGTCTTCCATCAGGTGCTTTCACACATCTCCATCCCGATCTGAAAGAGGGTCCTGGCTCCCCACCTGGTCCCTCCTTCCTCACACACCACCCCTCACCCTGACCCCGACACTTTATCTTTGCCTATTGGGAAAACTGGCATTTATCAAGTAATCTACTCCTCATATATTGTTAAACAGACCACAGGGGTTATCAGTGGGGTTGATACAGGAAGATAAACAGCAACCTCTTATGCAAATAGCACTAAGAATGTGGGACTGGCCACAGGACAAAATCGGAATTTAGAAGAACATGAATCTTGAGGCTTTTCTTAGGTTCCAACCCTGGAAACCGCAGGAACTTGGAGAAGGTTCTCTGGATGGATTCTCCTCCCGCTTTCTTGCAGGGAGGGGCAGGTGTGTGTGGGGGGGTCCGACCTGCTTGGTGGCTTCCTGTCTTTCTAATAGAACTCCTTTCTGTGACCACGGCCTTCGCCTCCTCGCAACAGACACTTCACTTTTCTAGGATTTCAGACCCATCAGAATGAGCTCAGTTCAGAAAGGGAGAGAATGGTATTCACCAAGGTGGGAGTGGGGTCAGAGGGTGGAGCAAAAAAAAAATCCACAGAAAACCAGGAGTTCTGGGTTCCAAGAAACAATCCACATGACCAGGAGACAACCCTCCGCCTGGGCTCTGCAGATGAGGCCCTGTGTGGCAAGAAGCAGGGCCAGGTGGCATCCTTTCCAACCTTTCTCATTGTTTTAAGGGCAAACTCACATCAAGAACCAAGAGGTAAGTGGCTCCAAGTGACAAAAGACTTGCATTCAGAGGGACAGAGCGAGCTGCTTCTCACACCAGGCTGCAGGCTTTGGGGGGGTGGGTGGACGGGAGAATGACAGAATCCAGGGCTGGCCAGCATGAAAGACTGAATGGAACAGCCTAATTTACACAGGAAGTGAGCACTTACCAGACCCTTCATCTCAACACACAAAACCCTCGGCCATATCTGGAAGCAATTACATCCAGTTAACATGATCTGCTTGCACTAAAATTAACTGCAAACAGAAATATTTTTCACTTTTGCAACAGGGGATGCCAAGGTTTGGCCTATCCCCGCTAGCCCCCAAGCCATTGAATCTGGCTGCTGGGGAATATTTAGCAGTTACCCAGCTCAAAAAACAAAAACCACTCTTGTGGCTGTCAGGACACAAAAAGTAAAATAGTGGATAATTATGAAGGGGGGAAGGAGGGGGAGAGGTGGCAGTAAAAACCTTTGTGCTAGAAATTGAGGAAAGGGGCCAGGCACGCGGGCCCCAAATGCGTCTGTGGCGCTTTACAAGCCCAGCCCTGGTTTCCACACTCAACGTCAAGGGAAGAAAAATGTTTTTAGAGTCACTCGATTTAGCAGCACTTCACATTGTTTTTAGGTCCCATCTTCATCCCTTCTGCCAAGGGGACGGGGGTGGGGGTATGTAGGGAGGTAGACTCAGAAATGTTAGCAGATCCTTAATTTAGCAGAGCATTTAGGGGACAACTGTCACGATTCAACTTCTGCACTGAACACTTCCCATCCCTACTCCACGAACGCCTTCGAAGCAGCTTTCACCTGCTCCGAGAGGGGTTAGGAGCCGCGGTTCATTTGAGACGGGCACAGTTTCTCAGGGAGAGGGTGGAGGGGAGGACTTGCCTCCTGTGGGCACGAGGAATCCGGCCACTGTCTCACCTCCAAAACTCCAGGTCAGCTGCCTCGACACACTGACCACTCCTGTCCTTTCTCTCTGCACCCAGCCTGCCAACTGGATAAGAACTTTTTAAAAATTTTTCCTTGAACTGCTGTCAGTGATGCCAGAGACAGATGGACAGATTTGTTTTAAAATTCCAGAAGGAGGCATCATCTCCAAGGCCCCCCGCCCCACCCTACCCCAGGCCCATCATCTTCGGGGACCAGACTCCTCGGGCTGTGCCTTCGAGTGTAGTTTGCTCCTTTGTCACCAGGGGCCTTTCACGCAGCAACAGTGGCAAAGGCAAGAAGTAAGCACCCATTTGCCGGACAGCTCACAAACATCCTTCTCAAACAGGCCAAAGCTTCCCCCCCAGAACGAGGTCAAACGCTGCTTTTCTCCACAAAAATCACATTTACAAACATTACTCGCAGGCAGAAGGAGGAGGAGGGACAACTAAGTAGTAGCTTTTCTTTGATTCTAAGGCTCTGATGAGGAAGAAAGTCTCGATACGTTAAACGGAAAAGGGCTAGGCCATTCTTTTCAGAATTTCTTAGAATAATATTACGATGGAAGAAAGAAAGAAAGAAAGAAAGAAAGAAAGAAAGAAAGAAAGAAAGAGAAAGAAAGAAAGAAAGAAAGAGAGAGACATATCCTTTCAGTGAGGGCTGCAGACCAAGCCACGTGCCAAAGAAAAGAAAGAAAGAAAGAAAGAAAGAAAGAAAGAAAGAAAGAAAGAAAGAAAGAAAGAGACATATCCTTTCAGTGAGGGCTGCAGACCAAGCCACGTGAAAGAAAAGAAAGAAAGAAAGAAAGAAAAAGAAAGAAAGAAAGAAAGAAAGAAAGAAAGAAAGAAAGAAAGAAAGAGACATATCCTTTCAGTGAGGGCTGCAGACCAAGCCACGTGCCTGCCCCTGGGCTCTCTATTCCCAATGCCTCCTCCTATGGATAATATCACAGCAGCAGTGTGAAATCCACATTAGAACTTCCTCCCAGAGAGGAGGAAGAGGGCAGTTGCGTATCTCGCCGGAGCCATGGAGCTTCTATGAGCCAAGGCTGAATTCAAACCTAGGTTCCCAGCTGCCAAGGAGTCCAGAAACTTCTGATACTGCAGGAATGCAACACCCAGCAAATCATCATCCCTGAAACCCACCGTTCCCCCGGACAGACAGCCCCTGTTGGCACGTGGGGGTCTCTCCTCCCCCCACCCGCAGACACATACACACACATCTAGGCACACGCTCAGCTCTGGCACCACCCCGCCATCCAGGCACAGAAACGGTTAAGTCATCCTCACTGAATAAATCAAAAGTTCAAGGCTGCAACATACCACAATGATTCCCTCTTTACATTAGACAAGAACCAGAGAGGGGCTGAAATCCCAAGCATCCTGAGTGGCCCGCACAGGTTACGCCGCCAGGGTCAGGGCCGCGGACCTTTAGAGGCAACATTCATTTCCTGAACAGGACAAGTTCTCCTGACCATAAAGCTAATAGGAACTTCCTCGCACGGCGAGCTCCGGCCGACAGGGCTACTTGTCACCGGCCACGCAGGAGGAGAGCACTGGTTCCCATTAGTGGGTTATGATGCCAGGTGCTACTAATAAGGTCCATCGGCAAGGAACAAGAGCCTGCTAAGTTGTCTCTCCGACTCTGGNAGTTGTCTCCCCGGACTCTGGAAGTAATCAGGCAGGGGCTCTGGCACTGGGGAGGGGCCTTATTTAAAGGGGGGGTAGCTACGGTGGACCCCGACAGCATCGAACCTGCTCACCGGCTTAAATAAATACATTTCAAACAAACCCTCCGCATTTTCCCCAACTACCATAAAAGACTCCCCCAAATTAACACTACTAATGTTTCCCCCAGCACTCCAGGCCTGACGGATCACCGAGGGCCATTACCGCCTGCCACATCTGCTTCTCACTATGGCAAGGAGGGTTGTGCCAACAGGACTAATGGCATTAAGATCACAACGCACGGCTAATCCACTTAGAGACCAGCACCGGGCGAGGGTGGCAGGGGGTTCGGCGAGCAAGCGGCCCCCTCCGCAGGCTGGGGTCACAAAAGAAGCAGGAAGCCAGGAGGCGGCCTCACATGGGAATCCCTGCTGTGAGCTTTAGATTACCTGCTACCTCATCTAACTTTTTTAAACCACGTGGAGAGGTAAGGGGTGAAGCTCCCTTCACAGGAGAGGCAGGACAGGTGGAGGCATTTGCCCAGATTCACAATGTAGCACCAGCACTTGCACCCACATCTGTCTGACATCAGTCTTTGCACCCCCACACTGCACACTTCGCCCCCTACAAAGACAACAGTCTGGCGGTCTGTCTGTCTTGCTCCTGACACACCTGGTGGTGGTGGTTTGTGTCCATGTCCAAGTCCTTACTTAACATTTCTGGGGAATCCAAATGGCCCAAAGGGGCTCCTGGCTGGCTCACTCAGAAGAGCGTGCGACTCTTGATCTTGGGGTCATGACTTCAAGCCCCATGTTGGGTGCAGAGATGACTTAAATAGATAAATAAATTTTTAAGAGGCATAAATAGAAATGGCCCCAAAGAGGGGAGAATGCCAAAAACCACGTCCAACTGGCCCACAGTTTCTCCTCTTCATCATAAATTCTGTGGCTGAGTCTCCTAATAACTTTGCCAGCGACGCCCCCGCTGTTGCAGGAAGTTCTCCGTGCTAACTCGGCTTCTTCCTACTGCAAAGCTGAACACAGTCCGTTCCTGCTGAAGGAAATCGGGGCTGGAGGACAGAGTCGAAAGTGAGCTGGGAACTTGGAGCAGGTTTGGGAGAGTTTTCAGCCGAAGTTTCCATCCTGACAGTAAAGTACTGGATCCCTCCCTTGCAGCTGCAGGGATAAGCCTCACGTCGGCAAAACCCAACCATGGTTTTTCCAGACTGAGCCAGCATAATGAGGACACCGGGGCTTTTAAGGGGAGACAGTAGAAAGGGGGATTTCTGATTATGCTGGCATGAAATTAACAGCAAGGGATTTTTATTTTTGTAAGTGGGTTTCTTTTTCTCTCTCTCTTCTTTTTTTCTTTTTTGAGTCAGCATAAAAGGCCCCTATCGCTAGAAGCTGGTCTCTCTGTGTTGATAAGAGATGATGCGGTATGATGCAGTGCCCCCGGGACTTCTGTTGCCCTGACCCCCAAAGACTTGAACCCTCTGAAATAAGCAGCCCCCTCCCTACTTTCCTCCTCTCGAGCCATCTGAGGAGACCAGGAGGCCAGAGGGAACCAAGCGATGAGCCTCCTGGCCACCGGCTGCAGGAAACACGGAACTGGTCCTTCCTGTATGCTCCCTTCCCTTCTGATTCCATCCAGGCCCGAAGGTCCAAACAGGGCATTATGGGAAACACAGTGAACATGGGGCCCAAAGACCTGAGCATGAACCCTCGCACCCCCCCCAACAGTCTTAGCGTGGACAAGTGTGTTAACCTCTCATGCTTCACTCTGCACATCCGGGAATTTGCAACTAGTATTCCCCTTACAGGGTGGCCAGAGCGTGTGAGGACAGTCTGACTCTGAATGCACTTAGCACAGAACCCATCATGTACCAAGCGCTGAAAACACTTTTGCAAATCCACCACTGTTTGCAGCATCTCGCATTGGGTGGTGGGGGGGACGACAGGACAGGGAAGGAGCTCTGGAATGCCCACCTGCCTAAAGCCCAGACTTCCCTCCATAAGCTGGGGCTGCGCTCCTCACCTCTGCGTCGACCACAGTGATTTGCTCGCCTGGCCACAGGCATGGGCTATTGGACACAGGCACGGGCTATTGGACACTGCGTGAGCCTGCTCGGCATTTGGAACTGATGACGGTGGAGCGCTGCCCAGCTAAATTTAAATGAGAACTGGAATGACTCATCAGGCCGCGGGTCAATGGGACAAAGAGTACCCTGGCCACCAGGGTACAAGAGATCAGCTTCTGGGGGGGGGGACTGCAGGTGCTCAGGGTGTATTGGTCCCCTACGCTGTCGTATGAACTAAGGCCTCTGGAGGAAAGCAGGGCCCGGACCAACAGGAACGCATTTCTTACCCTGCACCACCAGTGCTCCATTTCACAACAAGAGCCATAAAAATACAACAGCGAACACACACGGGGCATTTGCTCTGTTCCACCATTCCTTGCACCTGACAAACATTTGCTAATTAATCCTTGGAACAACCCGGTGAGTAGGTACTGCTATTATGCCCATTTTACCAAGGAAAAAACAGGCACAGAGAGGTTAAGAAACACAACCACAGTCACACAGCTGGTAAGTGGTAAAATCAGGATTCTTGCCCAGATCATCTAACTTGCTCAAAATGCACATTTACTACGTGGAAAACATCAGAGGTGGGGCAGTGAGGATGCCACGGTGAATTTTTCTTTCTACCAAAATAACTGCCATCGAGTCAGGGCTTCCACATAAGGCCACCGAAACAGAACCTTTAAGAAAACCTTCTGTTACTGGGGAAACTGCAGGAACCCTCCAAGGGGCACACTGAGGCACGCCTGTGTTCATTTAGCAAGATTCTTATGTCTCTCAGCTGGACTTGTTTTAAAGTCATTAATTTAAAAAAAATTAAAGTGATTGGAAATGTTTTTCCCCTGAATTAGCACGAAATGAAAGAGTTGTGAATGGAGTTTGATTTTAACAGTTTAAGATAATCACTATTTTAAAGATTCATAAATAGAGTTCCTAGAACAAGCAGGAGGCGAATGTGTCGCTGAGCTGACGCGTTCTTCCTTCCTCTCTCCCTCCAGCAATTAGCAGCTCCATCCAATAGTGACAGCAAATTAAAATGGGACTTTTCTCACTGAGATGAAAGAACGGGCCACTTCCCTCCACTGGAAAGAAAATAAGAGAAATCATCTTCGAAATGTCCCAGAGTTCAGTCTAGAGCCCAGCTGACTCTGTAAGTATTAAAAAATGAAGTCAGAGCAGACAGGAACAAATCAGAGGGACCCCCTATTTTAGCTGGCTGACTGCCAATCCAAGACAGCAAAATGTAATTAGCCAAAAGGACCTCGCGAAGATGTAAGTGAGTGCACAAGGGGTTAAGGGAACTTCTTAAAGAGCTCAACATTCGAGAAACAGCTCATCCTTGTTTTACAAAGGAAGGAATTAAGCTCTGAAGGAAAAAGAGCCCAACAGTGGTCACGGAGCTAAAAACCACACAGCAGAGTCTAGAGGCCCGGCCTCCACCCCAGCTGGGCACAGCAAACACCACAGAGCCTCCTGCCATCTTCCCAACTTCACAACTAACAAGCTCTCCAAAGGCCAGATTTCCAGGAGTCCGGGAGGTAATAAACGTAAGTCATTCATCACCCCCAAAAGGACACTTCCTGGAAATAGAAGTGGATTCAGAAAGGATTTGGGCAAATCTGTGAATGACAGAACAGCCACAAATAGCTCCTCAGAGAAGTCGGGCTCCACCTGACCTTTAGGATTGACGTCAAGGAAGACGGCTGTGGCCTCTGATGGTGGTAATGGAGGGATGGTGTTGGCACCCAAAGACTAGGTCAGATGGATCAGCCCCAGAATGGCCGTGTCCATGTGCTTATATGGCCTGGCACAGCGCACGCAAGACTGGGCAGCAGAAGGGGAGCTGGGCTCCTGACCCTCTCCATTTATAGCTATGTGACCTTGGGCAAGTCACTCACTGGCTCCAAAGCTCCTTTTCCTTGTCTGCAAGGTGGGGCTGAAAATGGTCCATGATCCTGGATCCAAAACCGTTGGGTACTTCAGAAATCCAAACTGTTCGGATTCTAGAAAGGTACAAGGGGGCCCACAAGTGTCTGCCAGTCCTGGAGGAGTCTAGGGAAGCACTCTGTAATCAAACACATTAATATTTTTGTAGCAAAACATATGAATATTCAAAATAGGCGGGATAAATATAGCCTCCCATCAGTTCAGATCAGGTTTTGCCACTAAATGAGTCGCACAAAACCTTTTAGCTTTCAGAGCTTCTCAGACTTCATATTTACGGGTAGGGCATGATGGACCTGGACCTGCTTGGGGAGCCTGTGGGGTGGAGAGACAGAGAAAGTCATGAAAAGTGCTCAGCAAAGAAGAAAGCGCGACCACTGATCAAAGGCACTGTTAATATTACTGCTGTTGCTGTCATGACTACACAGCACACTCTCCCCGCAGAGCTGGGTTTGACCTCAGAGGAGCCTAAAGCCGGCACAACGATGAAAGGCGATCAAGAGTAAGGGCAACTGCTAAGCTCCCCAAAGTGGCCAAAACCAAGGTCAACAGCTGCCGGCCTTCTACGTGGTCAGCCACTGAAAAGGGAGCAGCAGCCACCTGAGAGAGACCAAGGCCAAAAGCCAGGCAGAAATCTGCCATCTCAACTATGTGGCTCGTGCACCATAGAGCTGGCCCCAAGAAGCCTCTGGGAAGGGCTGCACACGTGGGTCCGGACAGCTGGCTGAGATCATTCCTTGTGTTTCCCTAGCATCCCTTCAAGAACCAGGCAAGAGCTCCTACTGTGTGTGCACGGGATACATGCTGTCACCAGGCTACGGGTCTGCTGGAGAAGATCCAGAGGCCCCCGGGGGGAGCAGACTCAGCACAGGTTCCACACCACTCAATTCCGAACCGTCTTCAGATGGGGCTGTGCGAGCCTGGGGAGACTGAGGGCTAGAAACGAGGACTGTGCTCACAGCTGAACCAACCACACCGTCCGCTGTCATCTCGACAACCTGTGTGTATGACTCTGAGAAGGGGAAGGCGCCCCGGGCTCAGGGAAGCGGGCCCCCAGCTCATCCCTAGCTTGTCAGATCCAGATACGCCTATGTGCAGAAAAGCTCCAGTCTTGCAGAGACAGAGAGAGACAGAGAGAGGTGAACCTAGAGAAGGAGAGTCCAACCCTCCAGAAGCCTGCTGTGACCCTCCCTCCCTCAGATACTGTCCCCCACACTGGAAGCACCTGAAGAAGGCTGTGGCGTCCAGAGCGGGCTCCCGCACCTGCCTGGGGAACGCTGCTGGTCTTTCGGGTCTGCGGACCTTCTGGATCCTTCAGGTAAGGGAGCCCCATTTAATTTACCCCAGGAGCCTCTGTCTTGTCTTTCCATGGGTCCAGCTACAGGGGATGCTGCCTGTACGTTCCCGCCGAGCACCGCGGGGAGCACTGCCTGGCTGTTCTATTCTGTCTGCGACTTGGGCTCTCTCGCACCAGCCTGGGACGAGGCAACCTAGTGATGGGACTCAGGCCGAACTCTCCCACCTATGCCGCCTCCCAGGCCTCTCCCCATCCCCCCTCTCCATGCCCTTCTGTTCCCCAAGGATCCGGGCAACAAGAACGACTGGGTACTTAACCTTCAGCAACGATTTAGTCTGTGGCTTCAAAGTAAAATAAAACGAAACCTGTAGCTTGTTGTCTTCTCACATTTGTCGCTGCTGTGTTACAGCCAGCTGCACAACATCCTGACGCCAACATCTCCCCCTGATTGTTTGGTCTTGCCCTCTTGTTTGTGCTAGTGGTTGGGATGTGCGGGGAGGTACAGAGAAGAACCGGAATTAGGAGTTTTGAGGGAGAGGGAAAAAGCCTCCCCCAAAGTGCATCTGACCAGGAGCCAGGGGGCAGCCGCACTAACATCTTCTCCCTTCCTTGATTTCTCCAGTCCCCACAGCTTTCCGCCCACGGCGCTGCCCTAGGCTCTGGTTTCTTGGGCTGCAACAGCTTACTTCCCACCCTCAGTCCAAAGCACATTTGCCATGTTAGCAGCCCACAGCCGAGGATCCCTGGACCAGTACCTCCCTGTAATGAGCGTACAGGGACAGGGACATTCTCCGCACCGCCTCACGGCCAGCACGGCTCCGGGGGTAAGGCAGCACTGTGGATGCCACACTGTAGAATTCAGAGTCAAGGGAGGCCATGCTGAGACCCAAGCAGAATGGGGGACCAAAGGGTCCATCATCACCTGCATGCTTACAATGTGTCACTCGCTCACTGCCCTAGGGATTTCTAGATGTTACTTCATCAATTCAACACAACGCTCAACAGACCATCTCCATTTAAAAAAATTTTTTAAGTAGGCTCCGTACCCAGCGTGGAGCCCCACACAGGGCTTGAACTCATGACCCTGAGATCAAGAATCAGACGCTTAACCCACCGAACCACCCAGGCACCCCATCTCCATTTTAAAAAGAGTAAAACAAAGCTCAGAAAGATTACGTGAGGATCCCAAGCTCCCACAGGGAGATGTGGCTAGCTGCATGGCCCATCTCCAGTGAATGTAACACAGCCAGGCCTCCGCCTCTCCCCAGACGACAGAGGGTCCCACAGAATGGGAGCCTGGACCTCCTGGGAGGGTGGTATCTTCTGGAGCCCACCCAGGTACAGAAGCAACCGGGACTGGAGGAGAGCCAGAAATAAAATTACTTTCCACCATAGGCCATTTCTCAGGGCACATATCTGAAAGAATTCACATCCGGAGCAGATGGTAGATCTCTCCGGTCAAGTTTGGGGAGGGGGGTTTCCTCTTTAGGAAAGTCTGAGCAAAAACAAACACATCCTCGGTCTATTTCCGAGTGGCACAAGCATCAAGAAGACACACCTTGCTGGTGGTTATTTTTCGCACCCGCTGGAAAAATTCGGCTGCATTTAGCTCAGTGGCACTTTCCACAAAGTCAGCCTCAGAGCTACTGATCAGACAGTGCCGGAGCAGATTCCGGCTGGGTTTGAGGTGATCAGCCGACCTCCAGGTGCCTCTCCGGCCCCCACACCCTCTCACTCACCCCCTCTCCGGTACCTGAACCAGCAACAGAGGAGCAGGTGGAGGAAGAGGGCTGCTAAGAGCAGAATGCACCCAAGATTGGCAAAACGGCCGGCGAGAGGGTGTGCAGGAAACATTATCGTGGATGACAGCGAAAGCGGCCTTGCTGACACCGTTCACCTGACCCACAGACCAGAGGGTAAAATGACACATCATTACAACAGATCCAAGTAAAAGCTAAACCCACCACTGATTCTGTCCGTATTCATGCCCCTTAGGGGAACGATTCTCAAAATCCTCTGTTGTGTAGACATGATCCTCTTCGGCACTAAGCAACTCCAAGAGGTGGCAAAGTGCAAGGAGGCTAAGACCTGAATTTGAATCCAACCCGGTCTCTTACTATCTATGTGACCCCAGGAAAGGGTCTTAGCATCTTCCTACATGAAAGAAGAACACCCAACCCCAGAGGACTGTTGTAACAAAAATATGACTCCGTGTAAAGCACTTAGAATTGAACCAGGCCTGCCATAGAAGCTCAGTGAATGGTCGTGTCACAGAGAAACAGAAGCCAGAGGGGAGCAGTGCTGGCCCCTAGTCGCATTTAATTCAACGTGAATAGGATGGGTTAAGAATAAGACTGCAGACTGCAAAATCCAGACTCTCATACCCGTCTTCCCCCTTGAATGTAAATCAACTCCCTCTAAATGTGTTCGCAGGGGCAGAGAACGAGGAGGGGGAGGAAGCAACATTCCTGGTGATCAACGTTCACCAGGAATGACGCGTGGAACCCGCAGCTGCTCACACGGCCACGGCTGAAGCAGCACCAGCCCCTGCCTTGCTCCGGAGCTGCACACCGCCTGCCTTGGGGGGGAGCACTCCCCAGGGACCTGGGCACCTGTGTCCCTGAAACCCGGCCACATGGCCACGGCCAGGCCATGGGAGACCCTCTTCCCAATCCCACTTCCTCTTCTCCCTCCCAGTCACTCCAGGTAAAGGCGACCAGACCCAACAGCAGAAAACCAAATGGGAGCCCAAAAGCAAAAAAAGAGAGAAGAGCCTGGTTAGAAGCTGGGCCCGTGAGTTCCCCAATGCTCAGGAAAGACCCCAGGCCCTCTTGCCACATATGAAGGGTATGTCCCCCAACCCACCCAGGACTTAGAAAAAGTGGGGGTTTCTTTACAAAGAGCAGGGAAAACAGGGGAGACAGGCCCCATGGCACGGGGGTAGCTGGGTATGAAGGCAGGGTGTCCGAGCCAGAGGGCCAGGGCTGGGGTGCAGGGTGCGGGGTACGGGACCCAAGTGGGCCCTACCTGTGCTGCTCCACGGCCTCGTTGTCGGGAAGCTCCACCCCACACACGCTGCACTGCTCCCCGATGGTCCGGCTCTCGGACTTCATGCCCACAGCCAGCTCCCCCAGCTTGTTGAACAGCTCCCTCTGGATGAAGCCCTGGGGCAGCAGCCCCCCATAGGTGCTGAAGTCCATGGACACGGCCAGGGCAGGCTGCACGTGGAGGCCCGAAGTCACAGAAGATGGCATGCTCAACACGGCGTCAGCCTTGTGGTTGGGCAACACAGAGTAGATGCCCAGGTGTTTCTCAGCTGGGGGCGCAGGGTGCTCGGGTCGGCCCGGGGGGCCCTGGCCAGCCTCGGCTGGAGGCGGCAGCTGCTCCGCGCTCTCCTCACGCCCGTAATGCAGCTCCCGAGCACTAGTGATGACGCTGCTCCGAGTCGGGGTCCCGGGCCCCTCTTTGCCCCTCTCCTCAACTTTGTCCCCCACAGCGCCTGCCATGCTGGACTCGGTGGCCCCAGGGCTGTCCTGGCTGGGCACCTCGTCCACCTGCATCATCTCCGTCTTCACCTCCGCCACCCCAGCGTGCCTCCCGCCTCCAGCCAGAGTGGGCTCCTCAGGCCCCGCAGGAGGCTGAAGAGTTCCCTGGAGGAGAGACTGTCCTATGGTCATCAAACTGTCCACCGCAGCCTTGGTGGGACTCATGGCCGAGTGACCGAATGAGGTGGAGACGGAAGGGCTCTGGTCCACCATGGGTCCAGGGAGGCTCTGTGCAGCCACACTGGTATACCCACTCTCCTCGCTGGAATGCTTCGAGATGAAGATGTTCTTGAGGCACCGAGCTTTGCGGTCCTCTTCCTCCTCGGCCGCGCCATCTGCCATGGTGGCCTCCGTGTCGTTGTCATCTGAGGCCTGGATGGTCTCCAGGATCTTCAGGCACTGCTCCTCCAGGTACTCTATCTCTAAGATCTCAGCTGCATAGAGCAGGTCATCCAGGTCCTCCGCCTTGGCTTGCAGCGTGGCCGTGTATGCATACTCCAGAATCTGCTGGAAGGTCTTTGGCGAGAGGAAGTCCAGAGTATAGTGCTGGCTGTTGCGGTGGAAGAGGATCTCAAACATCTTGCTGGTGCAGGCCAGCACGGTCCGGTGGGCATGGAACTCCTGGCTGTCCACCATGATGACCACATCGCACAGCGTCCCGGCCAGCCGCATCTGGTTGGCCTTGCACAGGAGCCCCGTGGGGTGGCTGGGGTTCTGCAGCTGGATCATGCCCATCTTTGTCAGATCCATGGTGCTCCCCTCGGCTTAGGCATGAGGCTCTCTTTCCTTCCTGGCTCTGCGTGGCGGGGCTGGGTGGGTGTCCTGGGCCAACTGAGAGGACTACAGGAGATCAGGGAGGGGCAGGAAAAGAGAGGAGAGGACAAAAGATAGATCAATGTTCCTAAAAGTAAGGAGTCAAACAACACAGCACCCCCAGAACCTCCCAGTGAGACAGTGTTGGTGATTTTAAGGGGGGGGGGTTCCCTAGAACTCTCCACTTCTACCTCTGGGAGCCCAGATAGAAAGAAAGTAAAGAGAAGATTCTGCCACACGACATGCTTCATTCACTGCTCTGTGATGTCTGTTAGATGAGCGAAATGGGAATTACAGTGAAGCCTTGTGAGTGCTGGGCTTTCTTGAAGTCTGAGAGTGGGGGCTCCCATACACGCAACAAGGCCAACACGCGTTACGAGGAAGTGTCGGCCCGCACTTCAAATAAGAGTTTAACCACTTCCTTTAGTCAATTAAAGCCCTGGATCTCACTCTCAACGCCCTGTGCAGTAAACCTCATCTTCTAAACAAAGTTTTTCTGCATCCTGCGTCACTGCAGCTGCGGGAGGAGCACAGGCAAGCCTACCTGGGCCTCGCAGCCTAGTCCTGGTCCACAGAAATCTACGAGCAAGGCTCTCCTCCTCTGGCCCGTCCTACCACTAGCCAGTACCTTCCAGGCTTCTGCCCTTCCCCTCTTCTCAGGGCTGCAAGGGACTGACCCCCGCCCACACCCTGACCCCCCCCTTAGGCACCAACAGGAACACACACACATAATCCTCACACTAGTTTGGCTTACTTCCACCCCTAGGTGCCTCAGAGCTACTGCACATGCAATCCGAAATTTAGACTGTGTGTGCATGGGCATGTGTGTGCGTGCATGCAGCAGCCACAGAGGGAGACTTAACACGTGTGCACATACTTCTATGAGATGCCACACCTACCGCCGGCCCACAAGTGCCCAGTGGGCAAGAGGATCTATAAGATGTAGGAGAGCAGGTTATGAAAGACCCAGAAAGTGATCATAGGAAACATGCACCCCTATAGCCAGCAGTGCACACGCTAAGTACATGAATTCCAAGCACGTGCAGCAGGCTCCGAAGTCCTGTGCCCAGGAGCAGCAGCTGGTGCTGGACATGCCTGGAGACACCAGAAGCGAGAGTGGCACCAGCATCTACCCTGTGTTAAAACTAGTATGAAAAGAGAACAGGCTGGGAGACAAAGGCCTCTCCCCAAGCGCTGTTTGGGATCAATAACTGGGCTCTGGGGCTCCCGAATCCGTTTGATGTGTTAGGAAGATATCACCCAGATCCAGGTGGCCCCCAGCCTCTGCCTTGCTGTGGCCAACACTGCAGTGAAATGAACTGGAAGCACAGCAGAACACAGGCTCTCCCTGGCTCTCCAAACACTGCTTGCCTCCGCCCCCAAAACGAGCCCTATTGGCTCCAGAACCACAGATCCCACGTAAAAAGGGTTAACAGAACAGCTAGTCAAGACACTTTTGCTGCCCACCCCGGGGTGGGGACTAAGGCCGTCAAAAGTGGAACTGCCACTCATCCGCGCCTTGCCACCATGCGTGCGCTTTCCTTAGACCCAGGGGCTTTGGAGAACTAGGAGGGGCCATCGAGAGAATGGAAGCTGGGCCACCCGAATTCCTTCCCAAAAGCAAGCGCCCTGGGTCCTACGGGAAATCAGGGTGCTCTCGGTCACCCGAACCCCACCCATGGCTCGGCGCCCTGGAATCCGGTGGGCGCCGGCGGCAGCGCCCAGCCCGGCGGCGCGGAGGAACGCCGGCGCTAACCCGCGGCAGCTCGGGGGATCGATCTTGCTCTCACACGCCCCCGTCCCAGCCACCCCCACGGAGACTTGGAAGCGACTTCAGCAAACTTGGGGAAGCAACTTTTCCCGGGGAGGCAAAGGGCAGAGAGAAAAGGAGCCGGGTTAGAGAAGAGGGAAAGCGAAAGGGACCCGGACGAAAGGCAGAGTCCGGACAGGCTGGACGCCTAGGCGAGAGCGCGAGGAGGCGGACCCGCCCCGCGGCGAAGGGGAAGCACAAAAGCCCGACAGCGAGCTGTGGAAGGAAAGGCGAGAAGGGAGAGGCCGGCCCTCCCTCTCCGACCCAGGGCCGTGACCCCCGGCAGCGACGGGCAGGGTGCCCGGCCCGGGCACGTTGTGAGCGTCCCAGGGAGCGGGGCAGTGAATCGCGGCACAGAGCGTCTGTGCGTTCCGCTGGGTCCGAGGGGCCAGCGAGATAGTGCGCATTTCGAGCGCGTGCGGGAGCGTTCGAGGGGGGCTGTGCGAGCGAGCTGCCGGTGCGCCAGGTTGGGAAACGCATCCCGAATGCATCAGGTGCAGAGCCGAGGCACCCACCGAGCGCGGCCCGGAGCGCACAGCGAGCTCCGGCGCCACGGCCGGTCCCGCCGAGAGCCGAGGAGGGCCCGGAGCCCGGGAGACCCTCCGGAGCTCCCCTACGGCCGCCCCTCCCCCCCCAAAAAAACGGGTGGGGGGTCAAGTCCAATCAGGAAAAAAAGAGCCCACCACGTTTTTCAAAGAGAAAGCAAACCCAAGTGAATCCGAGTCCTGCTCCCCTCCGCCCCCAGATCCACTCCTCGGATCCTCCGATTCCAGCTTCCCAGCCGGCCCGCGAATAAACACAAATAAACCACAACCCTATCGCGCCCGCGCACCGGTCCGCATACATATGAGGACCCACCGGCTCCCGGCTCCTCCGCTGGCCCCTGGTGGTATAAAGCCTCTGGTTCCCCGACCCTCCGCTCGCGCCTTCAGCCTCCGCAGACCGCTCTGCCCCCCACCTCTCACCCCGACCGTGCCCTGGAGCGGAAGGGTTGGGGAGGCAGCTGCGCCCAAGCTGACAGCCGGGGCTCCCCTTCTAGCCGACCCCCAACCGGCGGTGGCGACGGCTGCCGCAGCAGGAAGGGAACAAACGGAATAAAATAAGGCACAAGCCCGGCGGCCGAGTGGCCGAAGGGAGCGCGCCCCTCGGACCTCTCCAGCCCCGCGGCGCCCTGGCGCGCGCCTACGGCTGAGCGGTGCGCCCCTCCCCGGCCCCTCACTCACCGCTGCCAAGCCGGGCGCTGGGGGTGGGTGTGCGT
Organism: Ailuropoda melanoleuca; assembly: GCF_002007445.2. Lineage (NCBI taxonomy): Eukaryota > Metazoa > Chordata > Mammalia > Carnivora > Ursidae > Ailuropoda > Ailuropoda melanoleuca. The sequence continues at coordinate 10,343,150 of NC_048225.1, read as the reverse complement.
GCCTCTTGGGGGTGTGTGCCTGTGTCGGGGAGGGGTGTTGCTGGGAACTGTTGCTCTCGGTATCACGGCGGCAGCGGCGGCATCGCCCGGCAGTTCGCAGTACCCGCTCTCATCGCCCTCAACTCCTCTCTGCTGCGAGGTTAGCAAATCACCACCGGCTGCGGCGCCTCCGCCGCGTCCCACGTCAACGCCGAGCCCCCTCCCCTGCGAGGCCCCGGCGCCTCTCCATCTTTAGTGCTGGCGGCCGA
>NC_048225.1:10297891-10342739 GCF_002007445.2 Ailuropoda melanoleuca | reverse complement strand
CCCACCCCTCCCCTCCGCCGCCTCCCCTCCCCTCCCTTCCCCGCGCGCCGCGCTCCGGGCTTCGCCTGACATCTAGCTGCTGCTGGGGCGCCGGCGGCCGCCGCTCACCGGCCCAGCGAAGAGGGAAGAAGAAGGCGCTCGCGGAGAGCGGTGCCAGGGACTCGGAAGCCTTCGTGGGGGCAATGGAGGTGAAGGGCGAGGAGCAGCCCCCACCTTCAACCCCAGATTTTTTATTTCTTCTGGACAAGGGTTTTTTTCTTCCCTGCTGCCCCGGGCGCGGAGTTTCGTCCCGGCTCCAGTGTTTGCCTGGATTCTGTGTGTGTCATCTCGCCTTTCACTTTTCTCCGGGCTCGGAGCCGCATCGCCTGTACCCCAACATCGGTTGCAGAAGGTCCCTTTCTCAGCCCAAGCCCAGGCCTTCTATGCCTCCAGGCGTTGGGCATCCGGATTGCGAGAAGTCTCCAGGCGCGCAGTTCGCAGGCCCTGGGGAGCCTGGTGCCAGAGGGTCCGCGCAGATCAGTCGTCGAAGGGAGATCCCTCCCTCATTTTAGCTGTCGGGATCCCTGGAGGCCGAGGTCGAGGCCAGAGAGGAAGTTATCCCTCCCAGTCTTGAGCATCCCTGGGCTTTGCTTCCCCCCCCCGCCCCCCTCCCCGCCAGAGAACCTGGTTGGAGACAGTTCCAGAGAACCGCGTCCTACTCAGCGCAAAGCCTTCAGGGGGCGAGTGAAAGCTTGAAAAAGCTCCAGAGCCCCCCCAAAAGAGCCTCTTCCTCTCAGCTGTTCGCTCCGCTTTAGAGAGTGGAGTTGAGATCACTAACCTCCGAGGAGAGCAACCAGAAGAAACCTACCCTTCCTCGGGCGGCAGAGAGCCCCTTCTCCCCCTTTTCCTTGGAGCTTAGCAAAGGTAGGGGGCAAGAGGTGGAGCACCTCTTGTGAGCACCAGCCCTGGGGGCTGGACTAATGTCCTAAATCACTGGGGTGTGGGTGGTGGTGGAGAGCGCCCTCCCTGGGTCTCTGGACAGTCAGCTCTGGAGGTCATACAGTCTTAGCATCTCAGGGCTTCAGTCAGGAAGACCTGAGTCCCCACATTCTGTCCCTGACATGCTGGCGGGTCAAAGGTTTGCGCAGGTCTCACATACAATCACATTCTGATGCTTGTCTCTGGTACTGCCCCAGACCTAGGGTCAGGCCCGAAGAACTATAAGGTCATGGAAGGTGGCAGACATCAACTAGAGGCAAAAATCCGCTTCTGGGCCGCTGAAGGCCGGCGTGCAAAGTACTCAGGCTCCCACGACCAGCTAAGGGGTAATAGTCCCAAGGACAGGCAGTTCCATCCCTGCGGGCACGCTCCTGTCTCCTAGCAGGGAAAGGGCTCAGCCCTGCAGGAGTCAGAGGAGAAGAGAAGAGGGCAGAGAAGCACACTTGGAAGTGAAGGGAGGGAGCCAACTACCCTTGGATAGCCCTGAGTGCAGCTCACCTAACGGATCCCTGGAAAAGCCCAGTCCCTGGGTATTCATTTTGGTAACAGTAAAGAGCAATCCCGGTTATGGACTGTTCTTCCAGCTAAGATCTACACTATCTGCAAGAGGAAAGACATTTAAAGGAAGTTAGGAAAGCACTGGTCTGCAAGGAGAGCAAGAGGAGAGGGATGTAAGAAGAGGAGAAGGACCCTCCTAGTGCCTCACCAGGGAAAGAGAAGGAACGATCATTGGACTTGTTGAGCCTTTGCCCAGAGATGGTGCCTGCAGAAGGTTGCCCCCTTGCCATCCACAATCACCTACCAGCCCCTCCTAAGTGCAGTAGCAGGAGAAGCAGAAAGTTAACCCTTGATCCTAATCTCCTATTAATCTTCAAATCAGAGAAAGAGAGAAGCCTTGGAAACAATGGGAAAGCGAGAACAATCCCTCTGTGGCCCTGGACCCCCCCCACCCACTCCATGCCATATTCACTCAATGTGAAAATCTCCCTTGCTTCATAAACTCTGCCCATTAAAAAGCCCAGCCCTTGTTAGTAAGTGTTAAAGAGAGATGAATGCCTGAATTTAAGAGGTGGAGAAGGTAACAAAAAGGAGGAAGGCAGGCGAGGCTGTGGGCTGAGAGCCAGCATTGGGCTCCAAGCATTTCCACTTAGCGCTGAAGGCTGGCTGCACAGCAGTTTGATAAGGTTTATTGGGCCCAGATAAAGCAGCAGCAGCTCCCCCACCAAAACTGGCACCATTTACAGCCAGAGCTACGTCCTTGGGTCCCCCGAAGGCTGATGAGAATCCCCAGTTCAGAGATTTCATATGGCGGCACCTAAATACAAGCAGGATGGAAAATTACAGGAGAAAACTCTCCCTCTCTCTCTCTCTGATGTTCATGTATTTGTAGTGAATTTTTTTTTTTTTTTTTTTTTTTTTTTTTTTTACTTGAAGGCTGTGGTAAGGGAAGCTGGGACATCAGTTCGGAGAGGTCTAAAAATAGGAGAGACCTCAGTCTTACCAGATCATGCTGGAGACAGGGGAATAGATGAATTGACCTTGGAATAGAATTCCACGTTAAATCTTATTCCCTCATCTCCTCCTTTATTCACATTCCCTCCACGGGTAGCAGCCTTTCAGAGCTCAGTTTGTGGCAGAGGGGGCTATGTTAGATCTAAGGGATCTTACAGGGAGGAGATGGTGGAAATAAGAACTCATTCTGAGCACAGACTATGAATCATAACACATTACCTATCCTGTGTTATTTAATACTTATTACAACCCTATTCGGGCAGGTGCTATCCTTTCCCCCATTTCTCAGATGAGAAAACTGAGAGGTTAAGAGCCTTACCCAAGACGGCAGAGCTAAGGCTTTAAATCAGACCATGACGGCGGCAGAGCTCATGATTTTCATTTCTAGATGGTACAGTCTCTAGCAAGTTAGAAAAAGGAACACAAGGGCTTTTGATTTTCCTTCTCCTCTTACTCCACCGAAGCGGAGAGCTACCAGCAGCCAGGCAAGCTGAGGACAGACCCGGTCCCCACTGAATGGGGCCACCAGGTAAACAGGCTTAGGTCACCTTCCCACCTTCCTCAAAATCACAGGCAAAAGTTGAGCAGGGAGTTTTGAATTACAATAAAACTTCAGCCCAGCAGATGCCAGGGAAGAAAGCTGCAGCGGTGTTTGGAGTATTCTGTGTTCTAAGTGAGTGGTAATGATATGTTGTACTCATTTTGTTCCAACTCCTCAGCTAGAAAACAGTTGTAAAATTTAAAGGTAGACTTTCCTATCATGATCAATAAATCAAGGACTCCTACCTCTGGGGGAGAAGCAGCTACTTTGCATACTAAAACCTTGAGATGAGCTGGAATAAAGCCTTTTTGCAGAGGGAGGCAGGCAGCCAGGCCCCAGAATGTAAGAAGTCTCCTCAGCAATTGAGAACTCCAGGTTGCCACTGGAGGACAGACCAGGCTGTCGCAGGCACCCTCAGATCGCTGCCCCCCTGGGGACTCTTGAGGGAAGATACTGTAGGCCTACTCTGGCCTTTCCTGGAGGCGAGGGACCTTACTAGACTTCAAGGTCATTATTGCAGATATTTCTAGGTAGATGCAAATGACATCAAAAACACCAAAATCAAATTTATCCTCCCTGCGTAGGTTGATGGCTTTCTCTGGTTTGTCTTTTTTTTTTCTTAATTATTTTAATTCTTTCATGTCACTTTTTTAGATGCCCCCTCCAAAAAACAGAAGGGGGAAATAATCAGGTGACATGTGGATTCCTGTTAGCTGAAGCACAGAAAACCAAAGAAGAAGATGGCTTCTCTGATTAGTAATCGCCATCTGTTTTCCTGGTGGAGTCCTGGCTATTGGTATTTACAAACCTGGGCTTCGCCTCCAGGTGCTAAGAACACCCATCCTCCCGTCTGTTGGGCAGAGAGTGACTTCTCAAAGGGAAAAGAAGAGGGGTTATTGTCTCTTTTAGCTCCTGAGGCCTTGGTTCACTGTGACCCCACGATCTTCATGATTGAGGAAGAGAAATCTTTTTCTCCTCCCTCTTCCCCAGAATATTGCAAATGGTGTGGGGACCTTAATGTTGTCAACTCAAATAGCAAATCTGAGTTGTTATTAGTGCAAAGATGCCCTGAGGGGGTAGGCAGTGTGGATGAAACCTGCAGCGGATGTTATGGGGAAGTGTGTTTATAATTATAATGAGATTTAATGTACACTGGGACCAGATGATGGCAGCTATTTAAAAAAAAGATGTCTAATAAGAGAGGTCCCTTAATGACAGGCAGCAGGGTTCAGGTTATTACAGCAGAAGCACAGGGTTTCACTGGGTGTCACCAACCATGTGCTAGTTTTATGGGGTTCCTGACAAAGCTTTGGGATGAGACTGAGCAACCACTGTTGTCAGCTACTGGGCTTCACGTTTTAATGCTGCTGGCTTTGAAAGGGGCACCTGCACTTAGGAGAAAGGCATTTTCCCTCTCTCTCTTTCTCATACACATGAGCACAAACACACAGGCCCCGGGCCCACGCTGAGTAGTCAGGTGTTTCTGAAAATCAGGTGTTTCTGAAAATCAAAATTGTGTAGCCTGGAAGGGTGTGGTTTCCATACAGTGTGCGTGAAATGAAGCAGCAGGGTTCCCATTACAAGTAATGGGAGTCCCACAGCTAAATCCCCAGGCACCATGCTGAAAATTAACCCCTAAGTCCTCATCACAAGTGGGGCCTTTTTATTTTAAACATTTTGGTATTTCATCGTGGGGAGGCCAGGAGAGGGGAAGTATTCCACATTTTCTGACGCTGTTTAACGTTAAATAGCCAACTGTTTAATTTTTGAGGTGTTTCCTGGTATAGATTGCAAGCCGAGGCAACTGTTCTCCAACAGGCGTGCCCTCATTCTGCACAACACCGAGCAGGGCATGCAGGGAGAGAGGGTCACGCGCCTCGGAGGTGCCATCGCAAACACCGTGGTCCAGAAACACAGCTCCTGTCCGAGCTGCATTGTTCTTTCTCTTTCTCCCCTGGCGTGAGAGAAGTGTGTGAAACGTCCCGCGGTCAGCTAGTGCAGGCCTCACCCGTGAGTCCTGTGTTCTGTGCACTATGCCCCATCTCCAAGTCCTGCAAGCAGCGTGTTTCATTCATCCTGACAAGGAGAAAAGACGCGGCATATGTGCCGCCTTGGACTTCCCGTCTCGGAAGCTGAGTTTCTGGAGAAGGTACCTCGCGCGTACAAGTGGCGTGTCAGGGGCGCACGCACCGCAGGGTGGAATGATTTTACTAGCTGACAGGTCATTTAAGCCAATTATACTGAAATTATTATAGCAAAACAAACGTTGGTATCCCATGGAGTGGAATTCAAAATTCGTATGAATTGTTTAGATAAAGGGGAAGACCGCCTTGGAGTTCTTCCTTGAGGAAGCTCATGGCCTTGTTCTCTGAAGGTTAAGAGGGTGGGAGACCGGGGGGGGGGCACCCGGAGGGCCAAGGCTGTTGTGAGCTGGGAGCCAGATGCTTTGACTCAGCCTCCCTTACCAGGGCAGGTTCCTGTGTCTCTTTGGGATGTCGCTGTTGGATCTTGATGTAATCTTTTCCACTCCACCCCCCAGTCAGAATTAATTTCTGCCTCCACCCCCAGCCCCAAAGCGCTGCTGGACTATTCATCACAGTATTTACCGCCATCTGCCTGGTAGCTGAGTTACGTGCATTCTGACCACTCCCTCCACTGTGAGTTTCCGGAAGGCGAGGTCTAATCTTGTTCAACTTGGTGCTCCCACTCCCAACCCACAAAGGCTAGTACACTGTCAAACAGAACAGATCTCTGCTTGCTGAATTTCCATGAATGAACTAATTGAATGAATGCATACGTGCATGCATGCATGAATGAATGAGTGGATATAGACGCCAAGTGTTTTAGGAATTTGGGAGAGGAGGGACCATTCTGTCTCCCAGCACCTAGGGCAGAATTCTTTGTATAGCTATGGGTTTTTCATCAACCTTTGAAAAAAATCAATGGGATATAGATAAGAGTTGAGGCTCCGTTTCAATTTCTGCCTCCTTCGGGGGCCTAGAACCAAGCTTGTCTCAATATTCTAGGAGCATTAGTAAATATTTATTAAATTGCACTGGATTAAAATGAATTGATTTGAATCACACTTCTTGTTACTGTCACAATGGCTTCCTACTCCCAGTCCCAGGGAGCTGTTAGCTAACCAGTCCAGGGCTAAGAGGAGAGCATCCGATCTCCAGCTCTGGCCACCGGCAGGTGGAGGGCTGCTTACTGAACCCAGCACGCGCTATGAGACACACCTGAGGCACGAGTACTGACAGGTCAGCAGAGACTAGCTAGCTGTTCTCCACATAGCTTTCCAAGCACACACTGGTTTACCTTTCTCATCTCACCTTGCTGGTAGGTCCAGGCCATGTGATTGAGATCTGGCCAATGAATGGATTGGGAGCAGAAGTACCACTTCCAGGAGGCCCATAAAATCTCCTGCACAAAATCCTCCGTGCCCTGTCCTTTCCTGCCACCTGACCCCATGAGGACACAGACACCTGGGAAGCTGAGTAAGGAAAACGGCAGAGCCAAGATGGAAGGAGCCTGGATCCCTGAATCACAACTTGTAGGGGGAAACCACCAGCCTCCTAAGAACACCCACTGTGAACTTACAAAAACAAGAAATAAACCTTCCATATCTTGCGTAAAGTTGCCAAATAAAAAACAGGGCCCCCAGTTACATGTGAATTTCAGATAAATGAGGAATTATTCTTAGTATACATATATCCCAAATATTGTACAGAACATAGTTATACTAAGAAAATTATCTGAACTTCAAACTTAATATCTTTTTTTCCCCCTAATCTGGCAGGCCTAGTCTTCAGCTATTTCAGAATTTATTGTAGTAGCTAGCTTTACCTTAATTAGTACACCCTGTTTTGTTTGCCAGAAGCAGCAAAGCCACAGAGCCTGAGCTGGGATTCTGGCCTGGGAGAAGGGGATCCCCAAGGCTGACCCCTAAGGTAGTGCAGCTGGAGACAGGAGCATCTTGTGTGGAAAGGACCAAGGGAAAAAGTAGGAAAGATACTGACAGTTTACAGTTCATCCTTTTCCCCATGAACCTATTTTTCTTTACCTGCCTCTCCTGCTAACGTATGGTATGCACTCTGTGGGAACAAGGGTGGTTGTGGGTTTTACTTCAGCGTCTGCAACACTTGGCACACGGTCAAAGTTCTTGTTTGTGGTGGAAAGCAGCACGACCGCTGGGCAAGGGCAAATAGGAAGGCATCATAATGTGGACCTACCCGGGACCTTAAGGAATAAAAGTGGGACTGTAGAGACAACAGGCAGGCCAATGAGCTCATCCTCAACGCCCTCCTCCCTCCCGTAAATCCTCATTGCAGCATAAAGGCTGAGAGCGTGGGCTCTGATTTACTCTCCCGGGTCTGTGTTCAAATACCACCTCCCACCTCTTGAGTCCTGGGTGATCTTGGGTCAGTTACTTAGACTCCTTGAGCTGCAGTGTCCTCACCTGTAAACTGGGACGATAATGGTACCCACCTCACCAGAGCAGCTAGGAAGATCCCCAAGGGGTGTCTGGCCCACAATGAAAGGAAGATTTGAAAATGTTAGCTATTCCTAGCGATGATGTCAGGTCATCTTTCTTTCCACCCTCCACCTCCGAATGCCTCCTTAGAAATATCTGGGGTAAAGTCTGTGATAGATAAACTTTAAATCACTTTAAAGAGGGAACAGTGACCTGTGAGTATTGATATAACCATAGCTGTGCGCATCTGTCCATGGCCCTTCTCTCCCAGTCTTGCCCTGTGTTTCTTGGGTTGGGGTGAGGCAAACAGGCAAATGGAGGGCAAGGCGGGGAGTACAGGCAGTGGTGGTGTTAATTTCCCCCTGCAGCATGACGTGTTTATTAGTGTGTACATACGTTAGACGCGGCAGCCTGTTTTCCCTGAGTTAAACAGCAGTCATGCCCAACTGGCTCTCCATGTACCATTACTCCAAGTGATTGAGCCAATTTCTCCCTCTGCCATGAGTTTAAGTTGTAAACCTCTCAGCCAGACAGGGAGCCAATGATGGGCTGCCTGTTGTGATTATTATGAACCTTTAGGATGACGCTGTTCACAAGACCAGGGGGTCTGCAGAGAAGCCCGGGGTGAGGCGGGCAGGCGACTGCAGACTCCCACCCACCTGCCTCCTCCCAGTCCACACGCATGTGTTCACTCTGGCTGTGCAAGGAGGCTCCGGCACACCCACCTGGGGTGAGGGACCCCTCGTGCTAGGGAACATGTGGGAAGTGTGGGGTGTCCTCTGCTCCATCTGCCTGGGGATAGGATGGCGGGTTACGGGAAAACTGGAAAAGTTGCAGAAAGTTGGGTGCCTTGAAACTCAGAAGTCACTCCCCTGCTATTTTTTTTCTGTTTGCCAAATATTTATTAGGCAGATGCTAAGTTATCCAGCTGCAAGTTGTAGGGACAGTGGCCACCTCCTAGTTGCTCGCTGGTTCACGTGGATCAGAATTATACTGGGGACCACATGTCACAGAGGGCTGCGGGGCTCCGAAAAAGTGCTCAGCTCGCTCTTTTTCAGATCCATAGCTCTCCCTGCTTCCTTTCTTCCATCCCATATTCCCTTCCTTTTCCTTAAAGGAGCCTCCCCCTTGTGGATTCATCACAAAGTGGCAAAGATGGCATTCCCCAAATGTAGGGAGCTTGCACTACGGTCTCAGCAAAATCTCTGGTAAGAAAAGAGCCCCCACCCCCCTTGGGGTGTTTATGTTGTTTCTTTGATAAAAATCCAAAATCCAAGGGTACCAGTAGTCATGCACCAACTGAAGCAGGCAGACAAAGCGGAACGAATTCTGCCTTCAGAAGGTGAGTCTATCCCTTTCTTCCCCTACCGATCATCCTAGGATAAAGAAAGGGGGGGGGTTATCAGAAGGGGGAATGAAACATGAGAGACTATGGACTATGAGAAACAAACTGAGGGCCTCAGAGGGGAGGGGGGTGGGATAGACCGGTGATGGGTAGTAAGGAGGACATGTATTGCATGGTGCCCTGGGTGTTATACGCAACTAATGAATCATCGAACTTTACATCGGAAACCGGGGATGTGCTGTATGGTGGCTAACATGATATAATAAAAAAACATAAAAAAAAAAAGGTGAGTCTAATGAGCAAGGTTGGAATCAGGAAGTGCAGGTGGTGTGCGTGTTGGGGGGGGCGGTGTTGTGTTATTGTTTCCTTGTTTTCCAAAATTAAAGTGGGGAGAGAAGGGGGAAGGCGCTTGAGCTGACTGGCAACCCCCCCCCCACAGAGAACCTGCTTGGGATCAAAGATAACAAAGTAATCAAAGAAGCCCAAATCTGACCTCTCCATTTCCTCTGATCTTGTTACGCTCCTTGGTCCTTCTCGTAGTCTCTTGGAGAGGCCCCTGCCAACAGGATGAGAAACTCTGTAGTATGTGTAGAATGAATATTGATTTGATAGGCTTACAATTTTCAATCATGCCCTCCAATTGCTTTTTGCCATGCCCTGCACTGATCCTGCTTACGGGGCAATCCCACTGTGGACACGTATTGAGGACTTACTCGAGGGCACTGGCCATTTGCTCTTACAAATAACTCCATGAAGTGGGTACTGCTGTTATTCCCATTTTACAGCTGGAGAAACTGAGACAGAGAGATAAAGCAAACTTCCTCTGACCACACACCGAAGAAGGGGGGCACACCAATACCCACACTCTCAAATCTAACCACCAGGCTGTTAGAAGTCGGGGGGGGGTTCTGTTTCTTAGGGATTGAACACTGAGACCCCCTCCCCAACTTGCTTGGGGGTAAGACTGTAAGTCTGGAACAGGCCTCCCCTATGGCCTGAGTTTCTTCACAATCCCCACAAACAAAGAGGAAAAAAGTAATTTTTCAGCCTAACCCACTGGGGAAGCAGTAGAAGAAAAGGTGGGGAAAAGCTTTACCAAGGGACACCCTTCGTAGTGACAGACTTTAGAGAAAAATATTCACGGTGCTCATGTCACACAGCAGGAATCATGAGAAGTAAGCCAGGTCCTGGAAAGAAGTAAAGGTCCCTGAACACGTTGGTTGTAAGGAGATGGTACATTCCAATGTCTTTCTTTCACACCCCGTGGCCTCCAGGTTGAAGGGAAGAATGGAGGTAGTGGGTTAATATGATGAGTGGGTGGGCTAGAAGAGCTGCTGCATTCATTGCAAACGAGGACCCCAGGCACTCAGGCCACTCATGTGTGTCAGGCATGACGAACAACAAAGCAAGGCGGTTAACTTTTGGGTAAGCATACTAGAGCTGAGACAACCAAAAAGGGTTGCCTGCTTCAAAGTGCCTGACAAACTCAAAACCGAAAGGGACTTTAAACATCATCTAGTCCGATCTCACCATTTTACAAGGCAGGAAGCAGAACAGAGAGGCAGTACAATGTTCCCAAAGCCAGAGGCCATATTCAGCCAGGACTTGGGACCACAGCCCTCTGGGGGCCCTCCTGAGGGTGTCGTTGATGTATTTCAGTCATTCTTGGAAATCTTGTGAAACTACCTGCAAAGCACGTAGTGTGAATGTTTGCAAAGTCTTCAGTCACGGCCTATCTTGCCCATAGGGGAAAGATTGGATTTTCAAAACAAGCTCAAGGGGGTGATGAAGCTGGATAATAAAATTTGAGGTCAAAACTGGTGGGACTGGAGAACACGAGGCTGAGATTCTCTTGTGGCTCATAAGCTAACAATAATAGCAGTAGAGTTGTAACAAGTCTATCAGCTTCCCCCGTGTGGCCAGTTCGAAGCATGTCATATACATTTGGAGATGTGTTATCTCTCTTTACACATATGTGCACGGGTATCCATATATATACTTACACACACGCACGTGCACACATATGTATCTCCATTCTGACATATTGGTTTGAAACTGATCCTGGTACTTCATAGTCATGATTCCCACAGGCACAATCCCTGAGCGCGTTCCTCTGGGGGTTAGTAATGGTGAAAATCCGATGGAGAAGCCGTGTGCCCTGCCTTCTGGGCTTTGGAGTCAGAATAACATGGGTGTCAAATCCAGTTCTGTCATTTAATAGTGATATAAAATTTGGCAGATTTCTTACCTTGAGCTTTGAGGTCTCTATAATCTCAAAGAAGTTAATGAACTTGGCCATGATCCCACAGTTCGTTAGGAACAGTGCTGGGACACAAACTTAGGTCTATCAGATTCCCCAAGCTGCCCCTCATCTGGGCACCCCCTTGCTTGTACCCCATGCTTACAGAAGCAGAGGCCTATTCCCTCTGAGGAAGGTGGTCGGCAGGATTGGAAGAAAGGTCCATACCTTGCCCAACCTTTTCTTGTAAAGCTGTCTCTTCTACTCCGTGTCAAAGGAACAAATAGGTTAAGATCAAATGTGATTCTAGTGCTATGAACATCAGACTTAAGTTTTAAAACAAAGTTCTCTCCCCTTCCCTCACCCATGTCTAAAATTAAAACACCAAAAATATTACCAGGAAGAGAAATTTGGTGAAGAGCAGGAAAGACGTTACATTGACTGCGGAGTCTGCTGCAAGACACGGATTTCTCCCGTTTATGAAAGCTCCGTTCTACAGGAGCTCCCAGTCATCCGAGGGGATTTTCTTTCAAGGGAAAGCACTCGAATAAACTGCACCAATGTTTCACTGCATGGAAGCTCTCTTCAAAGACTTAATTTCCCATTTTCCCAGAAAGAGAATTTTCCTTCTATTGTGTTTACTGTCTATTGAGTGCTTTCAGTAACAAGAAAAAAAGAGTGATCATGGAGGATGGTAATTTTATTTCTTCCTCCACATCTTTTTGGAATATTCTGGAATGTTTACTTTTTGTTGTTGTTGTTAGGCAGATTGGACAGCGCATGGTGAAATTTTAAGAACACGGGAATTCCAGTTAGAAGACTTGGATCCAAGGCCACCTCTGCAAACCACTTCCTGTGCAAACCTGGGCAAAGTCACTTAACCTCTCTGTGCTTCAATGTTCTCCTCTGTAAAAATGGAAATACTACATAGGAAATGTCTCTGACTGTCTTATTAAAGTGTTTGCCCTGTTCTTTGAGAAGAGCCCTAAGACCTCTCCCTAATTTACTCTCTGACCTTGAGCAAGTTATTTCCCCTCCTTGGGGCCTCAGGGTCCTTGTGGATACCATGAAAATATTATACTTGTTTTCTCGCCAAGGCAACTCTAGTTATGAAATTCTGTGATACTATGTGAACTCTACCAGATACAGCGAAATTAGGTGCCAGCACCTTCTGATTGCGGGAAGGCGTAACGTGGGAAGAGATCCCTCTTTACCATCGCTTGGATTCCCAGGAGGGAAGCCAGGTGTTGGGGAGCCTCCTACCTCCACCAGGAGCAGGTGAAGCGGGGGAAGGGCAAGCTGGGCTTTGGCCTGGGCAGGAAATGGTAAGATGCTTCTGTCAGTGATGGCTCTCAGTGGTTCTAGAAAGGAAAGGAAATATCAGTGGTGAAGCCATGGCTAGGTCATAGAGGAAGGGGTGGGGGGTGGGGGCAGGGCAGCTGTAGTTACAGGAGTGTTTAGCTGTGACCCAAATAAGGTGTCCTTGGTACAGAGAGGGGGGACGGAAAATTAGATGCAGATATGAATACAGATATGCTACTTTGAATCAGGGCCAGAGACATATTTGTTCCTCCCTTGTTTAGAAATCATACCCAAACTCTGTACACCCCGCTCAAAGTAGATACTATAATTAAGTTTGCTGCTTCCCACCTCAGGACCTTTGCACTTGATTTCTTCCTCCTCCCCACCTCCATATGCCAGTCTCTCCTCCTATCATACAATACACTTGCTTGCATGTTAAGATCTTAAAGAGTGCTTCCCTGGAGAAATCCTCCCTACTACTGCCTCCTACCCCCAGGCCCTCTGCCCTGCTTTATTGTTTTCATAGCACTTGTTACCAGCGGAAAGTGTTTCCTTTGTTTGTGAGACTGCTCGTTTATTTCCTGGCTCCCCTCTCTGGAGCCTCCCCAGAGCTCCCTTTAGTTAATGTAAGCTTCCTGAGGGTAAAGAGGGCTGGGCTCTTTCCTGCAGACAGCACCAGGAGGAGGCTTGCTCCCCTCCTATAGGCTCCTAATAAATATTTGTTCAAAGAGTTGAAAGAACAAAGCAAGAAATAAGCTGCTTTCTCTCTCTCTCTCTCTCTCCAGGAAGAGTTTTTAAACAAACAGGGCAGCATGTTTCTGAGAATGAGGGACTTAGGCCCAAATCATTAACAACCAAGGAGGTAAGAGGAGTCCGTCCTTCCACAGGCTCTTGCTTCGGAAAGGAATGTCCCCCTCTGGCATGAGGTCTCTAAGAGTGTGCCAGCCATGGGTGACAATGCCTGGAAATTATACAGCACTGTACCCAGTACCTCCATTTTATGAATGAGGAAACCAACTTGACCGAGATCATCAAGGGTAGAATCGGGACTTGGGTCAGGTGGGCCCCGCAGCTGGCCCACTTGCCTTTGCATTTAAACCCTGTACGAATGAGCCCAGATTTGTTGCCTCCTCTGTGTTAGATCACAGCTGACTGCCCCCACGAGCTAGTCAGCAGGGCCGGGACTAGGGTGAGACTGGGGGGGGGAGGTTGCAAGCTGAAGGAGGCTTCACCCTCGGGGCATTTGCATGCTTCTAAGAGTGATGCCTGGAAAATTCTGCACCCTAGGCACCATGCTTGCCCAGCCTAGTCCTGGCCCGCCTCATTAGAGCTCTCTGCAAGTTTTCTGTTCTTTTCTATCATGTCATAGGATACTTCTTTGTCTAGAAATATCATCAAAACAATTACAGGGTAGACTTACCTTGGGGAGAATTTAGCTCACTTTGCTTGCTTGCTTCCTTCCTCCCTTCTTTCCTTCCTTCTGCTTCTTGGCAACCTCTTGTCCAAAAGGCAACTGAAATTATTTTTCAAAAGGACAGATCCGTCACTCTTCTAACCAAAAACCCTTCAGTGGCTCCGCTCATAGTCCACATTTAAAAAAACAAAACAAAACAAAAAAACAGCCTGAACTCCCTGGCATGGCCTTTAAGACCTTTACAAGTTGGCACCATTCTTCCTCATGAAACTTGTCCTGCTTCCACGGCTTTGGACAGACTGTGCCTTCTGCCTGATATATCTTTGCCTGTCTGTCCAGGCCAGAATCATGTACCCTTCAAAATCTAACTCCAAGATCACCCATGCTCAGGACCGCTCCAGAGTTGGAGCAAAGCTGCTATAAACCAGCTCATCACTGGTGGCCAGAGGGGTAGCCAGATCTAGGAAGTCAGTGCTAGGCAGAGGGTTGGGACTTAAGAAGCCAGCCAGCCAGGGCCTCCCAGGGCTCCCTCCCCACCTTTTCTCAAGAACGGGGCATATGTGGGGCGGGCTACCTTTAGTACTAAACCCTAACTTCACAGCCGGGCTGAGTGTGACTCCAGCCTCTGAACAAATGTGTTTGTATTTTCCTGTCACAGTCTGGATCCAAGTTGTTGACAATGAAATGCAGAATCAGGTTCCCAAGTATCCTGGGACCTCCCTACTCACCCAGGGCCTATTTGTAGACTTCGCCCTTGGGCATCAGGCTTCCCAAACCACCAGGGTCACGGATGTGTAACTGGTTTGTAGCTTGAAAATGAAGGCTCTGAGGAGTGCAGGCTTCCTCCTGGATCTCCTCTCTCCTGCTTTTTGTCTAAGCTCTCATCTTCCTCCTCTGTGTCTAACTTTTCTGTCTTTGCATGATCTTGAGAATCAAGCCAAAGTCAGGATGACATTTTGGCCCGGTCTCCCCAAGGAGCTCAGATGTGAAGTCTTTATTCCTGGAAAGAAAGCTAATGTATGTGTGTATGTGTTGGTTTGGGAGAGGCTTAGAGAAGAAAGAATAGGTATGTATGCTGTGATAACGACTATCGTCATAATAAATAAATACAATAATAAACATCTGTATTTGCTGAGCACCATATAGTAACTGTGAGGAGTGATTTTTCATCCTTTCTATCATCTAATCTTCTAGGCCTGACTGTTACATATCTATTTTAAATATGGTTCTTTAAAAAAAAAAAAGATTTATTTAAGAGAGAGAGCCAGAGAAGGGGCAGAGGGAGAGAATCTCAAGCCGACTCCCCACTGAGCACAGAGCCCGATGGGAGGCTGGATCTCACCACCCATGAGATTGTGACCCGAGCTGAAACCGGAGCCCGATGCTCAACAGGCTGAGCCACCCAGGTGCTGCAAGATGGTTCTTATTACCCCCATTTCCAAATGAGAAAATTTAGGCTCAGAGAGTTACAAAAGTGGGCTAAGGTCAAAAAGCCAGTAAGGAGGGCTGGTGTTCAGGTTGGTCTTAGAGACTTAAGCTCATACTATTTGGGGACCCTGGATAAGTTACTTTAGCTCTCTGAGTCTCAGTTAAATTGTACCTGTGACGGAGAAATAGAGTTACTCCCACCTCCTTTATAAGATAGTTAGCATGGCTGAGTGGGATACAGAAGGTGACGCGCTGTGTAAGTGTTAGAAATTATCCTTATGGAATCTGAAACCCTATGAGATCGGGGATAGAAGAGAATTAACACAAGACACTGGGAACTACTTATATGTTCCAAGTTTTTTTGTTTTTGTTTTTGTTTTTTAAGATTTTGTTGTTTATTTGACAGAGAGAGAGAGAGAGCCAGTGAGAGAGGGAACACAGCAGGGGGAGTGGGAGAGGAAGAAGCAGGCTCCCAGCAGGGCCGGGAGCCCGATGCAGGGCTCGATCCCAGGACTCTGGGATCACACCCTGAGCCAAAGGCAGACGCTTAACAACTGAGCCACCCAGGCGCGCCAATATGTTCCAAGTTTTGATTTGAGCCTCTATCTTTTATTCTGAGAGATCCTTAGCCCCCAAGTCTAATTTCAGGGCTCTTTAGATAGACCGTGGGACTTGACGCTTTTCAAAAGATGGTTTTATTTGAGCCTTCTGACTATTCAGGAGTTAGGGAGGACAAATGTATTATTCCCATTCTGCAGGCAAGAAAACTGAAATAAGAGGCAGCTGGCTCTCAGGGGATCACTCAGCAGGTCTGACCTCTGGTCCTCTGCATTCCTTCAGGATTCTCTTGTAGGAGGCTGGGCTGGCGATGGAGGTGATAGATGGGTAGTAGGGAGAAGGTTCTGGTGGCTGTGGGGGGGCAGGGATGGTGGCCCACAGGCCGTCTTTAGAAGCCACCCCCAGTTTATCAGAAGGTGCATAAGCCCTCATTAAACAGCATTTGCATAAAACTCTTAAGTTGTGAGCAGTGGGTTAACTACTCATCCTAATGTTGTTTTGCTGTCATTTAAATCTCTTTAAACATTTATATTTTGTCACTTCCTTCTGTTTTAGAGTCCAGGGCCACAGTTTCACAGACTTTCGCTTGCCCTAGGCGCTTTGCCTCCAAAGCCTCCACACAGCACAGCCCCGGGCAGGGGATAACCCAGTAGGGTATACAAGGCTTTACTCTTTCTTCAGTCTTTGAGGTTGGGCTTTGGAGCTTTGGCCAGCCAGATCTGGGGTCAAATCCTGTCTCTGCCCCTTACTAGCTGTGTCTGGGGCAAACTGTTTAAGCCTTGTGTCATCTGTCTGATCGAGAGAGAAATGCGTATGCATGGCTACATTTCAACATTGGTAGGAGTTTTAATATAATGTATAAGGTGCCTAGTCCATGTCTGCAATAATTGTAGCTATTTAAAAAAAAAAAGATTTTATTTATTTATTTATTTGGCAGAGTGAGAGAAAGCACAAGCAAGGGGAGTGGCAGACAGAAGGAGAGGGAGAAGCAGACTTCTCACTGCGCAGGGAGCCTGATGCAGGACTCAATCCACGACCCCAGGATCTTGGCCTGAGCTGGAGGTGGACGCTTAACCGACTGAGCCACCCAGGCACCCGTAGCTATTTTTATTATAGTTTTTCCGCCTGTAACCTAGTTGGATTCACGGAAATGACTCCCTGCAGGGTGGCCTCTTGGACAGTGTCTTTGTGAGAAGGGAGAATGGGCTGTAATTACGTGCCTTGACTGGTTACGAAGAGGGTTTTGATGGAAATCCAAGCAGTGGGCAGGAGGGGACCAGGCTCTCAGACCCCTCTCTCCTACAGCTACCCTAAGTCCCTTCATTCCACTAAGGGCCAGGCTGAAACCCAGAACCACATCCACAAGGGCCCCACGTTCAGCCCCCAAGTCTAATTTCAGAGCCCCTCACAATTGTTCCCTACTGGGATGGGGCCTGCCATGTTTGTCCTGCTGTGGATGCTGGCATTGCTAAGGGAGACCAAGGAAAGGGCAGCAGAACAGGGGGAGCAAAGAAACTGTGCAGTGGTGGGTGAACCAGACCAGGTGCAGCAAGAGAAGGGAACACTGACCTCTCCATGCCGGGGGCAAAGAGAGCATTCACAGCACTGCCACCCGCCCAAGGGAAGCCTGAAGGCCCGGGGGAGTATCAGACACCACCCTGAACTATCTCCCTGGACCACGCTGAAGCCCAGGCTGGGTGAAGAGCCCAGCTGGGAGCTGTGGGGTAGTGGCAAGAGGATGGCTCATCCCTCATCCCCTCAACCACCCCCTACTCCCCAGTGATTTCATAATCACTGAACCATTGGTAGAAAATGCATGTTCCTTATCTCCACCCTAAAAGCTACCCAATTACCACTCTAGGAGTATGAGGCTTGGGAACCTGTATTTTAAAAAGAATTTCCCCAGATGTTTGAAGGTTAAGAATGGGAGGGCCTTTGGGGCTGAACAGAAAAGAAAGGTCTAGAAAAAAAACCTTCTGTGGGTTGATTTTAAATATCATGCAAGTTAGATTCAGGCCAAGATTGGCAACAAACATTTTGGTTTGACAAAGGTGTACTGCACATCCACTACGTGCTAGAAGCTTATTCAGCCACCAAGCCGCCTGGCAGTTTAGAAGGAAAGGGGCTTTGTAAAGAGCAATCCGAACACTGGGTTGCCAGCAACGCTAGGAGCACGCATGTGCAATGTGCCAAGGAGGGGTCCAGGAGCTGGAACCTGGGACCCGGAAAGAGCTGCCAGGAGTCGAGCAGGGCAGCCTATACATTTTTCATTTTTCAGGTCCCGTATTGTCAATAGAAGATACACTACCCTTGCTTTCATTTCTCCGAAACCAAAATGTGGAGAAGCCGCCTCTCTCTCTTTGGCATTATCATTCCTGGAGAGGATGAAAGGAGGCTGAGCACTGGTTCACTTCTATTTGCTCATCTGAAATTTGGGCTCCGTGCTGCTCTTCGTGTCTCATCTTAGCCAAAGTAAAGGAACTTTCTGCTTTACTCTTCTCCAGCAAAAACAGCAGTGAGTCTAAATAAACAACCCTTGAACAACCCTTGGAATCCAGGCGCTGGCTCCCCCTACGGAAAGGCAAAATACTTCTCTGCCTGATGGAGGCCCGCAGTGTGCGGGACACGGCTGTGAGCTCACCTTCCGCGCGCCACCTGCGCCCAGGGCCAGGCGGTGACCAGCAGGGACAGTCCTGGTGCAGAGAGGCGCTTGCTGCGGGGGGCCTTGCATTGGGAGATTTTAACCACGGATAGTTTAATTCTGCTTAAGTGAAGTTGACTTTGTGTGGCTCACAGGCCTCGATCCTGCTAGCGGGCCGCCTCCGCCCCCTCGCGGTGTCGGTTCTCCGCCCAGGACCGAGTCCGAGCCTGACCTCCAGCCACGACCCCGAGGCCGCCGCGCACCCCCGGGCCGGGCGCGGCTCTGGCCCTGCCACCCGCTGCCACTTCCTCCAAGCCCTGCTGACCTCTAGTGGTCACAAGGTGGAACTGAACGGGACGCCGGCTAGCGTGGAGAAAGCGAGGTCTGTCTCACACCGGCGCGCTTCTCACCCCTGGTTTGCTACCAGAATCACCCGGAGCTTTGGAAACAGCCCTGTCCAGGCCCTACTGCAGGCCAGTTAAGTCAAAACGTCAAAGTGGGACCTTGGCGTCGGTGTTTGTTGTTGTTGTTGTTTTAAAGCTCCCCGGGTAATTCTCCTGTGCAGCCAGCAGTGAGCGCTAATGGTCTCAAAAGCAGACATCTGCCCACCCATAACGTGGGCGTGGGGGAGGAGGTGGCTGTGCAGTCCGTGTCTGAGATGTCTGTCCTCATTTGTGCCCGAGTGGAGTGTCTGAGCACCAGTGTCTGGGCGTGGGTGCCCTCTGGTGTGACGGTGTGGGGGTCCTGTGCCCAAGTGGGTGACTGAGCTGGGGTGACGCGCACACCCTTGGCACAGACTCCAGAAGCAAAGGGCCCTGTCACTATCTCCTGTCCTTCTAAGCCCAAGCAGCTAGTTTACAGCCTCTTTCCTCCATCCCCACTGGTCACATTCTTTGCTCCTGGGAAGTTCTTCCTGCTGTCTCACCTCAGCCTCTCTTCAGAAGAGTCTAGATTTTTTTTAAAAAAGTTTTTATTTACTCATTTAAGTAATCTCTACACCCAACATGGGGCTCGAACTCAGAACTTCAAGATCAGGAGTCGCGTGCTCTTCCAACTGAGCCAGCCAGGTGCCCCAAGAATTGTCTAGGCTGAAGAAACACCAGCTTGCCCATGAACTCTGGGCAGGCCCTTTTTCCTCAGGCCCAGAACTCCATCAGGCATCCACGAAGTGGGCTGGAACGGAGAAGAGCCAGCACCAGCACAGTGAAATTAATTTCCAGCAGCTGCATGGGATTAAAATTACCCACTTCTCCCTGGTCTCTGTCTAATGTTCCTGAAAACAATCTCCTGATCCTCTCCTTCTACTTGTCTCTTGTCCTCATGGTCACAGCTTTTACTCCTGATCGCTCTGCCTTTCCTCACCATCAGCTTGGCTGGAGGGTCTACCCCTGGTGAGATCGACCCCACATCATAACAGCCCGACCCTGCCCTTTCCAATCCTGCTGAGGGAGCTGGGCAGGGCCAACCTCAGGGAGCAGTGGAGCTGTTGGGGTGCCTCAGCCCTCGCAGTGTCCCCAGTGACCTGGAGCCTTGCACTCCCCATGCAGGTCCTTTCACGGGGCAGAGGAAAGGCACTTCTGGAGGTCAGAGCAAGTGCCACACTTAGGGCCAAGCGTACAGGCCCGAGGATGCTTCCGGCACCTGGCTCAGCTCTTCTTGCCCTCTGTAAAACGGGGAAGAGAGTATCTAGCACACAGGTTGTTGTAAAGACTAAATGAGATGACAGAAAAAATACACACACAACAGAGATATGATGGCTGGAACCTGCCCCGTGGCAGACGATCATCTACAATATTAGTGGTTATGGTGAGAGCTAGCATTGTCTCTGCGCATGTTACAGTACGAGGCTTCAAGCTTCTTACACGTACTATTTCACCACCACGCCAATGCTGTGCGGTGAATCTTTTCATCCTCCCCATTTACAAATGGGAACGTGAGGTGGACAAATATCAGGAAACGTGTCCAAAGACACCTGGAAAGATCAGATGCCATGTCCACGGAGAAGGTATCACCAGGCTGTGCATGTCCTTAGACATAGTGTTTGCTTGTACCTGTGATGCGGGCTCACGCACGCACACGTCTTTGCACATTGTCACTACATGATCCCAGGCCCTGCGTGCTTTCTCCTGGAAGAGTTTCCTCTAAGGGGCCACCCCTTAGAGAAGTGAAAGAAGAACAAGCTAGTTGCTGGAATTTAGTAAGAGAAAACTAGCAGGAAGTCAAGCTAGTTGCCTTTGAACAAACGGAGTGATTCCCAAGGAACCAGCTGGGCCAGCAGGGCAGTGAGTCGCCCACACCTCGAATTGTGACAAGGCTTACAGGAAAGAGAACAGGCTTCCTTTGACAATGCCCTCTCTGGGATTAGCCCATTTCTTTCTGGGGCCCTTGGGACCCGGCACCTGGAGCATGAGGGGGTGCTCTCGGGGCACTGTCATGCTGCAGTAAGCTCATCCCAAAGCCTCACCTGCCAACCATGACGGGGTCCTGCACCTGCCTTCCCTGGCTGTGTGGCTGTGGCCATGTTACCACCTTGTCTAGTCCTCTCTGAGGTCTCATCCAGCCTGACAGTCTCAGTGTGGTCTCCGTCAGCTGCAGCCCGCCATGGTGGGTGTGTGTGTGTGGGGGGGCTGTCATTGCACTGGTGAGCCCCAGGTAACCATGTGTTCTCCCAGCAAAGGAAGAGTGTGAGCGAGGGCACTGGTCATCCTGGCATTGCTGCCATGCACATGGCTTGAGTTCAGGGTCAGCATCAGGGTTTGGGGCTAGTGCGGTATGGCTGTGAAGTTGGGAGCAGTCCACCCTCCCAAATGCCTCAAAGGGATACAAGGAAACATCAGAGCGAAGAAAAAGGAGAGCCCAGGAGAACCCCTCCAGGCACAGCTGTCCGCCCCACATGCTTGGTGCCAGCTACTGTCCGAGGACCTTAGAGACATGCACTCATTTAGGCCTTGGAACAACCCTGCAGGGGTGGATACTGTTATCCCCATTTTACAGATGAAGACACTGAGCCGTGACAAGGTCACACAGCTGGTAGTTGGCAACACTAGAAATTGAAACCAGGGGATGTAGCTGCAGTGTTCACTGTTTTAATCATTACATCATAGTGCTTCCCAAGGAGTGTCCCCACTGGGGTCCAGAGTCACTGGGAGAAGGTAGAACACAAATTCTTCTCTGAAACCTGCTTAGCAACACTGCCCAGGCAGACCCTCCCGTTCAGAGGAAGGCCGTGGCCGGGCAGTGAGGGGAGCCCCTGCAGCTCGCAGCACAGCTCAAGGATCTGTCTCTGGCCCCTTAGGGGCCATTGTTCAGGAACGGCAGAGAACTTGTCCTCTAGGTCATGTTTGCTTGTGGCCCCCAGGCATTTGGCTTGCACTTCCACATCCAGGGGATAAGAAGCCAGGAGGTGCTTTGTCCAACTGGCCCTTTGAAATGCATGTCTCCCACCCTCTTGAGGGTCCACTTTCTGCCCCTCAAAGCCCCCTCCCCCCCCGCGGCAGGAGGGCGGGCAAAGCCTGGCAGCAGAGTGTCTGCTCACCACAGGGTGTCACCAGCACAGGCCTGGCTTGCCAACTTCCACAAAGAACTCTAGCAGAGGACAGAAGTGGTACACGAAGCCCGAGGCGGGATTCGAGCAGAGGAGGAGGTCGCGCTCAGGGGGCAGACCTGTGATGGACCCGGGGCTCAGGTGAACGTACGGCCGCAGCCCGCAGGCAGCTCACCCTGGGCCTTGTGTGCTGCTGGCTGGCGGGGCCTCACATCACAGAAGTAGACGAGAGTGGCAAAGATGAACGTGAAAACAACCCAAAAGAGAGCGGAGAGGAAGATGAGTGAAAGTCCTAGCTGATACAAATATTGACATAACCATTACGAGAGTAAATAAAACTCCCATTTATGTTATGCAAGTGCTATATTCTTTGAATACTTCTGTCTTGAGGAATTTTTTATTTCGCCATGGAAGAAAAATGTTTTCATATTCTCTCCCGCCGCTCAGACCCAGAACCCAGCAAGGCCTTGTGCCCCCGAGAGCCATAATATTATTTGTTAACATTTTTATGATGCCAAATGGTCTGTAGGAGAACGGGCGCCATTCTTTAGCTGGGAAACCATATGGCACGACGAGTAATAAATAAGGTATTGTGATAGTTAATGAACCTAATTGCCAGCAAAGGCTTTAATACAGAGACTGTGCTGCTGAGAATTTAGCACCACATTAGGGATGCTGCGGAGCTCCCCTGACTTCTGAGGCTTAATTTAAGTTCTATATTGCAAACTCCAGAAAATAATTCCAAACCCTCCTGCTGGAAAAGCAACCTGCTGGTAGACTGTGATTATACCGAATTACTAAAATCGCAATCAATTTTATACACACAGTTAACCCTTGCCAGGAAGGACTCCCAGAGAGGAGAGGGAGCAAGATCTGTCCTACCTGTGGCTTGGGACTGCGAAGGGGGACAGGAGGCAGGAAAGAGGTGGGCCCTAGAAAGGACCCAGGGCCAGGGGTCTTGCTCTGCAAAGAGAGGAAGTTGGGGAAGAAGAGCCTGAGCATAGGGATAGCCCACTGGACTTCCCTGGTCCTGCAGGGTCCTCTTCCCTGTGGGAGAAGAAGGCAGAGGGGCTTGGAGAGAGGGGCCTGTGCTCACCCACCAGCTCCAGCAAGCAGGCTTCTCTGCCAGGCAAAGAAATGGAGCCATTGCTGCTATTATTCCATAAGTCAAGGTTATTAACTAGAGAAGATCAGATCGTGGCAGTCAAATAACCTTGCACTGTGTAAATGTAAATGCTAAACAGCTGCTGCTGAACCGTCAGTGGTGTCTGGAAGGTTCCCTGGGCGAGAGAAGCACACCGCAACGGGGGAGAGGAGCCGGGGGAGGCGCTTCTTCCCACCTCGTTTTGGAGCTTGCAGTGGCTTCGCTCATCCTCTGGTCCCGGCCACAACGGAGGAGAGCGGGTGACCGTGGAAAGAGTCTCCTGGGAGGAGGGAATGCTGGGGGGGTGGCGGTGGTGCTCTCTGAGCAGACACAGACCCCAGAGCACCTCTCATCCCACGGTGACGTCCAGGCCGTGCTTGGAGAGCTCAGAAATGTCCTTTCCGGAAGAGCACGCTGAAGGAGATGGGAAACCTCATGCACTGCTCCCTGGGCTCAGCCCCCCTGCATTCAGACAGGGGTGAGTAGGGCAGATTGGGGGGGGTGAGTGTTGGAAATAAGGAATCTTCCCATAAGTCAAGAAGACACGGGGAGAAGCTCAGGTCTGAGAATCCAGCAAAGTCAAAAATGTGCTGAAGGATGGAGACCAATCAGGAGGCGGAGGAAGGTATGAGGAAGGCTCTGACCAAGATGTGAGACCCTGCAAGGGGTCGTCCCCGCTGCCCTGTGCCTGTCTCCAGGCTGCGATGCTCACACACGGGCGTGGTCCCGAGTTGAATGCCTCATCTGTAAGTCTTGTCTCCATAGCTCGCTGACAGGAGAGGCTGAGACCCCAAAGGTTTTCCCAGCCCCTGGGAGAGGATGGCCACAGGACCCCCACAGGCCCTCTCTAACACTGATGGAGCTTCAGGGTCAACTGGAGAGCTTTTAAAAACCACAGACACAGAGGCCCAAACCCCTGAGACTCTGATCCAGCAGATCTAAGGCATGCCCCGGTCCCTGTAGTTTGTTTAAAGTTGCACAGGAGGTCCTGATGGGGAACCAGATGGAGAACTAGTTCCCTGGGCAGTTGTACCCCCTAGCCCGGCCCTGACTCTACCCTCCCTGCTCAGCTCCTGACTGTGGAAGGAGACACACCTACCCTCTCCCCAGGAAACAGTTGAGAGAACATTGAGATTCTTGCTTACACACAAGCAAGATGAAGAGGCAAAAAGAAGGCATTTTTAACTGCAGGTGATTAACTTCTGGGTCAGGGGCACAGACAAGGTCATTGAATTTCCACCTCTGGCAGCCTTTCCAGATAAGACAGATACACATCTGGAGGCAGAAGGATGAGCCAAATGGCCGTTATATCTTTGGCTTTTGTAGCCTTGAAAGTATTTTATAGATGAGGAAACTGGAAGCCAGAAGGGTCTGTGAGTCTCAGATGGGCAGTGTGTTAGGAATGATCAGAACCCGGGTATCTTGATTCTAAGTATGTGCTCTCTCTCTCTCTTTTTTTCCTTTTTGGTTAAGATTTATTTATTTATTTATTTATTTATTTATTTATTTGAGAGAGAGAAAGGGGGGGAGTGCGTGCATCCATGAGGGGGGAGAGGAAGGGGGCAGGGGCGGAAGGAGAGAGAATTTCAAGCAGACTGCACCCCCACCCACGCTGAGTGCAGACCCAGATGTGGGGCTTATCTCAGGACCCTGAGATTGTAACCTGAGCCCAAATCAAGAGTTGGACACTTAATGAACTGAACCATCCAGGCGCCCCTAAGTGTGTGCTCTTTCTAGAACAGTCTGCTTTTCTTCCTTCCAGTTATGCAACCTAGACACTGGGAAGATAAAAGAAGAGCAATAGAAAACCCAGGATTCCTGTTTGTCTATCAGGTATGAGCGGGATGGAGGGACCCCTGAGGAGGTTTGAGAACATAGGATGCTGCAAGAGGTGGTCATCTACTTAGATTCTTAGAAGGACTGTAAAGCCCCGTATTAGACATGCAAGTTAACATGAGCACAAGGGCGTGGAATGAAGGACCTAATCGGAGCATGCTTCCTGGAAGGGGGAGCAAAGTGATAAGTACTTACTATTCCTGGTGAGTTGATCACTGAGCTCTGTGCTGAAGGCTTTGAGAAAATCAAGGAAGGGGAGAGACACTGTGCCTGCCCGCATGGAGCTTCTGGTCTAGCCGGAGGAGCCATGCACCCATGGAAGGCCTGGAGGCAAGCATGCGGGCCCTGATCCTAGCTGTGGGACCCACACACGCAGGGCTGTGGACTCCTAGTGATCCCTCACATTTTCTAGATTCTGAGAAGTTTAACCAAGTTGGATCAAGACTCCTTGTGGCAAAGGGGGCTCACTGGGAATCCAGAGCAGAGAGGTCAAGGTCAGGGGGGCGTCGAGGTACAGCTCGGCGTGGGCTCTTGAGCTGGCTTCTCTGTGCCATGGGGGCCCGTGGGCTGAGCCCGTGGCCGCAAGGACACCATCTCTCCTTTCCCACCACAAAGTGGTGGGACCCCACGGCCAGCCCAGGGCCCTGAGACGGAGAGCTAGCGGGTGTGGATTTCAGACTGTACATAAACATACTTACCATCAGGGAGAAGCCTTTCTACTCTGCGAAGACCATCGGATATTTTAAAGTGATGCAGATCAAGTGAAAAGAAGGAGAATAAATAAAAGGGAAGATAATTATTTGATGCAGTTCTCTTGGATAGCCACAGCAGGGAATCCTTGGAAAGAATACAGGCAGCTGGAGAGACGCAGCCATTCGAGCCTCAGACTCACCTATCAACTGTCAGGTGCGTGAACCAGAGGCGAGGAGCGCGGCCGACTTGGGGACTGGGTGGCCGACCCGGGGCTCGGCGCCCCACCTTGCTCCAGCCACCTGGCGACAGCCACGCGCCATCCCGCAGAAGGGAGCTGCCGCCTAATAAATGTCTTGGGAAACTTACGGCCGCCCCGCGACGGGAGAAAGATGGCGCCGTTTATCTCCGCGCCATCTGCACAGGCTCATTTGTGGCTCCCGAGGCAGCCCACACGCACCCGGCAAGTTTGCACGTCTCTGGCTCTCAGAGGGTCTTCTTCACAAGGAAGTGTGGGACTTGGGGTGCCGATTCCCTCTGGCTCGGGGTGGCCAGCAGGCGAGGCTGGAAGATGCCCCCAGGGGGGCCTGGTGGGTGCCGGAGTCCCCCCCCCCCACAGGTGTCCCCGGGGACACCCGGCACTGGGGGTGCGGTCCGGGGGCCAGGTCCTTCCCACGCAGGTGAGGACGGACACAGGGCGTCATCCATCCGCCATCTATTCAACAGACGACGCAGAGCATCTGCCATGTGCCAGGCGCTGGCGTGGACAGGAGGGAGACCTGCTTGGCTTGCTTGCACATCCTGCAGGTTTTTATTCAAATGCCATCTTCTCGATGAGGCCTTCCCCGTGGCCCCCCATCTAAAATCCCCCAACCCGCTTTTTGTAGTGGATGCTGTCCTGCTCTGCCAATATCCTCTCAGATCCCTTTTGCCATTTTCGTGGGCAGGGATCCCCAGTGTGTGTTCACTCCCAGCAGCTAGCACCTGTGTCTCTTTTTAGGAGAACGGCCTTCAAGCTGCTGGAACCTCCTTTGCTGGAAGTGCCTGAGAATATATCACCCGACTCCCAACCCCCATGGGGGTAGCCCTTAACCAGTGATTGATGCATACAGACTATAAATGCTCTGGCTCCCTTGCCCCAGTAACTACAACACTGTGATATTTTGGTATTACTGAAACATAAAATACTGAGGAGGGGGTAGGTGGTTAGAAAACTGGGGGATATGCAACTGATACTTTGCTCGGGGTCTGATTGAGCTCGTTCTAATGACCGGCTAGGGTGGCATTGCTAAAAGCTGGAGGCCGGACTGGACAAGGGACAGGTGTGGCAGGATAGGGCCACAGTCTCTGCTTGGACCCATCCATTCTCCCATCCACCCAGCTGCCCTAGCGGCTCTTGAAGTCTTGGCACAGCAGCAACCAAGCCCACGGACACCGTTAGACTTCTTGAGACTCCTCTCCACCCCCCCTTTTTTCTAGGCTCCTCTGCCAATACTGGTATGAAAACCTCTCTCTTCTCCCTCTGCCTTCCCCTCTTCCCACCGCCACACCCAGCCCAGGAACCACAACTTCACATATAAAAACCCACCTTTGCTGCCTTGGGGAGAAAGGACTGTCCTCCCTGTTCTGTGCAGCAGACCTGTCAGACTTGGCTTTGGGACTCTGTTGAAATAGTCGTGCCACTGGTGAGAGGTGCCCACTGGGAAAATCGGGACCAGAGTAGGAGGGAGCTCAGCAGGGCTTTTCCCCGGCAGTGCAGGTATGACAATGGTGTTAACCAGGGGCCAGACCTGGTGGGAGCTGCAGCCCTGGAGCCCAGCCAGGGGGCCCTTGGAGTCACAGGCTGATCATATGGCATGGGTGATGACCCAGGAGCTTTGGGAGTGCATTGGAGAGGAGGGAATTGCGAATGGGTATTCAGGAAGTTTAATCAACAGAATGTAGTGGCTGGTGGCAGGGGAGGAAAACCCTTGAGGAGAGCAGGTTCCTGTGCAAGGAGAAACGAAGGACAGAGTCTGAGAGAGGGGGACAGACAGGGGATAGACAGGGGACGGAGGGGGCCAGGAGGTGTTAAAAGGATTATAGAAACACAGAATGATAGAGACTAAGAGGTGGAAAAGCAGCCAGAGAGAGTCAATGAAACTCCTAGGGAGCCTTCCTTTCTTCTAACTTCTTATTTTGAACTAATTTTAGACTCACAGAAAAGCTGAAAAAATAGTACAGAGAATCTCCACAAACAGCTCACCCAGCTTCCCCTATGGTTACCATTTTCCATAACAGGGGCACAGTTATCAAAACCCAGACATCCACAGTGGCACAGGGCTGTTAACTAAACTACAGACTTGAGTCAAATCTCAGCAGTTTCCTATAGATCTGGATAGGGACAAGCGCAAGCACACAGAGCCAGAGGGAGAACGGGATTAGACAGAGGAGCCCAAGTCCTCTTCCTGGAGAGAGTTTAGGCGTGTCCCATCAGGGCCCGAGGCCAGGACTACCTTAGGAACATGAATTAGGGGCCTCCTAAGAGGCTACTGAATAAATGAATGGATTCAAGTGCCCCAGGCACAGACCAAAGTCATTACAACCAGTGTCCACATACAACCGACCACAGTCCTTGGTTTTTTCCAAGCTTCCAGGGTGTCCAGAATCTACGACTACACCAACAAGACATTTTCAAGGGGCCTAATACTAAGGGCTGCTTCCAATGTTGGATTCTGAGCTTTGTCCTCCAGAGAGAGGGACCTCTAATAATGCCTCTGATAATGCCTTTGTCCTTAAATGCTTCCCCCTTCGGCATACTCATGCCAGCCGGTATCTCAAGCCAGCTCCCTTTGAATTTATAATCTAGAAGGTTAGGGGATGTTTATTCCTGATACATATATCAGTCATAACGGGAGTCCTGAGCAACCTTGTCCTTTAATTTGGGAGCCCGGCAGCCTAGGGTTGGTAGATTGCACCAGAAGTTTCAACAACTTCTCCCCTCCTGGGCTCATCTAGCATGGAGGGAAGCCAGCCCCAGCAGAAAGCAGGTGTGTAAAATAGCAACCCAACTGGGGCTCACAGTGCCCCCTTCTCAGGCCAACTCCAAACATCCATAAAGCAGCACCACGGCAAGCCAGCCTGCTTCCATAACAATGACACATTCAAAGTCTTCCTTCGCAGGGCCCATTTATTATAGTTCTTTGTTGTATTGAGAGGACAAATCTGCCATTTTGTGTCCTAGTGACTTCCTTATTTTTACCCCAAGTGGTTGGGAAAACCTTCGAGTGTTTTGAAGGCCAATGGCAGCCCTTAGGGGGCACTGCCAGAGGAGAAGAAATATAAAACTTGGATTAGCAGCAGCTAGCAGGGCAAAGCTCTCACCTCTCCCCAGCACCAAAGGACCTTGAAGGCCTTCCCTTGGTTCCCCCATCTGCTCATGAATATCTCTGACCTTTCTCCCAACCTGGCAGAGAGATGAAAGAGAGTAACAAATCAGAGGGAATTAAGGAACTGAAGCAACTTTTTTCAGATTTTTCACGTGCCCATAGTTGACTCAATGCCCCAAATAATCACACATTGACCAACTTGCCTCTTTTCCCCAATAACAAAGACAAGAAAGAGCTGGTTTATATGTAAACAGAAGGAACTCCCTTTGGCTATTGTGCCCAGAACAGTGCTTGACACATAGTAGGTGCTCAAAAATACATGTTATCTGAATGAGTGGTAGATACAGGGGACATTTTAATAGCTGGGTGATATTGTGGCAAGATCATTGGAGTTAGAGAGAACTGGGTTCAAACTCTCCATCTGCTCCTTCCCTGTACCCGTGGCCAAGTCGTGTGACCTCATTCAGCCTCTGCTTTTCTCACCAGTAAAACCGAAGATGAACATCTCTAGTGCTACGGTGAAAAACCAGTAATGTGTGCCAGTGTGGACAGCGCAGCGCCTGGGAGGAAACAGACCGTGAACAGTGGCTACTTTTATTATTTTTTTTAAAGATTTATTTATTTATTCGACAGAGATAGAGACAGCCAGCGAGAGAGGGAACACAAGCAGGGGAGTGGGAGAGGAAGAAGCAGGCTCAGTGCGGAAGAGCCTGATGTGGGGCTCGATCCCATAACGCTGGGATCACGCCCTGAGCCGAAGGCAGACGCTTAACCGCTGTGCCACCCAGGCGCCCCACAGTGGCTACTTTTAGGACAGTTTCTAGTAATGTGAACCACTCAAACTCAGAAGGTATGGAGAACAATAGCAAAGACAATGGGCAGGTAGCTCTTACTTAGGATTATTGGGGACAGTCCTGCCCAGAGGCAAAAGGATGGATAGGATGGGACTTCAGGCCCAAGCCTGCCAGGGGATTCTAGGACTCTGGATTCCCATTGTTTGGGAGACGTGGTTGTTTCCTAATGCCTGGGACTGAAGTCTAAAATAAGCAGAC
Source organism: Ailuropoda melanoleuca (assembly GCF_002007445.2). Taxonomy (NCBI): domain Eukaryota; kingdom Metazoa; phylum Chordata; class Mammalia; order Carnivora; family Ursidae; genus Ailuropoda; species Ailuropoda melanoleuca. The sequence continues at coordinate 10,312,673 of NC_048225.1, read as the reverse complement.
TTGTCCTAGTCTTCTAGATGCGGGGTCTGCAGCCCCGCCGGTGTGCAACTGCTTCTCTCTTCCTCTCTCTCATTCTCTCTCCGACATACATGTGAAGACAACCCCACAAGACCACACTCATACCCCACAGACATTATGCAACCAGAGAAGCTTCCTGTGGGAGAAATGGGGTGTCTCTGGTGCCAGAACACACTTTTCTTCCCAAGTTACCCAACCGTAATAGCATATATATGTATAAATATATATTTATACATATATATATATATGGCACGTACTAAGTGCCTAATAAACCCTTGCTGCTGCTGAGGGAGCTGAGGAGCAAGGGTGCTTCCCCCCAGGGCAGACAAGAGGGGAGGCTGCAGGATGGGTTCGGCACGGTGTGTTTGCAGGCAGTGACACAGGCTGTGGATGACAGGCCTTTCTCCCCGGCTGACTCCACGACCTCGAGTGTTCTCACGAGCGGGTGACCATTAGCACCAACGCCACCGAAGGATGGGGGCGGTTCGCACTTACCGCCGCCATGTCTTCGCTGGCTCTCCCACTCCCTGCGTTTCCTCTGCTGCTCTCCTTCGTAGCCTGTAGACGCGTCAGGTCACAGACGGCGCCCGCAGCGGAATCCCCCGAGGGCTTGCGAGAACGCAGGTTTCCGGCTCCCGCCTGCGTCCTGACGTCCTGACGTCCTGACGCCCTGACGCAGTAGCCTGGGGGTGGGCCGTCTCAGCACGCTCCCACGACGCAGCGGCCGCGCCAGAGACCAGACTGCCGGGACCCGGCTTCCGCGGCCAGGGCTACGGTGGAGCCCCACGGCCGCCTCCCAACTCTAGGGGTCTCCCCCGTGCACCTCAGCGGGCGTCCCCGCGCAGAGTGCCTGAGTGGGAGCCTTCTCTGCGGCCGGAGGTCTCTCCACCTGGAAGTCGTGAAGATGGGCTGGGCTCCCCTGTCCACGTACAAGGCCTCTGGGAAAGGGGTAGAGCAAAAGCAAGCACCGTGTACTCTGGGCTCGGTGCAAGTAGAAAAGGCCTGAGGAGGGAGGCCCCAGGCACAAATCTCGCTCACTGGCCCCTAGAGCTCCTTTTACAGGGTGTTTTATGGGCAAGTGTTCAGTGCCAGCATCGGGGCGGGGTGAGGAGCTCAGCCCTGCCAAAAGAAACAGCAGTCTGGGCAGGCGGGGAGAGGTCCAGCTGGTGGGGACCCAGACCGCAGGGCAGTTTTAAATTGCTACTGTATTTAATTGTTCACCAAGCTACGTCATTGGTGGAGGGAATGGGAGAACGGAAAGGCAGGCAGGCTCCAGGAGGAGCGGTGAGAAGGTGTATTTCTCTGCGTTTTGGGCTCACTGGGGATTCTGTACAGAGCGGCCCCTTGGGGCTCAGCACTGGAGTTTCTGTCAACCTCTGTGCTTGATGGGTTCAAGGTTCATGCCTTCCGGTTAGTGGGACCCAGGAGACTGGGGAACCCAGCTGCTCCTGGCATGCACCTTGCCATTCCTGCAGGCAGGAACTGACTTTGACCTTTGTGGGTCCTGAAATAGAAGTCAGAGCTAGCATGAAGCACCATAAAGCTTCTTGGCAGCCACACGCTGTCACCCAGCTCTTCAGGGCCTCGTAGTAGCAGAGGATATATAAAAGGGCCAGAGAGAACAGCCGCAGAGATCTCTCCAGGGCACTGCCAGCCCGAAACCCCAAGGATCCTGTGTCTCCTTGAACTTCATGGTCCAAAGGTGAGGACAGGCTTCATTGCCCTTGAGATTATTTAGACACCCATCCATCTTTGCCTGTTCTTTCCCACCTATGAAGCCCCCAACAGGAATCACAGACTACTCCTGCATCAAAGAATTTTAACCCAAATGAGCAGTGAGAAAATGGAGCTGAACAAATCCCATCCCTAGAAATTGAGAGTAATACTAATTATTGCTGTCAGTCATTCAGGGCATACTGAGTGCTGGCCACTGTTCACATACTGATTCATGTAATCAGCTCAATGAACAATGACAGGTGCTGTTATCATTCTCATTTCACAGATGGGAAAACTGAGGCACTCAGGGACTGAACAACTTAGCTAAGACCATAGAGCTAGAGAATGAGTGAGCCAGGGTTTATACCTGGGTGGTTTGGTTTCAAAACATGTACCCTTGACCTCTCTTTTATAAGGCAGCCCACCCCCAGCCCCCACCTACCACCGAAGCTGCCTATGCTGTTTTAAGAACTCCCAACCCCATACCCTCCAATTATGTGATTGTGATCACCAGAGTTCCCATGGAATGTAGAGATAAGTTATTTTGCAGGCGATGAAATGGCAGGAAGATGACAGTGGGGAGAGAGAGCTCTTAGGAGTAGGGAACAGGGCTGTGCCCAGGGGACTGTGGGATGTACCAGAAAGCCCCAGGATTTGGAGTCAGAGGACCTGGCTGCCCAGCCTGCTACCTGAGTGACATGGGCAAGTGCTTTAGACTGAAGGCTTGTGTCCCCTCCCCCACCTCGATTCTTATGTGGAAACCTACTTCCCAATGTGGTGGTATCAGAGGTGGGGCCTCTGGGAGATGATTAGGTAATGGAGGTGGAGCCCCTGTGAATGGGATTGGTGTTCCTATAAATGAATAGACAGGAGAGACATGGTCTGTCTCCCCACCTGGATCTTGGACCCTAGCCTCCAGGACTGTGAGGAAAGAAATGTCAGTTGTCTGGGCCCCCAAGCCTGGGATACTTTGTCATGGCGACGCTAGAACGCTAACGCAGCCCCCGTTACAGAGATGCTGATGATAGTACACGAAAGCTCTTATTACAGTGAGCGGCACATAAAGATCAGGAAATAGAAAGGATGGTAGGCCAAGAAAGAAAATTTTAAAAGGAACCACTTTTGTCTGAAGGGATCAGAAGTGGGAGATCTGAGATCCTGTGAAAGCGACAGCCCAGGAATGAGGGGAGAAGAGGTGTTGCTTCAGATGGAACTTAGGAACCCACTGAAACCTACCAAAAAGAATGCAATTTTTCCGGGAGCAGGGGGATTCATTTGAGGGGTCGGCTTCATTCATTCAGCCGACAGTTACAGGAAGTCTGCTACGGGTGGGCACCCAGCGTGGACTGGGGCAGCAAGGAAGGCTTCCCAGAGACGGCAACCCCTGAGCTGAATTCTAAAGGATGAGAAGGAGTAAGCCAGGCGAAAGAAGGAGGTGACAATGGTACGTCCATGTTGGGTTTGGACTCAGAGAAAGACCAGGGCTTCCTTCTTTGCTGACTAGGAAGGAAGTCAGGACACAGGCACCACCAACCTCTCCCAGCAAAGTGCCCCGAGTTTCAGGTGAGGATTTCTGAATAAATAAGGGTCACGTTAGATTTTCTGGAAGCCTGGGGGGCCTGGGCGTCTCGGTTGAGCATCTGCCTTTGGCTCGGTTCATGATTCCAGAGTCCTGGGATCAAGCCCCATGTCAGGCTCCCTGCTCAGTGGAGAGCCTGCTTCTCCCTCTGCCTGTTCCTTCTCCTGCTTGTGCTCTCTCTCACTCTTGCTCTATCTCAAATAAATAAAATCTTAAAAAAAAAAAAAGATTTTCTGGGAGCCTATCTCCTTTTAGGTAAGAACATATTCCTGGGTTTTGTGGGCATGAAGCATAAACAATATGAAAAGGCCCTAAGAAAAATAATAAAATTATGAATATACAGGTATAAAGCGAATATTTAGAATGAGAAAAGAAATTGTGGTGATTCATACATTTCTTTTTTCTTTTCTTTTTTTTTTTTTAAAGATTTTATTTATTTATTTGACAGAGATAGAGACAGCCAGCGAGAGAGGGAACACAAGCAGGGGGAGTGGGAGAGGAAGAAGCAGGCTCCTAGCGGAGGAGCCTGATGTGTGGCTCCATCCCAGAGCACCAGGATCACACCCTGAGCCGAAGGCAGACGCTTAATGACTGCGCCACCCAGGCACCACGAATTGTACATTTCAAAAAGCTAATACATATAGCAAACGTTTATTTTTCTAGGACCCTGTACAGATGAAGGATCCTGAAGCTTAGTTTCTGGTAAGTCAGCTTCCATTTACACACATAGACACACACCCACATCTAGACACAAGCCTAGAGCAACCTGCAGGGGACCTCACAGCCTTCCTGTCAGAGAGCCCCTCTCCTGGGCCAGGTGTGTGGCCACTGTCTCGGAGTATGTTCACTACTGTGTGTACACAGTACATTAAGGCACAATCAAGACCTGATTCAGAGCCCACAGCACGGCCTGGTCACGTGCATTCCTGAACTCCGTGTGTGGAACAGGAACAAGGGTCAGACCCCCAGGGGGTTCAGAGTCAGGTTGTCAAGTCCTTGGAACAGCGGTGGGGCCTGTCCTGCTTGGGCTCAGTGGACAGGAGGGACAGCTCGTGCAAAGACCCGGGAAAGAGGTGGCAAGGCCATCTTGCAGGACAGCTGGAGGCTCTGCGTGTGGGCAAGGAGGTAAGAGAAGGATATGGAGAGGAGGGGAAGGGACTACTCCTGAAGAGTTTTGTGTGGATGCCAGAGAGTTTTAATTTGATCCTGAAAGCCACGGGAAATCATTGAAGAAAGCTACACATGTAAAAGGAATATGCAGATTATGTTTTGGGAAAGTCTCCCTGAAAGCAGTGTGCAAGGTCAAGGTGGCTTGGTAAGGCAGGGGGCCCATTCCAGAGGCCACTGCCGCAGTAATCCAAGGGCATTAATCAGGGTTCTCCAGAGAACCCTCTCTCTATAGAGATTTATTACAAGGAATTGGCGTGTGGGATTCTGGAGACAGAGAATTCCCAAGATCTGCAGTTGCCAAGCTGGAAACCCGGGAGAACCAAGGTGTGGGTCTAGGTGGAAAGCCAGCAGGCTCACGACCCAGGAAGAGCTGATGTTTCGGTTTGAGTCCAAAGGCCAGAAAAAAACAAAAATAAAAACGATGTCCCAGCTGAAATCATCAGGCAGGAAGTGTTCCCTCTTACTAGCAAAAGAGTCAGCATTTTGTGTTTGGCAAACCTTCGACTGATTGGGTGAGGCCCACCCACACTAGGGAAGCAATCTGCTTTACTCAGTCTACAATTCAAATGTTAATCTCATCCAGAAACACCCTTACAGACATACTCAGAACAATGTGTGACCACATATCTGGGCATCGCTATGGCCCAGTCAAGCTGATGCATAAAATGAGCTAGCATTTTAAAAATCTTACCAACATTCGTGAATCAATCTGAGTCATTATTCACGGACGCCATCTTTGCAGAAAGGAGATTCTGCCAAGCCAGAGATCCACCGTGCTGCCTCTCATTGCCATCAACAGCCGAGGGGAGCTCTGCCCAGGTGTGCAGAAGCGGCGGGTAGTGCACGTGCCCCAGTCCCCTGCTGGGAGGTCAGAGGAGCGCCTTCCCTCCCCTCGGGCTATGAGGCTGTCATAGACCACACAGCGGCTTACAGGAGATCCCCCAGCTCACCCTCAGAGCCCTTGTTTCCAGGGTGCACAGCTGCCATCAACTGAATGCCCAGGGCTCCCCCAGGCCAGCACCTGGCTCCCTGACCTCCCTGACGACCGGGCGTCTTTGATGGATGTACCTTCTCATAGCAGGTGCGGTGGAGTCTCTCCCCAGGTCCGGAAGTCCTTATAATCGGACCTCTGCCAGCTGCCCCCAGTCTCCCACTCTGCCCCTCCCGGTGCACCTGACGTGGCTTTATGTGCCTGGAACCCAAATGTAGATACCTGGAGTCCCAAACACAAATGACCCCCAAGCCACGTGTATCAGGACGTGTGAACAAACAGCTTCATGAAGATGTGAGTACTGTTCATATCTTGGAGTAGTGTAAAATTGGGGGGGCTGGCTTTTGTGTTTTTGTTTGCTGAGTTTTGTGGTGGTTGTTTACTCTTTTATCTTGCTTCGGATCTCAGGTGCAGCGCTGAGTGAGAGAACCACAGTCCTCATTTTGTGTCACCTCTGTGAGATCCGTGTGAAGTCTCCCCCTTATTATGTATTCCTCTTATTTCCATATGTAGAGCGAGCGCGTGCTTTGTCATACACGCAAAAACACTTTCAAGAAGAGAAAGACGCATGTGAATAATTACTATGCTGGGACCTCAGGTATAAACCAGGACTGCTGAGGGCAAACCGGGACATACGGTCACCCTGCCTATACTTTATGTCCATTCCTGTGTCCCTCCAAGCAACCATTCTATATTGTCTAATCTGTGTGTATGGTTCTTTTTAAGATTTTATTTTTTACAGTAACCTCTACACCTGACATGGGGCTTGAGCTCACAAACCCGAGATCAAGAGTCACGCGCCCCACTGGCTGAGCCAGCCAGGTGCCCCTTTTGTTTTTCTATATGCCTAAAAATGTGTATTTTTGTCTTATGTGCATGCATCTTTAGTTTCTGTAGATGATATTCATTACAGCTTTCTTTCTGTTTCTTACCTTTGCCCACTAAACATTGTTCATGTTGACATCGATTCCGTTGCTTCTAATGGATGCATAGTACTCCGTGGTGTGTTACTACCACGTCACCCTGCGGCGGGTGCCCAGGTCCCCCAGCCTCACCCTGTCACGGGAACCCCCACGGTGATTCTCCTTGTGCAGGGAGCCTCAAGGACCGCTGTGAGAATTGCTTTGGGATTTTAGGAGCAGAATTGCCAGGTTGTCACTTAAGGAAGCAGTGCCAGATTACTCTCCAAAATTTGGCTTTTTGCAGGTAATGTATAAAATTCAGCTCCAGCCCAGCTGGGACACCTGGGGGAGAGAAGGCTGAGAACAGAAACTGGGGAAGCTCCAGGATGTAGGGAGTGATATGATCGTGGCGACTGGAAACCAAGGGTTATAAAGGCAAAAGGAAAACGAAGAAGGGCCAGAGCAGGAGGAACCAGGGTTGCGTGGCGCTGCAGGATGCTGGCTCTCAAGTCAGACTCACCGGAGTTGAACCTTGGCTCAGCCACCACTTAGTTCTGGACCTAGAACATGAGAAGCAGACAGTACCTGTTAGGTATTTATTCTCTAACAGCTGTTCATTCAAGAACTTATTAGAGTTTGGCATTATATTTTTATTTGTATGATTATTTGATTAATACCTGTATCTTCCCACTACATTATACACTCCCTTGGACCAGGGACCTTGTCCTTTGGGTTATGATTTTATCCCTAGCATCTAGCACAGTGCCTGGTACAGAGGAGACACAATAAATATTGATCACATTTATTAGCCAGTGAAAGTAAAATACAGAGGATAATTTCAGATTATGGTAAGTGCAGTGAAGCAAAAGACAGCATGATGTGTTAGAGAGTAATTGAGATGAAGGAAGAATGTAGGTGGATCTGCAGGGAAGGCTTCTCTGAGGTGACATGAGTTGAGAGAGACAGGTAGAAAATGGGCCATGTATATGGGAAGTTGAGGGAAGAGACTTTCAGGCAGAGGGATAGCACGTTCAAAGGCCATGAGACAGATGAGGGCTTAGCGTGTCGTGGGACATCAAGGAGGCATCGTTACTGGGAAAGTAATATGATAAGTAAAAACAGAGGGAACCATGAGGAGGCTGTTACAGACGGAAGGTGGTTTTGGCTTGGCTTAGTGGTGAAAACATGAAAAAGAGTGGGTGGGTTACGGATGCATTCTGCAAGTAGAAGGTAGGGCATGGTGAATGGTCAGGTATAGGGTAGGAGGAAAATATATAAATCAAGGTTGGCTTGGACAATTGTGTGAGCCATTTACTGGGACAGGAAACCTAGGGAAGAAATAGGATTGGGGGTGGGCTGCAGTGATTGAGAATAGAAAGCTCAGACTTCAACATAGTAAGTCTGACGTAACTTGGAGATCACTACTGGGAGATTCTGAAGAAGCAGTTAGGGAAATCCGAGAGTGATGGAGAAAGGTCCTGATTTATGTGGAAGCATTGGCATAGAAGATAGTATTTAAAGTCTCGGGCTAGGATTGGCTGAACCCCCAGAATAATAAAGTATCAGATAAGAAGTTCCTGCAGTGAGCCCTGGGTGGAAGGGGAGGACCCAGCCAAGCTGCTGAGAAGGTGTGGCCGGGGAGGTGGGAGAAGAGGGGGGGTAGGAAGTCACAGACGGCAAGGTGGGGAGGGAGGGAGGATGTATAAATGCTCCATTGAGGCTGAAGAGCCACTAAGTGTGGGATGGGGAAATGGCAGTGTATGGGCTGCGAATCCTTTTTTTTTAATGACTTAAAAATCCCCAGCTTTCTTATGATACAATTCACAGGCCACAATATTTGCTTTCATAAAGTGTACCGTACAGCAATTTTTAGTATAGTCACAGAATCGGGCAGCCATCAGCAGAATTTAATTTTAAAACGTTTTCATTGCTCTAAAAAGAAACCTCATACCTCCCAGCAGTCACTCCTCTTTCTCCTTCCCGCCCCTATCCAATCTCCGCTCCAGCAGCCGCTAATGTACCTTCTCTCCCTATAAATTTGCCTATTCTGGACATTTCCTGTAAGTAGAATCATGCAGTCTGCAGCCTTTTCCATCTGGCTGCTATGGCTGAGTATCATGTCTCTCAGTTCCATCTATGTTGCAGCTACGTCATTCCTTTTTGTGACTGAGTAATATTCCATCTTCTGGATATGCTGCCTTTTCATTATCATGCATCATTTGATGGAGACTTGAGTTGTTTCCACTTTTTAGCTCTTACAAACAATGTTGCTATGAACATCTGTATGCAAGTTGTTCTTTGGACATACATTTTCATTTCTCTCAGGTCCACACCTAGAGTGAAATGGCTGGGTCATATGACAACTCTGTTTCATGTTTTGAGAAGCTGCCAAACTGTTTTCCAAAGTGGCCACACTCTTTTATGTTCTCAGCGGCCATGTCTGAGGGTCCCAGTTTCACCACACCCTCACTGTCACTGCTAATTCCTATCTTTCTAATTTCAGCCATGCTAAGGAGTATGAAATGGTATCTCATTGTGGTTTCAATTTGCATTTCCCAGATGACTATTTCACGTGCTTATTCACATCCTTATCGGCCATTTGTATTCAACTACTGGTAAATTTGACAAGGGCAGGCTCATGGGAGTGATGGCTATTGAAGCCAGACTAAGTTAAAGAAAGAATTGAAGGGGGGCACCTGGGTGGCTGAGTCGGTTAAGAATCTGACTCTTAATTTCAGCTCAGGTCATGATCTCAGGGTCATGGGATTGAGCCCCAGGTCTGACTCTGCACTTAGTGTAGACTCTGCTTGAGAGTCTCTCTCTCTCTCCCTCCCCCTCAGCCCCTCCCCACACTCCCCCTTCATGCTCTCTCTCTCATAAATAAACACATCTTTAGAAAGGAAGGAAGGAAGGAAGGAAAAGAAAGAAAGAAAGAGAAATAAAGAAAAGAATTGAAGGAAAGGAAGGAGGAAAAGGAAATATGAAAACTAAGAGGTTTCTCTTTGGAGCAGTTTCAAGGAAAGTTTCTTTTTGTGTTTTCTTAATGGTAGGAGACACTGTTCAGGGATCTGTTCATTCCTGAGAACGTTCCAGGAGACATGGGTTGCTTGGTGATGCTGAGCAAAGGAAAGGTAATTTCAGAAGCAAAGTCCTTGAGAAGGTGATGAGGGCAGGACTCAGAACACAAGAGAGGGGGTGGCCTTTGAAAGCATCCCCCCTCCCTCCGCTCTAACCTGTGAGAACTTGGGAACAGGTGTAGTTCATCTGCGGCCTTGGTGTTCTTGAGATGAAGGGGTCTCTTTCTGATGGCTTCTATTTTCCCAATGAATGAAGGAATGAGGTCTCAACAAGGAGTGGAGTGGAAGATGCGTGGGAGGTTTGCAAAACAAGAGGAAATAATAAAATAATTCTTTGGAGAGTGAGAAATCAAAAAGAGAAATGTAGGTTTGCCAGAGGGGCGTCTCGAGTGCACATTGTATTTTGAGACCACAGATTTATAGTAAACCCCGTCAGCTCAGTTTGATTTTCTCCAAGATTGTTCAGCTCCTCAGCCAGGGAAGCAGAGAATGTGGGTGGTTGGGCTCAGCCAGGGGTGGCTTCACCTGGCTTCACCAGGTGCGTAGCAGCGAGGGAGCTGAGCAGAGGGCTGAGGATGTGCACGGGGCGGTGATTCAATAAGGACAATGGCAGCGGTTTTCAAGGTGTGATTCCCCGACCAGCAGCATCAGCATCACTGAGAACTTGCTACACCTGCAGTTTGGGGGCCTTACCCCAGAACAGCATGAGAGGACTGTACGGGAGGTTGTGTCCTCAGAAGACAGACGTGGAGATACAAGGGAGTGAGCTGGCTATGTATTGGAAGCCACAGGGCAGAGATGAAAGGGTTTGGGGGTTCTGGGAAATGGGTCAGCTTAGAGGATAATGACCAGAGGTTTGGGGGGTGGTGTGCTGATGATGGATGACCCAGGAGGCCTGGGCTCATAGAGGTTCGTAAGTCAGTAGGGGTGTGAGGTAGGCTGGAATGTTGCCATTACCGTGAGGGATCCCAGAGGAAAGTGGTAAGTGTTCCCTCTGGACCCCTGAATCCTTAGCTGAGTTCTGGATGACAGCTCTTCCTGCAGCTGGGAACTGGCACCCCATCATTCCTGCCACATAAAGTCACAAACCCAGCCCCTTATGCTGGGGGAGGGGAATGCACAGAGGTGTGACTACAGTCAGGTGTGGTTCACTGAGGGCCACCAGTGTCACAGACTCTCACAACAGTTCATGCTTCCCGTGTCCAGTTTAAAAAGTCATTTCTACTACAGGTTCGTAAAGATGCTCTGTTTTCCTTTAAAAGCCTTATTGTTTTACCTTTCAATTTTAGACCTACAATCACCCTAGAATGGATATGTGTGATAGATGTGCAATATAGACACCCAATATGTCGAAAAGTCTATCCTTTTTCCATCGCTGTGGAGGCTGTCGTCTCTGCCATAAACCAAGTATCTTCGTACACTTGAGTTTATTTCTGGACCTTCTGTTTGGTTCCGTTGATATATTCATGCCTGCCCCTATTTCAGTCTGTCTTGATTACTGTAATGATGTATAAAGTCTTGATAACCAGTAAATATAAATCTTCCAATGTAAATCTTCCAATTCTGTTATTCTTATAAGATTTTCTCAGCTTTTAGCATTTTTATATAGATGCATTAAAGTAAAATAGTTTTTGAAGATTTTATTTATTTGAGAGAGAAAGTGAGAGAGTGCACGAGCTGGCGGGGGGGTGGGGTTAGAGGGAGAAGCAGACTCCCCGCTGAGCAGGGAGCCTGACTTGAGGTTCAGTCCCAGGACTCTGGGATCTTGACCTGAGCTGAAGGCAGATGCTTAACTGACTGTGCCACCCAGGTGCCCCTAAAATAAAATAATTTTTAAAAAGATTATTATAAATTGAATTGTGGCCCCCAAAAGATACACTGAAATCCTAACTTCTGGGGAACCTGGGTGGTTAAACGACTGTCTTAGGCTCGGGTCATGATCCCAGGGTCTTGGGATTGAGTCCCACATTAGGCTCCCTGCTCAGTGGAGAGCCAGCTTCTCCCTTTCCTTCTGCCTGCTACTCCCCCTGCTTGGGCTCTCTCTCTCTCTGTCAAATAAATAAAATCTTAAAAAAAAAAAGAAAAGAAATCCTAACTCCTAGGACCCCAGAATGTAAACCAATTTCCAAAGAGAGTCTCTGCAGATGTAATCAAGTTAAGATAAGGTCATATCAAGGTAAGGTGGGCCCTAATCCAGTGTGACTGGTGTCCTTGTAAGGAAAGGGCTTATTCAAATGCACATTGTTGGCCCCATCTCCAGCTTCCAATTCAGTAGGTCTGGAGTGAAGTCTGAGGATTTGAATTTTGGATGAATTTTGGATGAGTTCCCAGGTGTGGCTGATACTGCACTCGTCCTGGGAGAATCGGTGGCTCAGACTAATCAGAACTCATCTCAGAGGACTGGGCTCAACTCCTGGCAAAGACACTGCCACTCAGAGGAGGGAGGATGCCTGAACAAAGTCAGGATCCCATCAGTGTCTCGGAGAAGACTAGAACACAAGGGGAGAATGCTGTCAGGTGGCCAACTGGTAGTGTCTGCTATGGAGTGGCCAAAGAACAGCCTGGAAGGAATTGAGAAGGAGGGTGTCCAGACAGCAGAACAGCATGTATCAAGGGAGCCATGGAGAAGATTCAGGGAGAGAGTGGTCAAGACAGCGGTGAGATGTGGCCATTGGATTGGACAAGTAGGAGGTCTTTATTGATCTAGGAAGAGCAGTTTTATTTTGAAAAGGAGCCATGGGAACAGTTATACAAAATACAAAGTTATATACCTCTCATTATCCGCTGTGCATGTCAAGTGCTAGGACTGATTTCCGGAGTAGGAACTGGCTTTTCTGGTATCCAGGTGACGAGGTGAGTGACAGGAGGAGGCAGTGGGTTCTGACCTACTGCTGAGCAGCGAAGTACATTTACTGAGACAGAACTCTGTTCTGAGCTCAGGTTTAAACACAACCTGAGTTACAGACAAGAGGTCTTGATTATGGGGGAAAGGTTTGCACATCTGTCCCCACATATGTTCAGCTATGTCTACTTACCCATCTAGTCCCACCTCATCCTCCTTCACGCACCCTTGTCATCTCGCTTCGCATACCCGCACGGTTCCAGACAGACAAGTCCAAGTTCGACCACCTGCTACTGGAAAACCTCTCTTCACCTCCATTGTCACATCAGTGAAATAGAGATCATAATGATCTCTCTCATGGAATTGTGAGAATTAAGTGAAATCATGCACATAAATAAAAATGTGTGTGTGTGTGTATGTGTGTGTGTGTGTAAGATCGTTGTTATGGCTACACGTCCATCTCTCATGGACATGAACATCGCCACATGAACATCGCCAGCTAACTAGCAATTGGTTCCTAAGTGTAGGATGAGTACAATTTTAAAAGTATATTTATACCGTCTGATTCCATGTGATGTCCTGGAAAAGGCAAAACTATGGAGACATTATAAAGATCAGTGGTTGCTAGGAGGTGGGGGTGAGGGAGGGATGGGAAGACAGAGCACGGGGGATTTTAAGGGCAGTGAAACGATTCTGTAGGACACTATAATGATGGGTGCATGTCATTCTCCATCTGCCCAAACCCGCAGAGCGTACAGCAGCACGAGTGAACCCTAATGAAGACTCGGGACTCCGTGTGACTATGATGTGTCAGGGCAGGTTTGTCGATGGCGGCAGATGCTGCTAATGGAGAAGGCTGTGTGTGTGGGGGGGGTGGGTAGGAGCTATACAGGGAACCTCTGTACCTTCCACTTAGTTTTGCAGTCAATCTAAAATTGTTCTAAAATAAGAGTCTTAGGATACCTGGGTGGCTCAGTCGGTTAAGCATCTGCCTTCAGCTCAGGTCATGATCTTGGGGTCCTGGGATCGAGTCCGGCATCGGGTCCCTTGATCAGCGGGGAGTCTGCTTTTCCCTCTGCCTGCTGCTCCCCCTGCTTGTGCTCTCTGTCAAATAAATAAATAAAATCTTTTTAAAAAATAAAATAGAGCCTGAACATCCACGGAATCAGCCTGAGACACAGGAAGATACATCTGGATCTCTGCAAATGAACATCTCCAGTGATGAGTATTGAGGTACGAAGCAGGGAGCCGTGAAAACCATGCACAGATATTGGAAGATAAACGGAAGGGGGAGGGAGCCGCCACGGTTGGGCACCGGGAAGCGGTAGCCACCTGCACAGGGGAGCGGGCGGACTCGTGGACCGGCACCCTCGAGAGAGCAGACTGAGACCGTGAGCGGGGATCGTGGGCCACCAGACTTCTCACGGAACTCTGGTGTGCTCACTGGATCCAGACTGAGACTGGGAGCTCCGGGAGTGTGCAGGGGCAGCTGCCAGATGGTAGCACTAGAAACACAAAGGACAGAGATGCGCCAGCCCTGGAAGTGAGGGCTGGGATGCCAGGTGTGGGGCGCACACCCCGGGACGCTGCAGGGTTGAGCAGCACCAACAGAAACAGAGTTAAAGTGGCCAGGACATCAGTGGAGAACGGTCCGCGAACCCTCTGTTCTGAGACAGAGGCTGAGATTCAGCTGCTACTGCTCTGACTCTCAGAACAGGCACAGCAAACCGCCAGGGAAAGCTGCCAGAGAACAAAAGCCTGGAAATACCAGCTCACAGTGTGCCCATCCCCATCCCCCCTCGCAGGGGACACAGAGACTCTACCTAAACCGGATTGCCTGAGTATCGGCGCGGCAGGCCCCTCCCCCAGAAGGCAGCCTGAAAAATCAAGAAGCCCACATCCCTAAGATCCCTATAAAACAAGGGCGCACGGCCTGGGTCCCGGTCAATAATTTGGGCTCTGTACAACCCCGCAACCTCTCCTCATCAGAATGACGAGGAGAAATCCCCCCCCAGCAAAGAAAAGACAATGAGTCTGTGGCCTCTGCCACAGAAATAATAGATATGGATGTAACCAAATTATCAGAAATGGAATTCAGAGTAACAATGGTCAAGATGATGTGCAGACTTGAAAAAAGTATTAACGAAAATGTTAATGAGAATATAGAATCTCTAAGGGCGGAAATGAGAGCGAATCTGGCAGAAATTAAAAATTCTATGAGCCAAATGCAGTCAAAACTAGAGGCTCTGACGGCCAGCGTGAATGAGGCAGAAGAACGTATCAGCGATTTGGAGGATGGGTTAGTAGAAGACAAAGCTAAAATAGAATCTGGACTCAAAAAAATCCACACTCAGGAATGTAGGTTACGGGAGATTACTGACTCAATGAAACGTTCCAATGTCAGAATCATCGGCATCCCCGAGGGGGTGGAGAAAAACAGAGGTCTAGAAGAGATATTTGAAAAAATTGTAGCTGAAAACTTCCCTA